>NC_086446.1:328722245-329049745 GCF_028390025.1 Pseudophryne corroboree
ACTGATAAGTTAATTTATTATTACTTCCTTTTACTTGCCAATAGGAAAATAGACTGATTTTAGTTATTCACAAAGATTTCTGCGTGTAAGAGGCACATGAATGTGTATGTTTTATCAAACTGCAAAGTTGCCATACACCATTGGTATACAACATGCAGCTCTCCAGCTGCTGTGGAACTGTACATAACAGCAAAACTGTGACAGGGCTACTGGGATTTGTAGTTCCGCAACAGCTGGATGGCCGCATTTTTAATTCCCCTACCATACACATAGCAAAAAAAACATGCTGTGGGCTATACAAATATTCATGGGCTTGTAGTCCATCAATTATATACAACTTAGTAATAATAGGATTTTGGTACTTACCAGGTAAATCCTTTTCTTTGAATCCATAGGGGGCACTGGAGTACTCTTGGGATATGGACGGGCGTAGCCGAACAAAGGCACTGAATATTCAAATTTAGGACTCTCCCCCCCTCCATATCCCCAAGTACCTCAGTGTACTGTGCCAGTGTTTTTTTACTGAGCGAACAGGATATAGAGAGGATTGACAATGGAGAATTCCTATAACATAACAGACAACCACAAAGTTGACCTGTAACCTTATTGTCAACTAAACAGTTGACACCTTAACCGATAGAACTTTATAATTTGAACCAATCGGTGAAAATGTGTTACCATAAGCTCCTTTGAGCTTAACACCACCCAAGTAAAATTTGTTTACTAAGCTCCCTTGAGCTTAAAACAACCCAGGTAAAACTGCTCTGGGTGGGCGTCCAGTGCCCCCTATGGATTCAAAGAAAAGGATTTACCTGGTAAGTACCAAAATCCTATTTTCTTTATCATCCACTAGGGGTCACTGGAGTACTCTTGGGACGTACCAAAGCTTCCCTCGTGGGCGGGAGAGCTGTTTGATACTTGTAACAGTAGGCAGGCCAAAGCTGAATGCTGATGGCGCCACCATTCATAACGTGTAAACGTGCACAAACGTGGTGCACTGAAGGCTATGTAGCCGCGTCATAGACGCTCCACGACCCGCTGGGTCTGACATTCCCACAGAACCTGTGGGATGAACTATTACTGACGTAGGCGATTGTAACTTAGCCTTAAAGTAAGCCTGACTTGTAGTCATTATTATCCAACTGGATAATGTCTGCTGAGAAACTGGCTAACCCCAGTTTGCAGTATTATATAGAACAAACAACGTATTTATATCACGTAATGTAGACGTTCGGTACATATATAAACGCGTAATGCGTGTACCACATTCAGAATTCTAGAATGTGCTGTCCCCACAGGAACCACTATTGGTATATTGATGTGAAGAATACGAAAGCGGATTTCGTCCGAAGATCTGCTTTGTCATGAGAAAACTTAAATACGGTGGCTTGGAATACAAGGCACCCAAATATGAAAACAAAACCCTTGCCGAAGCACCCTTGCCGAAGGCAAGGCTAGAAGAAAAATGTTTTCCAAAGTAAGAAACTTAATTCTCATTTGTTGTAAAGGTTCAAAAAATATGAAACCTAATTCCCCTTTGTTGAAAGGGTTCCAAAATATGAAAACTGTAATAAATCTGAACCCAACCTCAAATCGCCTGGCGCTGTAGGTGGGATAAATAGAGTCTGAACTTTGGTGACACCTTGTAGAAAGATGTTTACAGACGCAAATAGAGGCAAACGTCTTTGAAAATACGTTTACCACACAGATACCTGCACTGTTAGTGCAGATGAACGCAGTTTTCCATCCCATCCCGTTTAACCGAATACGGGTACTTGAAGTATGATGTTGGAAACTTCCGAGGTTTACAACCTATGTAAGCACACGAAAATTTTTTTTTTTTTTTTTTTTAATAATGAGCTGCCTTAAGCGGCTTACTATTTCGTTACATGGTTGGTATAACCGATACTGTAATGCTCTATTTTCTAAGAGGGCGGTTTGAACCCTCACCCCGTCAACCGCAGCTGCGGTACACAGATAATAGGTATACAGATAATAGGTATATAGGTAACTATGGATAAAAGAACGTTCCCTGATGTAACAGGTTGGACGTATTATGAGAGGGCTAAGATCGTGTGCAAGTATTCCTTGAAAATTCGAGAAGCAAACTTCTCCGAAACCCATGAGCTACCACCAGTATGACTGTGACGAACTGTCTTCTGATCCGTTTTGGCAACGGAGAGAGAAGCGGAAAATGGTGGAGCCAGATACACGATGCTGAATGACCCCATGAATGTGAGAGATTTCACCGCCACTGCCCTTGTGAACTGTTTTGTACACCTACTGAGCTTTTGTAATTGTGGCGAGATGCCATCATGTATACTTGAGGACAACCCCCTTCTGTGGACTCACATATGAAACACCTCTGGATTTAATGTCCAGTTTTCAAGATCCAAATCCTGACGGGTGAGATCATCTGTCTAACAGATGTCCACTCACTGATTGATCTCTTGACATTTTCACCTAATGGCGTACTGAGCCATTGAAGATTTGAGTGACCTGCTGCATTGCCATGCGGCTTCTTGGTTCTCACTGGTTGTTGTGTATACAACTGGCGTTGCTTTGTTTGACTGCTTAAGGCCAGCGTGATCTAGGCATGAAAAAACAAAATTACATGAAACTCACGGTTGTTTCTCTCCACGGAAATCTTTAGTAAAAAGCGAAAGATGTATTCGTTCTGAAGAGAAACCAGAGTCTATGCCTGGTCAGACTGAAAGCGAATCATTTATTGCATTGTAAAATGCACAGAGTTCTAGGACATTTATCGACAGCAATCTTTCGTGTTTTAGAACCTTTGAGTTGATTTTAACTACAAATCCTGACTCTCTGTGACTGTCGTCCAGAGTATAAGCACCCTTGTCCCTCTGTGGAAAACGCGAGTGAATGGTGGCGAACTAAATTGAAAACACATCTTTATTCTTAATAGATGAATACACCAATGTACCGCTAGAGTGCGTGTACTTTTGTTCTTGCTGGTGTAGTAGGTAAAAGTCTTTGACTTACCATATTTATAATCTTACCTAGGAATTGACATCGTTTAGACAGACTTAGATGCGATTGTTTTCGAACTTGATCTGCTACCGCAGTATACTTTAGTAGCGCAAGTTAGAAGAACTTTGTTGATACATAGTTCTTATGTGAGATGAGCTATGATCCCAACATCACTTTGGTAAATACCGGAAGCGATAAGCAACGGTAGAAATGAAATGGGTAATGGTTGTGGCGATTTGCAAACGCTAGAACCTGTGATGAAGAAGCCGGACTGGGTAAATACGCATTGTGAATTTCAAATGCAATTATGCAATTTTGTGGCTGCAAAAAGCAAATACTAACTACAGAAAATCCATTTTCTAACTGTAGTAAATGACTTGCTGATTGATACTGCAACGGAGCTGTTTGGTTTTGCTCAAACAGAGGGGAATAAGTAACTCTGACTCTGTTGGCGTACTATTGGCTGGTTTATAAACCAGCAAAGACTAAATGACATATTGCCAAACCGTTCGACAGAATCAGTTTTGTACTTTAAGCTGTAAATAGCTGAGACATATATGAGTTGAAGTCATGAAATCTCGCAAAAGTAACATGTAAAGACGCGCTTCCACAATTATAAAAGAGGTCATCAAACCACTGGCTTGCTGACTGTGACGTCCCTTCGTTACAAAGCGTGACTGTTTGTTATAAAGGGTTAAAATGCCGTTACAAGTATATTATTTTAGGAGCAAACAAGCTCTGGCCTTGTCGCGCTTAACTAGCGACAATGAAAATAACCGGCGTTAGCAGAAGCTTAACAGATATACTCTGCAGCTTCTTTTAACAGTGATCGTCATGGTTTCATACATAGATTCTAGTGACCCAACTGTATCTTGGGTTTTTGTAATGTTTGACAGAAACGCATCTTCCAATGGTGGATCGCGTCCTTTTGGAAACGATTATGTATGGTTGTCCAAAACCCCGCACTATTCGGTGTGAGATTTGACATAGAATCGTGCATTAAATTATAAGACCAGTGACATAAACCCTTTGGTATCCAAAGGGAAATTGGCCCTTTGTAAAGACTGTCTTTTGTTAGAGCTGGCAGAGTCATTTCGAGACTCCGATTACCGCTCTTGTAATTTGAAATGCCAATGTTAACATAGGTTTCTTAAAAAAAAATAATTAAATATTTTTAGTCTGCACTAGAGCCTTATTCGCTATGTAGACAGACATCATAATCGGCAACAGACAGACACTTGCACGACTTAATGAAGTTATTATATGGCATATATATATATATATATATATATATATATAAATATGTTATTGCTGAACAGCATATTTATCTCTACGGAAATCTTTAGGAAACTAAAGTGTTCTTTATGTGAAAAGTAGTTCACATGGCATATGAAACCCGAACCAAATTCCTACTAACACCCCAGCGCCTTCTGGTGGCTTAAAGATGTAGGGCAGGAATGTTCTAGCATTATCCTGAACTAAAAATTCCCACTAACACCCCTGCGCCTCCTTGTGGAGTAGAGGTGTATGGCCGGAATGTTCTGGAATTATAACTGGAAACACAGCAATGATTAAAATGGCCGCCATGCCATGTTTTCACATAAAATCACCGTACAGGTTATTTGCTGCAGTTTTAATATATAGGCTTAATAGCCTATTATACAGATTATACAATGATAACACAGGTGTAGGATACAGTAAAAATACATGAATTTAGTTATCCATTACACTGCCTGCAGTTAATGTTATTATCTTGCAGCCTTAACAGAAAATAACAGAAAACATGGTTAAACGTGGAATAGATTATGCCACTGATAGCCTATTGCAAACCAAAGCCTCATATATATATTATATATATAAATTGCTTAAACATATAATCACAGTTTATACTGATATCAGACACAGTTCTGGCAGCAAAAATCTTCATTATATATTATATATATAACATGTATAATCACAGTTCTGTGATATTATAGCCCCTGACACTGTATAAAAAACCCTTTGCTGCTTGTGTCTATTTTTAACCCATGCAGCCTTTGCTGCTGCTATGGGCATTACTTCCCCTCCCCCATCCCCATGTTACCTGCAGCGTATGGGTATCGGGTGCAGGGAGAGGAGGAGAACGCTGTATATAGCGCCGGGGAGCCGTCCGGAAGAGCGGGCGGCGGCGGGCCTTCCAACAATAGTACCCAGTTTCTGTGTCCGGCATCAGCATGCGGTGACTGGAAGAGCGGCCGGCGTCCGTGAGTGACGTGCGGCCGCTCGTTAACACACGGGAGACTCTCGGCGGCGCCTCTGTATTGGTGCCGGTCCATCAGCGCAGTGAGAGCGGCCGGCGTCTGAGTGACGTGCGGCCGCTCTTTAGCACACGGTAAAGTCTGGGCAACGTGCACAGTGAGAGCGGCCGGCGTCTGAGTGACGTGCGGCCGCTCTGTAGGGTAGTTAAGCAGGAACCCTTCAGCGGCGTGCTTAGCGGCGGGTACAGTGAGAGCGGCCGGCGGCTGAGTGACGTGCGGCCGCTCTGTAGGGTAGTTAAGCAGGACCCCTTCAGCGGCGTTACAGTATAACATCACACACAGTAGGGCAGCAGCGTGCGCTGACCGCCCTGACACCCATACCTTGTGCCGTTTTCATCCTGGCTGTGACGAGCTTCTCTCTGCAAGCTCTGTTTTAGCCTCCAGCTTCTCTTGTGACGGGCTTTCTGTAAGCTCCTTGCAGCTGTAGCTCTTCCAGCTCTTTGTCTCATCCTGGCTGTGCCGGAGCTTCTTTCTGTAAGCTCCGTTCAGCTTGCAGGAGACAGTGGCTGCCTGTGGCTGTGAGGGTGCTCTTTGTGAGGACCGACACGCCATGCGCTCCTCTTATAGCGCCTGTGGCTGTGAGGGTGCTCTTTGTGAGGACCGACACGCCATTCGCTGCCCGTGCAGCGGCACTATCCCGGACCCATGTTTTTCCAGAAACTGGGAAGGGATGTGCTAAGTGTAAAAATAAAAATTAAAAATAAAAATTAAAAAATAAAAATCCAAGTGTGGTTATACCACAAGCCTATGTTCGTGCTGTGAGCACCGAAAAAACACTGGCACAGTACACTGAGGTACTTGGGGATATGGAGGGGGGGAGAGTCCTAAATTTGAATATTCAGTGCCTTTGTTCGGCTACGCCCGTCCATATCCCAAGAGTACTCCAGTGACCCCTAGTGGATGATAAAGAAAGTTGCTTAGTATACAACTTACTAAAGTCATGAGACATTTCGACTAGCAGCAACCTCTGAAGAAATAAAAAATTTTGGGATGTAGTAAGGATCTCAGCGGTCACAATCCCATCAGCGGCATCCCGACAGTTGAAACCCTGATGGGGAGTATTATGGTTAGGCTTACAATTCTTACCAAAATGCATCAGGGTTTTGACTTTCTGGATTCTGCTGCCAGGACTGGGACCGCTGGGATATGGCTGCTGGGACTGGGGCCGCTGGGATATGGCTGCTGGGACTGGAGCCGCTGGGATATGGCTGCTGGGACTGGGGCCGCTGGGATATGGCTGCTGGGACCGCTGGGATATGGCAGCTGGGACCGCGACCGCTGGGATATGGCAGCTGGGACCGCGACCGCTGGGATATGGCTGCTGGGACCGCGACCGCTGGGATATGGCTGCTGGGGCCGCGACCGCTGGGATATGGCTGCTGGGACCGCGACCGCTGGGATATGGCTGCTGGGACCGCGACCGCTGGGATATGGCTGCTGGGACCGCGACCGCTGGGATATGGCTGCTGGGATATGGCTGCTGGGACTGTGACCGCTGGGATAGTCACTGCCCCATTTTTTCAAATATATTAAACTCTGAAAACCTATATTTATCCCATGAACATAAACAAAATAAATAAAATCCTTGATTAACAATCAATTTACTCTTTTTGTGGGAGCTTGTTTTCTTGTGTATATGGGAGGGTGGGGGGTGGATTCAATTGCATTTTTTGGGTCACAAACACACAGAAACAGAAGCTGTTATCTGGGTGCACTGAGAACCTCACAATTAATATTTAAAATATAACTTTTATTGTCATAATTTTAAAATACAACAATTTATGTTCAGCCATTATGAAATATTAAAATAAATAGTGTGAATAGAAAGTTAAGAAAAGTGAATTAAAATCGCATTAAATCTGTTAAACAGAGACTGTTATGTGTCTGAAGATAGCTCTTCCAATTGAGACATTAACAGTATCATACAAATATAATAAAACATTTCAGCAGGGGCTATAACGTCTTTATTGGAAGAGCTATCTTCAGACTCGAACATAACAGTAAACAACCACAAAAAAAAAAAAAACCCTTATTAGTAAATACTGTTTAAATGTAAACAAATATAAAATATTACTGATTCGATGGCGATGGACTCCCAGAGACTTATCTGTTCCAGTCTCAATTAAAGAATAAATAGATTTGTAAGAAAAAAAGAAAAGGGCCGCGCTACAGAATCAATAAATAATTAAATAAATGATCAAGAGTTGCCGGTATTCTAGTAAAAACAAATTTATTTTTCACTTAAAAATATATATTTATCTCAGATAACTGGCACTAGACAGATTCCTAACAGGATATGTGAATATAAAAGTAACAATAATGGTGGTTACTCATGTATCAGATAGATAGCAGTTCAGATTAAATATGAAACTTTGTATCACTCCTGTTCAAACAGCTGTCATGCTCAGAGTAGTCATATATTCAAAGGAATGATTGGAACACTGTTTTGATGTATATATATCGCACTTGTTCATGGAAATTGGTACTTCTCCAGATAAGAATATGAATTAAACTATGAATAGATGCAAATAATATTATTCACATCTTTTCATATTTTAATTCATATTCTTATCTGGAGAAGTACCAATTCCCATGAACAAGTGGGATAGATAGATAGATAGATAGATAGATAGATACACACACACACACACACACACACACACACACACACACACACACACACACACCTCAAAACAGTGTTCCAATCATTCCTTTGAATATATGACTACTCTGAGCATGACAGCTGTTGGAACAGGGGTGATACAAAGTTTCATATTTAATCTGAACTGCTATCTATCTGATACATGAGTAACCACCATTATTGTTACTTTTATATTCACATATCTTGTTAGGAATCTGTCTAGTGCCAGTTATCTGAGATAAATATATATTTTTAAGTGAAAAATAAATGTGTTTTTACTAGAATAACGGCAACTCTTGATGATTTATTTAATTATTGATTCTGAAGCGCGGCCCTTTTTTTTTTTACAATTCTCTAGAACATGACAGTCTCTGTTTAACAGATTTAATGCGATTTTAATTCACTTTTCTTAACTTTCAATTCACACTATTTATTTTAAGATTTCATAATGGCTGAACATAAATTGTTGTATTTTAAAATTATGACAATAAAAATAAGAATTTACTTACCGATAATTCTATTTCTCATAGTCCGTAGTGGATGCTGGGGACTCCGTAAGGACCATGGGGATAGCGGCTCCGCAGGAGACTGGGCACATCTAAAGAAAGCTTTAGGACTATCTGGTGTGCACTGGCTCCTCCCCCTATGACCCTCCTCCAAGCCTCAGTTAGGATACTGTGCCCGGACGAGCGTACACAATAAGGAAGGATTTTGAATCCCGGGTAAGACTCATACCACCCACACCAATCACACCGTACAACTTGTGATCTGAACCCAGTTAACAGCATGATAACAGAGGAGCCTCTAGAAAAGATGGCTCACTACAGCAATAACCCGATTTTTTGGTAACAATAACTATGTACCAGTATTGCAGACAGTCCGCACTTGGGATGGGCGCCCAGCATCCACTACGGACTATGAGAAATAGAATTATCGGTAAGTAAATTCTTATTTTCTCTAACGTCCTAAGTGGATGCTGGGGACTCCGTAAGGACCATGGGGATTATACCAAAGCTCCCAAACGGGCGGGAGAGTGCGGATGACTCTGCAGCACCAAATGAGAGAACTCCAGGTCCTCCTCAGCCAGGATATCAATTTTGTAGAATTTTACAAACGTATTTGCTCCTGACCAAGTAGCTGCTCGGCAAAGTTGTAAAGCCGAGACCCCTCGGGCAGCCGCCCAAGATGAGCCCACCTTCCTTGTGGAGTGGGCATTTACAGATTTTTGGCTGTGGCAGGCCTGCCACAGAATGTGCAAGCTGAATTGTACTACAAATCCAACGAGCAATAGTCTGCTTAGAAGCAGGAGCACCCAGCTTGTTGGGTGCATACAGGATAAACAGCGAGTCAGACTTTCTGACTCCAGCCGTCCTGGAAACATATATTTTCAGGGCCCTGACAACGTCTAGCAACTTGGAGTCCTCCAAGTCCCTAGTAGCCGCAGGCACCACAAATAGGTTGGTTCAGGTGAAACGCTGAAACCACCTTAGGGAGAAACTTAGGACGAGTCCTCAATTCCGCCCTGTCCGAATGGAAAATCAGATAAGGGCTTTTTTAGGATAAAGCCGCCAATTCTGACACGCGCCTGGACCAGGCCAAGGCCAACAGCATGACCACTTTCCATGTGAGATATTTTAACTCCACAGATTTAAGTGGTTCAAACCAATGTGACTTTTGGAACCCAAAACTACATTGAGATCCCAAAGTGCCACTGGAGGCACAAAAGGAGGCTGTATATGCAGTACCCCTTTTACAAACGTCTGAACTTCAGGGACTGAAGCTAGTTCTTTTTGGAAGAATATTGACAGGGCCGAAATTTGAACCTTAATGGACCCTAATTTCAGGCCCATAGACACTCCTTTTTGCAGGAAATGTAGGAATCGACCCAGTTGAATTTCCTCCGTCGGGCCATACTGGCCTCGCACCACGCAACATATTTTCGCCAATTGCGGTGATAATGTTTTTGCGGTTACATCCTTCCTGGCTTTGATCAGGATAGAGATGACTTCATCCGGAATGCCTTTTTTCCTTCAGGATCCGGCGTTCAACCGCCATGCCGTCAAACGCAGCCGCGGTAAGTCTTGGAACAGACAGGGTCCTTGCTGGAGCAGGTCCCTTCTTAGAGGTAGAGGCCACGGATCCTCCGTGAGCATCTCTTGAAGTTCCGGTTACCAAGTCCTTCTTGGCCAATCCGGAGCCACGAATATAGTGCTTACTCCTCTCCATCTTATCAATCTCAGTACCTTGGGTATGAGAGGCAGAGGAGGGAACACATACCCTGACTGGTACACCCACGGTGTTACCAGAGCGTCTACAGCTATTGCCTGAGGGTCCCTGGACCTGGCGCAATACCTGTCGAGTTTTTCCCAACGGTTTATAATCATGTGGAAGACTTCTGGGTGAAGTCCCCACTCTCCCGGGTGGAGGTCGTGCTGAGGAAGTCTGCTTCCCAGTTGTCCACTCCCGGAATGAATACTGCCGACAGTGCTATCACATGATTTTCCGCCCAGCGAAGAATCCTTGCAGCTTCTGCCATTGCCCTCCTGCTTCTTGTGCTACCCTGTCTGTTTACGTGGGTGACTGCCGTGATGTTGTCCGACTGGATCAACACCGGCTGACCTTGAAGCAGAGGTCTTGCTAAGCTTAGAGCATTGTAAATGTCCCTTAGCTTCAGGATATTTATGTGAAGTGATGTCTCCAGGCTTGACCCTAAGCCCTGGATATTCCTTCCCTGTGTGACTGCTCCCCAGCCTCGCAGGCTGGCATCCGTGGTCACCAGGACCCAGTCCTGAATGCCGAATCTGCGGCCCTCTAGAAGATGAGCACTCTGCAACCACCACAGGAGGGACACCCTTGTCCTTGGTGACAGGGTTTTCCGCTGATGCATCTGAAGATGCGACCCGGACCATTTGTCCAGCAGGTCCCACTGGAAAGTTCTTGCGTGGAATCTGCCGAATGGGATTGCTTCGTAGGAAGCCACCATTTTACCCAGAACCCTTGTGCATTGATGCAATGTTCGGTTTTAGGAGGTTCCTGACTAGCTCGGATAACTCCCTGGCTTTCTCCTCCGGGAGAAACACCTTTTTCTGGACTGTGTCCAGGATCATCCCTAGGAACAGAAGACAAGTCGTCGGAACCAGCTGCGATTTTGGAATATTGAGAATCCAATCGTGCTGCCGCAACACTACCTGAGATAGTGCTACACCGACCTCCAACTGTTCCCTGGATCTTACCCTTATCAGGGAATTGTCCAAGTAAGGGATAACTAAAATTCCCTTCCTTCGAAGGAATATCATCATTTCGGCCATTACCTTGGTAAAGACCCGGGGTGCCGTGGACCATCCATACGGCCGCGTCTGAACTGATAGTGACAGTTCTGTACCATAAACCTGAGGTACCCTTGGTGAGAAGGGTAAATTTTGAAATGAAGGTAAGCATCCTTGATGTCCGGAGACATCATGTAGTCCCCTTCTTCCAGGTTCGCAATCACTGCTCTGAGTGACTCAATCTTGAATTTGAACCTCTGTATGTAAGTGTTCAAAGATTTTAGATTTAGAATCGGTCTCACCGAGCCGTCCGGCTTCGGTACCACCACAGTGTGGAATAATACCCTGTTCCCTGTTGCAGGAGGGGTATCTTGATTATCACCTGCTGGGAATACAGCTTGTGAATGGCTTCCAAAACTGTCTCCCTGTCAGAAGGAGACATCGGTAAAGCCGACTTTAGGAAACGGCGAGGGGGAGACGTCTCGAATTCTAATTTGTACCCCTGAGATATCACCTGAAGGATCCAGGGGTCTACTTGCGAGTGAGCCCACTGCGCGCTGAAATTCATTGAGACGGGCCCCCCACCGTGCCTGATTCTGCTTGTAAAGCCCCAGCGTATACTGGGGGCTTGGCAGAGGCGGGAGAGGGTTTCTGTTCCTGGGAACTGGCTGATTTCTGCAGCCTTTTTCCTCTCCCTCTGTCACGGGGCAGAAAAGAGGAACCTTTTGCCCGCTTGTCCACGAAAAGACTGCGCCTGATAATACGGCGTCTTCTCATGTTGAGAGGCGACCTGGGGTACAAACGTGGATTTCCCAGCTGTTGCCGTGGCCACCAGGTCTAAAAGACCGACCCCAAATAACTCCTCCCCTTAATAAAGCAATACTTCCAATGCCATTTGGAATACGCATCACCTGACCACTGATGTGTCCATAACCCTCTACTGGTAGAAATGGACAACGCACTTACTCTTGATGCCAGTCGGCAAATATTCCGCTGTGCATCACGCATATATAGAAATGCATCTTTCAAATGCTCTATAGGCAAAAATATACTGTCCCTATCTAGGGTATCAATATTTTCAGTCAGGGAATCCGACCACGCCAACCCAGCACTGCACATCCAGGCTGAGGCGATTGCTGGTCGCAGTATAACACCAGTATGTGTGTAAATACATTTTAGGATACCCTCCTGCTTTCTATCAGCAGGATCCTTAAGGGCGGCCATCTCAGGAGAGGTTAGAGCCCTTACAAGCGTGTGAGCGTTTATCCACCCTAGGGGGTGTTTCCCAACGCACCCTAACCTCTGGCGGGAAAGGATATAATGCCAATAACATTTTAGAAATTATCAGTTGTTATCGGGGGAAACCCACGCATCATCACACACCTCATTTAATTTCTCAGATTCAGGAAAACTACAGGTAGTTTTTCCTCACCGAACATAATACCCCTTTTTGGTGGTACTCGTATTATCAGAAATGTGTAAAACATTTTTCATTGCCTCAATCATGTAACGTGTGGCCCTACTGGAAGTCACATTTGTCTCTTCACCGTCGACACTGGAGTCAGTATCCGTGTCGGCGTCTATATCTGCCATCTGAGGTAACGGGCGCTTTATAGCCCCTGACGGCCTATGAGACGTCTGGACAGGCCCAAGCTGAGTAGCCGGCTGTCTCATGTCAACCACTGTCTTTTATACAGAGCTGACACTGTCACGTAATTTCTTCCAACAGTTCATCCACTCAGGTGTCGACCCCCTAGGGGGTGACATCACTATTACAGGCAATCTGCTCCGTCTCCACATCATTTTTCTCCTCATACATGTCGACACAAAAGTACCGACATACAGCACACACACAGGGAATGCTCTGATAGAGGACAGGACCCCACTAGCCCTTTGGGGAGACAGAGGGAGAGTTTGCCAGCACACACCAGAGCGCTATATATATATATACAGGGATAACCTTATATAAGTGTTTTCCCCCTTATAGCTGCTGTATAGTTAATACTGCGCCTAATTTGTGCCCCCCTCTCTTTTTTAACCCTTTCTGTAGTGTAGTGACTGCAGGGGAGAGCCAGGGAGCTTCCCTCCAACGGAGCTGTGAGGGAAAATGGCGCCAGTGTGCTGAGGAGATAGGCTCCGCCCCCTTATCGGCGGCCTTATCTTCCCGTTTTTCTGTATATTCTGGCAGGGGTTAAATGCATCCATATAGCCCAGGAGCTATATGTGATGCATTTTTTGCCATCCAAGGTGTTTTTTATTGCGTCTCAGGGCGCCCCCCCCCAGCGCCCTGCACCCTCAGTGACCGGAGTGTGAAGTGTGCTGAGAGCAATGGCGCACAGCTGCAGTGCTGTGCGCTACCTTGTTGAAGACAGGACGTCTTCTGCCGCCGATTTTCCGGACCTCTTCTGCCTTCTGGCTCTGTAAGGGGGCCGGCGGCGCGGCTCTGGGACCCATCCAAGCTGGGCCTGTGATCGTCCCTCTGGAGCTAATGTCCAGTAGCCTAAGAAGCCCAATCCACTCTGCACGCAGGTGAGTTCACTTCTTCTCCCCTTAGTCCCTCGATGCAGTGAGCCTGGTGCCAGCAGGTCTCACTGAAAATAAAAAACCTAAACTAAAACTTTCACTAAGAAGCTCAGGAGAGCCCCTAGTGTGCACCCTTCTCGTTTGGGCACAGAGATCTAACGGAGGCTTGGAGGAGGGTCATAGGGGGAGGAGCCAGTGCACACCAGATAGTCCTAAAGCTTTCTTTAGATGTGCCCAGTCTCCTGCGGAGCCGCTATCCCCATGGTCCTTACGGAGTCCCCAGCATCCACTTAGGACGTTAGAGAAAGTTATATTTTAAATATTAATTGTGAGGTTCTCAGTGCACCCAGATAACAGCTTCTGTTTCTGTGTGTTTGGGTTATAGTTTCTAAGCTATGGGTAGCTCTCCCGAACAGTTATATAAAAAGGTATGATATATACCACAGAATATTTCTAAAGGAATAGGGAAAGAACCTGTCAATTTATTTCTACTGGTGCGGGAGTATTTTTTGTTGTGTGTAATTGGTTTTTGGGTGTCTAGAAATCTTGTCTAAACAGGGCTGTTTAGACACATTGCACATGTCGAGTCCACACAGGGTTTAGCCGCGTAAAACTGCTAAACTAGTCTAAAGTCCTGTCTTGGGAGACTAATCTCCTGTTCAGAAGCCCAATGTGTGCCGATTTATGGCACATTAACCTCGAACCTGAGGAGGCTGCAAGTAGAAATGTCATCTCGGCAGCTGCCGGGTGTCCAAAACAGAGCAACAATTGAATTGCAGGTTTTGCACCCCCTAGTGGTAGCTGCAGGGAAAAACAATTGAATTACCCCGAGTGTTGTTTATATTCCATCCCTCCAATACCTTGCATTTGCCAGGCTCTAGCTGTAAACCTCCATCTACAGAGAGAACAGAGTAGTGACCAAGGTGATTGGCTCAGGTTCCAGCTATAAAAGTACAAGTATACCGAGGGAGGACTCTAAGAGAGTTATTATTGAGAAGAAAGGATTAAGTAATAATTCAGATTTGAAGTGGCAAATCCATTTCATGTACTTAGTAACTAAGGCAATCAATTCGGGTTGATGCAGACTGAGCACGGAGTTAGCTGGCATTGTGTATTTTCACACTACTCATACCCAGAAAGCAACCCATGCTAATGTGCAGCTGAACAGTTGGACTCTATGGACACATTATTAAGTCTTGTAACCAGAGTTCAGTAAGGGCATGTTCATGCATCTTATTCAGGCCAACAATTATCATATACACACCTGTTAGGAGGTGCAATATATGAGGGGAATTCAATTGTTATCGCACCCTCAATCTCCCGTCTAAAGTGACAGGAGATCGCGGGTCAATATTCAATTGCCCGCACTGATTGTGCCCAATTACACTCGGGTTTAGGCGCGCAAAGCACTGTTGGAATGTCATTTTCAGTTCCAGGCCCTGCCATTCAGCCTCTCCACAGCACCAAGGGTATTCACCAAGGTGGTGGCGGAAATGATGGTTCTCCTCCGCAGGCAGGGGGTGAACATAATTCCATATCTGGACGATCTGCTGATACAGGCATCGTCCGAGGAGAAGCTTGATGCGGCAGCCAAATTGGAACGTGGAGGTACACATTCTTGATATCCAGTGATACCAGGAATTCCCCCACTTCCAGACCTGATATCACCGCCCTTAGAGAGTCCATTTTGAACTTGAACTCCCTCAGAAAAGGATTTAGTGATTTTAAGTTCAGAATGGGTCTGACCGAACCATCCGGTTTCGGTACCACGAAAAGGTTTGAATAGTAACCCGTGTGTTGTATTTGAGGAGGAACTGGCACAATGAACTGTGCCTCCACCAACTACTGAATGGCCCCCTGTAGGGTAGCCCTGTCTGCTGGCAAAGGGGAATTTAGATGCTGGCGGGGTATTTAGACGCTGGCTCAGCAACGTGATTACATTTCTGTGTATATAAAATGGATTCCTCCTGAGGGGAAATCACTTCAGCAGCATATGACAGAGTCCCTAGACATGGCTATGAAAGGTATTGAACACCCACATACACACAGGGAGTTGTCAGTCAGTCACAGCCTCCCCCCCCCCCCCCCCCCTCCAAGTATAGGAGAGAGAGAGAGAGAGAGAGAGAGAGAGAGAGAGAGAGAGAGAGAGAGAGAGAGAGAGACAGAGAATGGAGCCAACCCACACACAGCGCTCTCTGAGGTAGAACAAATAAAACTACCAGCGCTGTGTACCTTAATAGACTACACAGATTTCTCATACGTCTTAGAGGATGCTGGGGATTCCAAAAGGACCATGGGGTATAGACGGGATCTGCAGGAGACATGGGCACTTTAAGACTTTAAAAGGGGTGTGAACTGGCTCCTCCCTCTATGCCCCTCCTCCAGACTCCAGTTAGATTCTGTGCCCAGAGAGACTGGTCACACACTGAGGAGCTCTCCTGAGTTTCTCGGAAAAGACTTTAGGTTAGGTTTTTTATTTTCAGGGAGCACTGCTGGCAACAGGCTCCCTGCTTCGTGGACTGAGGGGAGAGAAGCAGACCTACTTCTGTGAGTTTAAAGGCTCTGCTTCTTAGGCTACTGGACACCATTAGCTCCAGAGGGTCTCACAGAGCCAGAAGAATGAAGCCGGGTGAGTAACCGAAGTACAGAAGACTTCAGTAAAGACGGCAGAAGACTTCAGTCTCAGAGGTACCGCGCTGCCCGCCATCACTCCCACACGCAAGCGGCACTACAAGGGTGCAGGGCGCGCGGGGGGGGGGGGGGGGGGGGCCTGGGCAGCAATAAAACCTCAATATTAAGCCTGGCATAAGAGGTATACAGACCCCCGCCAGTATAAATAGCTAGAAAAAAGCGGGCTGAAGCGCGCCATTGAGGGGGCGTGGCTTCGCCCTCACAGCTCGAACCAGCGCCATTTTCTCCTCAGAAACGCTGGCCCTGCCAAAAACACTGCTGAACAAGATCACAGTGAAAAAAGGGGGGGCAAAAGAGCTGGAGAGCGTTTTCTGTGTTTCCCGGACACAAAATAGTCAGTGTAATGTTGGTGGGTGGTTGGGTGGTTGATACATGTGTGTCGGCATGTAGGAGGCGGAGTACTCTGCCACAAACGGCAATGGGAATGTCTCAGTCGGCACCATCGACTCCTGATGGTACTTGGTTCATGTAAATGCGAGTCAACATGTCAGTAAAAGTATGTTTTTTCCAAAGAGAAAACTATATGGGAGACACAGACGTGAGTGGGTGATCCTGTCGGCACCAACGAATCTGACTGGGTAAAAACATTGACATGGTAATGTGATGCATTTCAATACATACATACATTTTATATATATATATATATATATATATATATATATATATATATATATATATATATATATATACATACATACATACATATATACATATATATACACACACACAGTACGTGTTTGCATAGATCTGTGGCTAGATCACAGACGTAGTAAGGGTAATACTAATTATATATATATATGTAAACAGAAGTCCAACAGTGTGGAGGTGCACTCATCCAGTCAAATAATTTCTCGCAAGTTCATTTTTTTCACAGTAGCTTTATTGCAGTCGAATTTTGATTAAATAAGCCTAAATTCGACTGCAATAAAGCTACTGTGAAAAAAATGAACTTGCGAGAAATTATTTGACTGGATGAGTGCACCTCCACACTGTTGGACTTCTGTTTAAATATTGTGGGTCTACCATTTCTCTGGAGACTTCCACTAGGAGCACCCCACCGTTGTCTTAAAACTCTGATGCGAGTGCAGGATTATACTTGTTATGTATGTATGTATGTATGTATGTATGTATGTATGTATGTATGTATGTATGTGTGTATGTGTGTATGTATTTCTTATGTCGACCATAAGGTTTCCTGATTAGATCCACAATATCAGCATTCAGTACATGTTTCATACACATTAAGAACGTATTAACGTCACTAGGGACCCTGCTGTTCCGGACATAAATAAATAATATATATTGCAGCATTGTGTATTTGCGACAATGGATGTTTCATCTCTGTACACTGTGATACCGCATGAGGCAGGGGTGGATGCAATAAGATGAGCAGTATTGGATGCTGATTTTGTTGGTCCACCGATTGAGTTCCTATGTGAGATGATCATGACTGTCCTCACTTTGAATCATTTCCAATATGGAGAGTCGTTTTATGTGCAGAATGCTGGGACCACGATGGGTTCTAATTTGGCGCCGGCGTATGCGAATATTTTTATGACGCAATATGAGGAAAGATACATCTATCCTGTCTTCGGTCCCAGCATTCTGCACTATTATAGATTCATAGATGACATTTTCATCATTTGGGGGGGGTACTATAGACCGTTTCATTGATATGGTGAATACACTGAACTGCCTTGATACTCCTATTCGTTTCACGTGTAATATCCAGTCCGACCAGATTGAATTTCTTGATGTATCTATATTCCGTCAGAACAATAAACTAGGCACAACACTCTATCAAAAGGATACCGATAGAAATACCTTACTGTATTCTACAAGTCATCACCCGAAATCCTTGAAGGATGGACTCCCTATCTCTCAGTTCGTCAGGGTTCTTAGAAATAATACCCAAAGTGAACTGGCAGAGACACAATTGAGTGAAATGGCTGTGAAATTTGAACAGAGAGGATATGCACCTGGGATAATTAAAAGGGCACTCAAAAGAGCGAGACATATTTTTTCTCAGGGACACAAGGAGAAAACGTCAAAAATTACTAACCGAATGGTGGTCACGACCCAATACGATGTGAATGCACCAGCTTTTGCACGGGCAGTCAAGAAAAATTGGCCGATTGTGGGCACGGATCAAGCATTCAAACAGATTAGCAACAAACCACTGATTTCCTACTCTAGAGGACCTAATTTAAAGCAGTTATTAATGCAACCTACTATACACTTTGACATCAATGCACAACGGACTTGGCTTAATGTAAACAAACAAGGATGTTATCGTTGCCACGGTTGTACGACGTGCAATGGCATGTTGACAGGAAGGACTTTTGCTCATCCCCACAATGGGAAGAAAATACCCATTAAGCATTATGTGACGTGTTTGTCTACCCATATCATTTACATCTTAATATGCCCTTGTGGGCTTTATTATGTAGGGAAGACTACTACAACATTTCGTGAGAGAACGGCTAATCACCGTCTGTCCATTAGACAAGCCTTGATAAACAAACAAAGTGACAAGCCGGTAGCAAGACATTTTTTGGAGAATGGTCATCAAGTTGCTTCTTTGAAAAGTATGGTTATAGACCATATCCCTAAATCAAGTCGGGGAGGTGACAGTGGACGTTTACTCTTACAAAGGGAGGCCAAGTGGATGTATAGACTTGATACAAGGATACCGCGGGGCCTTAATGACATTAATTTTCGTTGTTTTTTGTGAACATTCAATTGATGATGCGGATAGTTTGTATATGCATCACATGCACATTATTAGATTAAAACAGGGATTATCAAGTAACTAGGGAAGATCATATTACATCTGTGAGTATGGTAGTCCTAGGATATTTGTATATTAATAGTTTTTATATAGAATGGTATGATATTTGTTACATTGGGTAAAAAAAATTTTTAAATAAAATTGTTGCCACAGGCATACCACACACACACTCAGGGATATAGGAATATATTGTTGTTTAAAGCATCGTTCACAAACAGTGTTTTTGTGCATTTATTGATTCATTGCTGTATACATAGGAGGCTCTATGAGACATGCTTTATCCGTTATCCAGTGGTGCTGACAGCGGAATGGTGTGCCGACCCGGTCTACATGTTGTATTTCAATGATAAGCGTCTACCAGTGGTAACATAGCTTGCTGAGATGTGAGCATCAGGATTGTACCTGGAGCAACCACATAGTGATAGCTGTGGATAATAACAACTTGAATATGGCATACATTGCTGATGAGTGTTCAGAATAAAATATCATGATCACCCGCTGGAATATGAATGTTATTTGTAATAGAGATGATATATGCTGGGCACTGATAGTGGTGTGGTTCCCCTGTTTGTGAGCCACGGGATTGTACCGGTGGTCCACTTACAACGGGTTACCATGGTAACCGCTAATAATAAGAATTTACTTACCGATAATTCTATTTCTCGGAGTCCGTAGTGGATGCTGGGGTTCCTGAAAGGACCACGGGGAATAGCGGCTCCGCAGGAGACAGGGCACAAAAGTAAAGCTTTCCGATCAGGTGGTGTGCACTGGCTCCTCCCCCTATGACCCTCCTCCAAGCCAGTTAGGTACTGTGCCCGGACGAGCGTACACAATAAGGGAGGAATTTTGAATCCCGGGTAAGACTCATACCAGTCACACCAATCACACCGTACAACTTGTGATCTAAACCCAGTTAACAGTATGATAACAGCGGAGCCTCTGAAAAGATGGCTCACAACAATAATAACCCGATTTTTGTAACTATGTACAAGTATTGCAGATAATCCGCACTTGGGATGGGCGCCCAGCATCCACTACGGACTCCGAGAAATAGAATTATCGGTAAGTAAATTCTTATTTTCTCTATCGTCCTAGTGGATGCTGGGGTTCCTGAAAGGACCATGGGGATTATACCAAAGCTCCCAAACGGGCGGGAGAGTGCGGATGACTCTGCAGCACCGAATGAGAGAACTCCAGGTCCTCCTTAGCCAGGGTATCAAATTTGTAGAATTTAGCAAACGTGTTTGCCCCTGACCAAGTAGCTGCTCGGCAAAGTTGTAAAGCCGAGACCCCTCGGGCAGCCGCCCAAGATGAGCCCACCTTCCTTGTGGAATGGGCCTTTACATATTTTGGCTGTGGCAGGCCTGCCACAGAATGTGCAAGCTGAATTGTATTACACATCCAACTAGCAATAGTATGCTTAGAAGCAAGAGCACTCAGTTTGTTGGGTGCATACAGAATAACAGCAAGTCAGTTTTCCTGACTCCAGCCGTCCTGGAACATATTTTCAGGGCCCTGACAACATCTAGCAACTTGGAGTCCTCCAAGTCCCTAGTAGGTGCAAGGCACCACAATAAGCTGGTTCAGGTGAAACACTGACACCACCTTAGGGAGAGAACTGGGGACGAGTCCGCAGCTCTGCCCTGTCCGAATGGACAAACAGATATGGGCTTTTTTGAGAAAAAACCGCCAATTTGACACTCGCCTGGTCCAGGCCAGGGCCAAGAGCATGGTCACTTTTCATGTGAGATGCTTCAAATCCACAGATTTGACTGGTTGTAAACCAATGTGATTTGAGGAATCCCAGAACTACGTTGAGATCCCACAGTGCCACTGGAGGCACAAAAGGGGGTTGTATATGCAATACTCCCTTGACAAATTTCTAGACTTCAGGAACTGAAGCCAATTCTTTCTGGAAGAAAATCGACAGGGCCGAAATTTGAACCTCAATGGACCCCAATTTGAGGCCCATAGACACTCCTGTTTGCAGGAAATGCAGGAAACGACCGAGTTGAAATTTCTTTGTGGGGCCTTCCTGGCCTCACACCACGCAACATATTTTCGCCACATTTGGTGATAATGTTGTGCGGTCACCTCCTTTCTGGCTTTGACCAGGGTAGGAGTGACCTCTTCCGGAATGCCTTTTTCCCTTAGGATCCGGCTTTCCACCGCCATGCCGACAAACGCAGCTGCGGTAAGTCTTGGAACAGACATGGTACTTGCTGAAGCAAGTCCCTTCTTAGCGGCAGAGGCCATAAGACCTCTGTAAGCATCTCTTGAAGTTCCGGGTACCAAGTCCTTCTTGGCCAATCCGGAGCCATGAGTATAGTTCTTACTCCTCTACGTCTTATAATTCTCAGCACCTTAGGTATGAGAAGCAGAGGAGGGAACACATACACCGACTGGTACACCCACCGTGTTACCAGAACGTCCACAGCTATTGCCTGAGGGTCTCTTGACCTGGCGCAATACCTGTCCCGTTTTTTGTTCAGACGGGACGCCATCATGTCCACCTTTGGTATTTCCCAACGGTTTACAATCATGTGGAAAAAACTTCCCGATGAAGTTTCCACTCTCCCGGGTGGAGGTCGTGCCTGCTGAGGAAGTCTGCTTCCCAGTTTCCATTCCCGGGATGAAACACTGCTGACAGTGCTATCACATGATTTTCCGCCCAGCGAAAAGTCCTTGCAGTTTTTGCCATTGCCCTCCTGCTTCTTGTGTCGCCCTGTCTGTTTACGTGGGCGACTGCCGTGATGTTTTTCCCACTGGATCAATACCGGCTGACCTTGAAGCAGAGGTCTTGCTAAGCTTAGAGCATTATAAATTTACCCTTAGCTCCAGTATATTTATGTGGAGAAAAGTCTCCAGACTTGATCACACTCCCTGGAAATTTTTTCCTTGTGTGACTGCTCCCCAGCCTCTCGGGCTGGGCTCCGTGGTCACCAGCATCCAATCCTGAATGCCGAATCTGCGGCCCTCTAGAAGATGAGCACTCTATAACCACCACAGGAGAGACACCCTTGTCCTTGGATATAGGGTTATCCGCTGATGCATCTGAAGATGCGATCCGGACCATTTGTCCAGCAGATCCCACTGAAAAGTTCTTGCGTGAAATCTGCCGAATGGAATTGCTTCGTAGGAAGCCACCATTTTTACCAGGACCCTTGTGCAATGATGCACTGTTTTTAGGAGGTTCCTGACTAGCTCGGATAACTCCCTGGCTTTCTCTTCCGGGAGAAACACCTTTTTCTGGACTGTGTCCAGAATCATCCCTAGGCACAGCAGACGTGTCGTCGGGATCAGCTGCGATTTTGGAATATTTAGAATCCACCCGTGCTGTTGTAGCAGTATCCGAGATAGTGCTACTCCGACCTCCAACTGTTCCCTGGACTATGCCCTTATCAGGAGATCGTCCAAGTAAGGGATAATTAAGACGCCTTTTCTTCGAAGAAGAATCATCATTTCGGCCATTACCTTGGTAAAGACCCGGGGTGCCGTGGACAATCCAAACGGCAGCGTCTGAAACTGATAGTGACAGTTCTGCACCACGAACCTGAGGTACCCTTAGTGAGAAGGGCAAATTTGGGACATAGAGGTAAGCATCCCTGATGTCCCGGGACACTATATAGTCCCCTTCTTCCTGGTTCGTTATCACTGCTCTGAGTGACTCCATCTTGATTTGAACCTTTGTAAGTGTTCAAAAAAAAATTTTTAGAATAAGTCTCACCTAGCCTTCTGGCTTCAGTACCACAATATAGTGTGGAATAATACCCCTTTTCTTGTAGTAGGAGGGGTAATTTAATTATCACCTGCTGGGAATACAGCTTGTGAATTTTTTCCCATACTGCCTCCTTGTCGGAGGGAGACTTGGTAAAGCAGACTTCAGGAGCCTGCGAAGGGGAAACGTCTCGACATTCCAATCTGTACCCCCGGGATACTACTTGTAGGATCCAGGGGTCCTGTACGGTCTCAGCGCCATGCTGAGAACTTGTCAGAAGCGGTGGAACGCTTCTGTTCCTGGGAATGGGCTGCCTGCTGCAGTCTTCTTCCCTTTCCTCTATCCCTGGGCAGATATGATCTTATAGGGACGAGAGGACTGAGGCTGAAAAGACGGTGTCTTTTTCTGCAGAGATGTGACTTAGGGTAAAAAACGGTGGATTTTCCAGCAGTTGCCGTGGCCACCAGGTCCGATGGACCGACCCCAAATAACTCCTCCCCTTTTATACGGCAATACACCTTTGTGCCGTTTGGAATCTGCATCACCTGACCACTGTCGTGTCCATAACATCTTCTGGCAGTTATGGACATCGCATTTACTCATGATGCCAGAGTGCAAATATCCCTCTGTGCATCTCGCATATATAGAAATGCATCCTTTAAATGCTCTATAGTCAATAAAATACTGTCCCTGTCAAGGGTATCAATATTTTTAGTCAGGGAATCCGACCAAGCCACCCCAGCTCTGCACATCCAGGCTGAGGCGATCGCTGGTCGCAGTATAACACCAGTATGTGTGTATATACTTTTTATGATATTTTTCCAGCCTCCTGTCAGCTGGTCCTTGAGGACGGCCCTATCTATAGACGGTACCGCCACTTGTTTTGATAAGCGTGTGAGCGCCTTATCCACCTTAAGGGGTGTTTCCCAACGCGCCCTAACTTCTGGCGGGAAAGGGTATACCGCCCATAATTTTCTATCGGGGGGAACCCACGCATCATCACACACTTTATTTAATTTATCTGATTCAGGAAAAACTATGGTAGTTTTTTCACATCCCACATAATACCCTCTTTTGTGGTACTTGTAGTATCAGAAATATGTAACACCTCCTTCATTGCCTTTAACGTGTGGCCCTAATAAGGAATACGTTTGTTTATTCACCGTCGACACTGGATTCAGTGTCCCTGTCTGTGTCTGTGTCGACCGACTAAAGTAAACGGGCATTTTAAAACCCCTGACGGTGTTTTTGAGACGTCTGGACCGGTACTAATTGTTTGTCGGCCGTCTCATGTCGTCAACCGACCTTGCAGCGTGTTGACATTATCACGTAATTTCCTAAATAAGCCATCCATTCCGGTGTCGACTCCCTAGAGAGTGACATCACCATTACAGGCAATTGCTCCGCCTCCTCACCAACATCGTCCCCCTACATGTCGACACACACGTACCGACACACAGCACACACACAGGGAATGCTCTGATAGAGGACAGGACCCACTAGCCCTTTGGAGAGACAGAGGGAGAGTTTGCCAGCACACACCAAAAACGCTATAATTATATAGGGACAACCTTATATAAGTGTTTTCCCTTATAGCATCTTAATATATAAGCATATCGCCAAATTAGTGCCCCCCCTCTCTGTTTTAAACCTGTTTCTGTAGTGCAGTGCAGGGGAGAGCCTGGGAGCCTTCCCTCCAGCCTTTCTGTGAGGGAAAATGGCGCTGTGTGCTGAGGAGATAGGCCCCGCCCCTTTTTCGGCGGCCTCGTCTCCCGCTCTTAACGGATTCTGGCAGGGGTTAAATATCTCCATATAGCCTCCGGAGGCTATATGTGAGGTATTTTTAGCCAAAATAGGTATTCATTTGCCTCCCAGGGCGCCCCCCTCCCAGCGCCCTGCACCCTCAGTGACTGCCGTGTGAAGTGTGCTGAGAGGAAAATGGCGCACAGCTGCAGTGCTGTGCGCTACCTTTAGAAGACTGAGGAGTCTTCTGCCGCCGATTCTGGACCTCTTCTTACTTCAGCATCTGCAAGGGGGCCGGCGGCAAGGCTCCGGTGACCATCCAGGCTGTACCTGTGATCGTCCCTCTGGAGCTAATGTCCAGTAGCCAAGAAGCCAATCCATCCTGCACGCAGGTGAGTTCACTTCTTCTCCCCTAAGTCCCTCGTTGCAGTGATCCTGTTGCCAGCAGGACTCACTGTAAAATAAAAAACCTAAGCTAAACTTTTCTAAGCAGCTCTTTAGGAGAGCCACCTAGATTGCACCCTTCTCGGCCGGGCACAAAATCTAACTGGCTTGGAGGAGGGTCATAGGGGGAGGAGCCAGTGCACACCACCTGATCGGAAAGCTTTACTTTTGTGCCCTGTCTCCTGCGGAGCCGCTATTCCCCATGGTCCTTTCAGGAACCCCAGCATCCACTAGGACGATAGAGAAATGAATATTCAGCAGCAGGAGCCAGTACCGCCCCCGGACGTGAGTTAGGTGATGACTCACGCAGGAAGGACTGGTGAGCGGTTTGTTTATTTTCTTGTCACTTAGGAGACGCTGGTACAGGAAGTAGCCTGTTTGGCCGGGGCCGGCGCATGCGTAATGTGCTGGAACGCACGCAGGCTTGACGAGGGGCATGTTCAAAGCACCTGTGGGATGGGCAGGTGTGAATTAGGGTAATTGAATTACCTTTGTTCATATGGTATATAGGACTTGTTCCCAGAGAGGTGTGTGTGGATGGCAGTGGCAACGGGGTGATCTGTGTTTGGATGCAGGAGTCTTTGACGGTCACTAGATGACCGAGGTCGACAACGGATAAGTTTGACTTTCTATCATATATTTCTTAAGTGCTGCATTGATGTTGAAAATCTCTTGGATTGGAGAGAAGCGTTTTTGCTTTTTTGGCTTAAAAATTTATGGATATATAAGCATTTTTCCTTCACCACTGCCATTTGATATGGTTTTTAAAAAAAAGTGTCTTTTTTGGAAATAATAAACTTTCATATATTAATCAAGAAGCTTGAGTGCCTCTCGACTACAAAATGTATGTATGTATGTATGTATGTATGTATGTATGTATGTATGTATGTGTATTTAAATGTGCATAATTATGTTTAAATTTATAATGAACGCTGAAGTAAAGTCCTTTTCATGTGCTGGTCGCTCTGTTGAAAAAACTCTAGGTCAGCCGTGACAAGATGGTTCAAATCCTCACGAGTAGGCCAAGTGTTTATTCTTTTCCCGCCGTGGGTAGAATAAAGTGAGAGTCAACCCCTGTCTTGCACGGGGCCCTGTCAAAGAGGATCGTATACAGGAAGCTAAGTGATATTTTCATTATATACGTTGATTATACTTGCATGACATGCACATGGGGGAGTATTTGTATTCAGAAATGATCGGTTACCTTGTTGTCCGATGTAATTACCCTGGGGAGAGATGGGATACTCCTTAAGTTGGGTCATATCTAGAACATTGTAGCATACTACCGTGCGACTACAAGGAATATGGAACTCTTTGGTTCGCGAGCCAAGTCCATGGCGGTCTCGGCTAGGAGGGCGTTGTGGATTAACCAAAGGGATGCTAATGCTGACTCCGAGAAGGAGTGGAGCCCCTTCCCTATGAAGGTGAAGCCTGGTTTGGTGATGACTTGGTTAATATACTCGCAGCAGGTGCCACTGGTAGGTCTACCTTCTTGCCCTAGGTTCCCTCACTACGGCTGGTGACGCATTATTGTAGGATGCAGTCATTTCGACTGAATAGATAAGGATTCCCCTTTCTTTGCAGGTAAAGGAAGGTAAAGAGAGGAAGGAGGTCTGCTGCTTTTTTCAACAGGAGCAGAAATCATCCTATGTTTTCTGCCACGTCCACCGCAGGACGGTGGGTCTAGCTTGCGGGAACCCACATCGGTGGGACCACATCTAAAACTCTTCAGTCAGCCCTGGAAAGGACATGGACCAGTGAGTTAAGGATAGAGTCCCTGGTGGGACACACGGGAGTTTTTTTCCAGACGTTTCCCCTCACTGATTTTTTCAAATAGACCTTACCGATTCTCCTCTGGACAGGAAGGTAGTATGTGGCGCAATACAAGAGTTGTGTCAGGATCAGGTTTTTGTCCTGCTGTCCCGGTCACACAAAAAAAAAAGGGGGAAGAAGCTGGGGGGGGGGGGTTTCAAGCTTTTTGGTGCTTCCGAGGCCGGAAGGCTCGGTCAGACAAAATCCTATACCTGAAATCTAAAATTTCCTTCTTAAAATCCATGAGGGAATCTCTCATGACAGGTTTCTCTACTCTGAAAAAGGAGAAAGGAGGTCTAATTGCGGTTTCTGTCGCATTAGACTTTCCTGAGGTTTGTGATTCAGGATTGTCGTTACCAATTCACCAGAGTGATGATGGTATGATAGGTTTCCTCCAACAGTAAGGAGACAGAAGTATTCTGTACTGGATCACTCTCCGGATAACGGAGAGTTCAAGAAGCCAGTTGGTGAAAAACGTTGTTTTCTCCCTGACAGTTCTTAGACAGCAGAACTTGCCGGAATCCCTGTTGGTACCAACGACGCGGTGGTCGGCTTGGAAAATATTATTTGCTTCCAAAAAAAAAAAAAACACCTGAGGATTCAGAGTCTGGTCGGACCTGCAACAGGGTCAATCCAAATACATTCAGTTATTGGAAAAGAGGGTTGCGGCCTACGAGGCCATTCAGTGGGCAGCTTGCATGTCAGAGTGTTAGCAGGACCTGTTGAACAAGTGGTGTGGTTCCCACTTGAGATATTCAGGGTTTCAAGACCAGAATATCACTCCTGTGGTAGCGGCGCAATTCTCACCGAGGACAAGTGTCAAGTTAGGATACTTGTCACCACATTAACGGCCTAGAGTTAAGGGACGATTATAGCAGTTTTCTACAAACAAAAACCGGAGAAGAAATGGCAGAAGCCAGAAAGATTTGCCGCTGGGCGACGAAAATAATGACGTGCTCTGTGAGTGATGTTCGTTCTGTGAGTGGACAACTGGGAAGCAGACTTCCTCGGCGGACACGTTCTCCATCCAGGAGAGTGGAGTCTTCATCAAGCGGTTTTCACAGAAATGACAAGTTTGGGGAATTCCACAGACAAGATGGCGTCTCGCCTCGACAAGAAACTTCAGAGACATTGGTCCAGGTCGAGGGTCCCTCAAGCAATAGCGGTGGACGCCTTACTGACACCGTGGGCGTTTTCGGTCGGTCTAGGTGTTCCCTCCACTTCCACTCTTTCCAAAAGATGCTAAAAGATCATAAGAAGATCAAAGGTTCAGGTGATCCTCATTCTTCCAGACTGGTCAAGGAATGCTCGTATCCGGATCTTCAGGAATTACTCATAGGAGATCCCTGGTTTTTTCCTCTACGAGAGGATCTGTTACGGCAGGGGCCGTGTGTGTTCCAAGACTTACCGTGATTTCCATTGACGGCTTGGAGGTGGATCGCCGGATCCCAACCCGAAGGGATATTCCCAGTGAAGTCATCCCTACTCTTCTTCAGGCAGAACAGAAGTAACGTTAAAACATTACCGCCATTTTTGGAGAAAGAATGTGTCTTAGTGTGAATCCAAGAAAGTTCCTACGGAAGAATTCCAGTTGGGTCGTTTTCTCCATTCTTTTCTTACAAGATCGTGTGGATGCGGGTCTTAAGTTGGGCTCGATTAGGGTTCAGTTTTCAGCCTTATCGGGTTTATTCCAAAAACAATTGGCCTCCTTTCCAGAGGTTCAAATTTTCGTAGAAGGAGTGTTACACATCCACCCTTCCTTGTGCCCTGTGGCACCTTGGGATCTTAACGTGGTGTTGCAGTTCCTGCAATCTCATTGGTTGAACTTTTTCAATAAGGTTGAGTGGAAATTCCTCACTTGGAAAGTGGTCATGCGGTTGGCTTTGGCATCCGCAAGGAGAGTGTCTGAGTTAACGGTTTTGTCTCACAAGAGCCCTGTTTGATCTTCCATGAAGATAGAGCAGAGTTGATCGTCAGCATTGTCTGCCTAAAGTGGTTTCAGCGTTTCACATGAACCAATTCTATTGTGGTGCCGGTGGCTACTGACACCTGGGCGACGTCGAAGTATCTCGATGTGGTCTAAATTTTGAAAATCGATGTTGCCAGAATGGCTCAGATTAGGAAAACAGATGCTCAGTTTATCCTGTATGCTCCCAACAAGATTGGGGTTCCTGCTTCCAAGCAGACTACTGTATGCTGGATCTGTGATACGTTTCAGCAGGCTCATTCTACGGCTGGATTGCCGTTACCGAAACCGGTGAAGGCCCATTCTACCAGAAAGGTATTACTGTTTTGCCAAGCGGCTACTTGGTCGGGTTCAAACACCTTTGAGGGGGTTATAAGTTTGATACCATGGCTGATGTGGACCTCATGTTTGGTCAATCGGTGCTGCAGAGTCATCCGCACTCTCCCGCCCGTTCTGGAGCTTTGGTATAAACCCCATGGTCCTTTTGGAATCCCCAGCATCCTCTAGAACGTATGAGAAAATAGGATTTTAATGCCTACCGGTAAATCCTTTTCTCTTAGTCCGTAGAGGATGCTGGGCGCCCGTCCCAGTGCGTACTGTACCTGCAGTTATTAAGTTTGGTTACACACATGCTGTGTTACTTTTCCGTCAGCCTGTGGCTGACGTTATTCATGCCGTGGCATGCGTTATGCTATTATTGGTTGTGTTTACACACAGTTTGTGTTATGTTTTCTGGCAGCATATTGCTGCATATTGTTCATGCCGTCAGCTGGTGTTCTGTTGAATGCCACGTTCTGCGGCATGCTGGGGGTGTGAGCTG
This sequence comes from Pseudophryne corroboree, assembly GCF_028390025.1. Taxonomy (NCBI): domain Eukaryota; kingdom Metazoa; phylum Chordata; class Amphibia; order Anura; family Myobatrachidae; genus Pseudophryne; species Pseudophryne corroboree. The sequence continues at coordinate 328,751,949 of NC_086446.1, forward strand.
GTTTGATGCTCACCGGGTTTAAATGATAAATTCTTTCCTCGAAATGTCCGTCTCCCTGGGCACAGTTCTATAACTGGAGTCGGGGCATAGAGGGAGGAGCCAGTTCACACCCCTTTAAAAAAAGTCTTAAAGTGCCCATGTCTCCTGAGGATCCCGTCTATACCCCATGGTCCTTTTGGAATCCCCAGCATCCTCTACGGACTAAGAGAAAAGGATTTACCGGTGGGTATTAAAATCCTATTTTTACACAGCCTCAATCCCCCCCCCCCCTTCTACAACCCCCTGGTACCGCTCAGGATAGCTGGAGTTGATTGGAGGGACAGCTCCCTTGTACAGGAACTGCAGGCAGGAAAATGGCGCTGAACGCTGCAGGGTCCTCTCTGAGGAGAAGCTCCGCCTCCTGAAGATGGCACGTCTTCCCGCTCAATTCTTTATACTGGCCTGAGGATTCCGTTGCTAGCCGGGACCGGTTAGTGTCTGTGTACTGCGGATTCTGTTGCTAGCCTGGGGATTCAGTGTAGGGTATTAAGACCTGGCTCAGGACGCCCCTCATAGCGCCAACACTGTGTGCCGCTGAGCCTTCCCGGAGCGCAGCCGCTCAGCGCTGAGCTCCTACCTTTGTGCCGCCATATCTCGCCATCTTCTGATCTTCTGGCTCTGTAAGGGGGTGGCGGCATGCTGCCGGAGGGAGCAATCCCCTGTGGCGGCGAACGTTCGATCCCCTCAGGAGCTCAGTATCCTGTCAGCAGAGATAGTGGCTCAGACCCCGCAGGGCAGACACTACTCCCCCCCTTAGTCCCTCGAAGCAGGGAGGCTGTTGTCAGCAGCCTCACTGTTTAATAATAAACTTTAAAAAATAACTTTACTAGAGAAACTCTGTAGAGCTCCCCTAGCTGTGACCAGCTCCTCCGGGCACATTTTCTAAACTGAGTCTGGTAGGAGGAGCATAGAGGGAGGAGCCAGCCCACACTCTCAAACTCTTAAAGTGCCAGTGGCTCCTAGTGGACCCGTCTATGCCCCATGGTACTAATGTGGACCCCAGTATCCTCTAGGACGTAAGAGAAAATAAGAATTTACTTACCGAAAATTCTATTTCTCGTAGTCCGTAGTGGATGCTGGGGACTCCGTAAGGACCATGGGGAATAGCGGCTCCGCAGGAGACAGGGCACAAAAGCAAAAGCTCTAGGATCAGGTGGTGTGCACTGGCTCCTCCCCCTATGACCCTCCTCCAAGCCTCAGTTAGGATACTGTGCCCGGACGAGCGTACACAATAAGGAAGGATTTTGAATCCCGGGTAAGACTCATACCAGCCACACTGTACAACCTGTGATCTGAACCCAGTTAACAGCATGATAACAGCGGAGCCTCTGAAAAGATGGCTCACAACAATAATAACCCGATTTTTGTAACAATAACTATGTACAAGTATTGCAGACAATCCGCACTTGGGATGGGCGCCCAGCATCCACTACGGACTACGAGAAATAGAATTATCGGTAAGTAAATTCTTATTTTCTCTGACGTCCTAAGTGGATGCTGGGGACTCCGTAAGGACCATGGGGATTATACCAAAGCTCCCAAACGGGCGGGAGAGTGCGGATGACTCTGCAGCACCGAATGAGAGAACTCCAGGTCCTCCTCAACCAGGGTATCAAATTTGTAGAATTTTTCAAACGTGTTTGCCCCTGACCAAGTAGCAGCTCGGCAAAGTTGTAAAGCCGAGACCCCTCGGGCAGCCGCCCAAGATGAGCCCACCTTCCTTGTGGAATGGGCATTTACATATTTTGGCTGTGGCAGGCCTGCCACAGAATGTGCAAGCTGAATTGTACTACACATCCAACTAGCAATCGTCTGCTTAGAAGCAAGAGCACCCAGTTTGTTGGGTGCATATAGGATAACAGCAAGTCAGTTTTCCCGACTCCAGCCGTCCTGGAAATCTATATTTTCAGGGCCCTGACAACATCTAGCAACCTGGAGTCCTCCAAGTCCCTAGTAGCCGCAGGTACCACAATAAGCTGGTTCAGGTGAAACGCTGACACCACCTTAAGGAGAAAATAAGAATTTACTTACCGATAATTCTATTTCTCGGAGTCCGTAGTGGATGCTGGGGTTCCTGAAAGGACCATGGGGAATAGCGGCTCCGCAGGAGACAGGGCACAAAAAGTAAAGCTTTCCGATCAGGTGGTGTGCACTGGCTCCTCCCCCTATGACCCTCCTCCAGACTCCAGTTAGGTACTGTGCCCGGACGAGCGTACACAATAAGGGAGGAATTTTGAATCCCGGGTAAGACTCATACCAGCCACACCAATCACACTGTACAACCTGTGATCTGAACCCAGTTAACAGTATGATAACAGCGGAGCCTCTGAAAAGATGGCTCACAACAACAATAACCCGATTTAGTTAGCAATAACTATGTACAAGTATTGCAGATAATCCGCACTTGGGATGGGCGCCCAGCATCCACTACGGACTCCGAGAAATAGAATTATCGGTAAGTAAATTCTTATTTTCTCTATCGTCCTTGTGGATGCTGGGGTTCCTGAAAGGACCATGGGGATTATACCAAAGCTCCCAAACGGGCGGGAGAGTGCGGATGACTCTGCAGCACCGAATGAGAGAACTCCAGGTCCTCTTTTGCCAGGGTATCAAATTTGTAGAATTTTACAAACTTGTTCTCCCCCGACCACGTAGCTGCTCGGCAAAGTTGTAATGCCGAGACCCCTCGGGCAGCCGCCCAAGATGAGCCCACCTTCCTTGTGGAATGGGCCTTAACAGATTTAGACTGTGGCAGGCCTGCCACAGAATGTGCAAGTTGAATTGTGCTACCAATCCCACGAGCAATCGACTGCTTAGAAGCAGAAGCACCCAGCATTGTTGGGTGCATACAGGATAAACAGCAAGTCAGATTTCCTGACTCCAGCCAACCTGGAAACTATATTTTCAGGGCCCTGATAACATCCAGCAACTTGGAGTCCTCCAAGTCCCTAGTAGCCGCAGGTACCACAATAAGCTGGTTCAGGTGAAACGCTGACACCACCTTAAGGAGAAACTGGGGACGAGTCCGCAGCTTTGCTCTGTCCGAATGGACAATCAGATATGGCTTTGTGAGATAAAGCCGCCAATTCTGACACTCGCCTGGCCGAGGCCAGGACCAACAGCATGGTCATTTTCCATGTGAGATATATCAAATCCACAGATTTGAGTTGTTTAAACCAATGTGATTTTTTAGGAATCCCAAAACTACGTTGAGATCGCCCAGTGCCACTGGAGACATCAAAGGGGCTGTATATGCAGTACTCCCTTAACAACTTCTGGACTTCAGGAACTGAAGCCAATTTCTTTCTGGAAGAAAATCAACAGGCCGAAATTTGAACCTTAATGGACCCAATTTGAGACCCATAGACACTCCTGTTTGCAGGAAATTTAGAAATTAACCTAGTTGAAAATCTTCCGTGGAGCCTTCCTGGACTCACACCCTGGCACATATTTTCACCTAAGTGGTGATAATGTTGTGCGGTCACCTCCTTCCTGGCTCTGACCAGGGTAGGGATGACCTCTTCCGGAATGCCTCTTTCCCTTAGGATCCGGCGTTCACCCGCCTTGGCGTCAACGCAGCTGCGGTAAGTCCCGGAACAGACACGGTTCTTGCCGAATCAAGACCCTTCTTAGTATCTCTTGAAGTTCCGGGAACCAAGTCCTTCTTGGCCAAACCGGAGCCACGAGTATAGTTCTTACTCCTCTCCTTCCTATCATTTTCAATACATTGGGTATGAAAAGCAGAGGATGGAACACATACACCGACTGGTACACCGACGGTGTTACCAGAGCGTCCCAGCTATTGCCTGAGTGTCTCTTGACCTGGCGCTTCAGGTGGGACGCCATCATAACCACCTTTGGTCTTTCCCAACGGTTTACAATCATGTGGAAACTTCCAGATTAAGTTTCCACTTTTCCGGGTGGAATTCATTTATGCTGAGGAAATCTTCCCAGTTGCCCACTCCCGGAATGAACACTGCTGACAGTGTTATCACATGATTTTCCGCCCAGCGAAGAATCCTTGCTGTCATTGCCCTCCTGCTTCTTGTGTCGCCCCGTCTGATAACGTGGGCGACCGCCATGATGATGTCCTACTGGATCAGCACCGGTTGACTTTGAAGCAGGAGTCTTCCTAGGCTCAGAGCATTGTAAATTGCCCTTAGCTCCAGTATATTCATGTGGAGAGAAGTCTCCAGACTTGACCACACTTCCTTGGAAATTTTTTCCTTGTGTGACTACTCCCCCAGCCTCTCAGGCTGGTATCCGTGGTCCCCAGAACACAGTCCTGAATGCTGAGTGTGCTGCCCTCTAAAGATGAGCACTCTGCAGCCCCCACAGAAGAGACACCCTTGTCCTTGGAGACAGGATTATCCGCTGATGCATCTGAAAATGCGATCCGGACCATTCGTCCAGCAAATCCCCTGAGATCTGCCGAATGGAATCGCTTCGTAAGAAGCCACCATTTTTCCCAGGACTCCTGTGCATTGATGCACTGATACTTGGCCTGGTTTTAGGAGGTTTCTGACTAGGTCGAATAACTCCTTGGCTTTTTCCTCCCGGAGGAACACCTTTTTCTGGACTATGCCCAGAATCATTCCTAGGAACAGCAGACGTATCGTCGGAAAACAGCTGCGATTCTTGGAATATTTAGAATCCAGTCGTGCTGTCGTAGAACTACTTTAGATAGTGCTCTTCCGACCACCAACTGTTCTCTGGAACTTGCCCTTTTCAGGATATCGTCCAAGTAAGGGATAATTTAGATGCCTTTTTTCTTTGAAGAAACATCTTTTCGGCCATTACCTTGGTAAAAGGCCCGGGGTGCCGTGGATAATTCAAACGGCATCGTCTGAAACTGATATTGACAGTTCTGTACCACGAACCAGAGGTACCCTTGTTGAGAAGGGCAAATTTGGACATGGAGGTAATCCTTGATGTCCAGGGACACCATATAGTCCCCTTTTTTCCGGTTCGCTATCACTGCTCTGAGTGACTCCATCTCGATTTGAACCTTTTATGTAAGTGTTCAAAGATTTCAGTTTAGACTATGTCTCACCAAGCCGTCTGGCTTCAGTACCACAATATAGTGTGGAAAAATAATACCCTTTTCCTTGTTGTAGGAGGGGTACTTTGATTATCACCTGCTGGATATACAGCTTGTGAATTGTTTCCAATGCTGCCTCCCTGTCGGAGGGAGCCGTTGGTAAAGCAGACTTCAGAAACCTGCGAGGAGAAGATGTCTCGACTCTCCAATCTGTACCCCTGGGATAATACTTGTACTATCTAGGGGTCAACCTGCGAGTGATCCCACTGCGCGCTGAGACTATTGAGACTACCCCCCCACCTTGAGTCCGCTTGCACGGCCCCAGCGTCATGCTGAGGACTTGGCAGACGCGGTGGAGGGCTTCTTTTCCTGGGAAGGGGCTGCCTGCTGCAGTCTACTTCCCTTACCTCTATGTCTGGGCAGATATGACTGGCCTTTTGCCTGCATGCCCTCATGGGAAAGGAAGGATTGAGGCTGAAAAGACGGTGTCTTTTTCAGCTGAGATGTAACTTGGGGTAAAAAGGTTGGATTTCCCAGCTGTTGCCGTGGTCCCCAGGTCCGATGGACCGACCCCAACTAACTCCTTCCCTTTATACGGCAATACTTCCATGTGCCGTATGGGATCTGTATCACCTGACCACTGTCGTGTCCATGACATCTTCTGGGTGATATGGACAACGTACTTATCTTGATGCCAGAGAGCAAATATCCCTCTGTGCATCTCACGTACATATATATAGAATGCATCCTATTAAATGCTCTATATGAATAAAATATTTTCAGTCAGGGAATCCGACCAAGCCAACCCAGCACTGCATCTCCAGGCTGATGGCGATCGCTGGTCGCAGTATAACCACCGTATGTGTGTATATACTTTTTAGGATATCTTTCCAGCTTCCTATCAGCTGGCTCCTTGAGGGCGGCCGTATCTGGAGACGGTAACGCCACTTGATAAGCGTGTGAGCGCCTTATCACCCTAAGGGGTGTTTCCCAACGCGCCCTAATTTCTGGCGGGAAAGGGTATAACGCCAATATTTGCTATCGGGGTAACCCCACGCATCATCACACACTTCATTTTATTTTATCTGATTCAGGAAAAACTACAGGTAGTTTTTTTCACTCCCACATAATACCCTTTTTTGTGGTACTTGTAGTATCAGAAATATGCAACACCTCCTTCATTGCCCTTAACGTGTGGCCCTAATGAGAAATACGTTTGTTTATTCACCGTCGACACTGGATTCAGTGTCCGTGTCTGTGTCTGTGTCGACCGACTGAGGTAAATGGGCGTTTTTAACGCCCCTGACGGTGTTTCTGAGACGCCTGGACCGGTACTAATAGTTTGTCGGCCGTCTCACGTCGTCAACCGACCTTGCAGCGTGTTGACATTCTCACGTAATTCCCTAAATAAGCCATCCATTCCGGTGTCGACTCCCTAGAGAGTGACATCACCATTACAGGCAATTTCTCCGCCTCCTCACCAACATCGTCCTCATACATGTCGACACACACGTACCGACACACAGCACACACACCGGGAATGCTCTGACAGAGGACAGGACCCACACTAGCCCTTTGGGGAGACAGAGGGAGAGTTTGCCAGCACACACCAAAACGCTATAATTATATAGGGACAACCTTATATAAGTGTTTTCCCTTATAGCATCTTTATATATATCTCAATATCGCCAAAATCAGTGCCCCCCCTCTCTGTTTTAACCCTGTTTCTGTAGTGCAGTGCAGGGGAGAGCCTGGGAGCCTTCTCTCCAGGCTTTCTGTGAGAGAAAATGGCGCTGTGTGCTGAGGAGATAGGCCCCGCCCCTTTTTCGGCGGGCTCGTCTCCCGCTATTTAGTGAATCTTGGCAGGGGTTAAATATCTCCATATAGCCTCTGGGGGCTATATGTGAGGTATTTTTCGCCAAAAAAGGTTTTCATTTGCCTCCCAGGGCGCCCCCCTCCCAGCGCCCTGCACCCTCAGTGACTGCCGTGTGAAGTGTGCTGAGAGGAAAATGGCGCACAGCTGCAGTGCTGTGCGCTACCTTTAGAAGACTGCAGGAGTCTTCAGCCGCCGATTCTGGACCTCTTCTTACTTCAGCATCTGCAAGGGGGCCGGCGGCGCGGCTCCGGTGATCATCCAGGCTGTACCTGTGATCGTCCCTCTGGAGCTGATGTCCAGTAGCCAAGAAGCCAATCCATCCTGCACGCAGGTGAGTTCACTCCTTCTCCCCTAAGTCCCTCGTTGCAGTGATCCTGTTGCCAGCAGGACTCACTGTAAAATAAAAAACCTAAGCTAAACTTTCTCTAAGCAGCTCTTTAGGAGAGCCACCTAGATTGCACCCTTCTCGGCCGGGCACAAAAATCTAACTGGAGTCTGGAGGAGGGTCATAGGGGGAGGAGCCAGTGCACACCACCTGATCGGAAAGCTTTACTTTTTGTGCCCTGTCTCCTGCGGAGCCGCTATTCCCCATGGTCCTTTCAGGAACCCCAGCATCCACAAGGACGATAGAGAAACTGGGGACGAGTCCGCAGCTCTGCCCTGTCCGAATGGACAATCAGATATGGGCTTTTGTGAGACAAAGCCGCCAATTCTGACACTCGCCTGGCCGAGGCCAGGGCCAACAGCATGGTCACTTTCCATGTGAGATATTTCAAATCCACAGATTTGAGCGGTTTAAACTAATGTGATTTGAGGAATCCCAGAACTACGTTGAGATCCCACAGTGCCACTGGAGGCACAAAAGGGGGTTGTATATGCAGTACTCCCTTGACAAACTTCTGGACTTCAGGAATTGAAGCCAATTCTTTCTGGAAGAAAATTGACAGGGCCGAAATTTGAACCTTAATGGACCCCAATTTGAGGCCCATAGACACTCCTGTTTGTAGAAAATGCAGGAATCGACCGAGTTGAAATTCCTCCGTGGGGGCCTTCCTGGCCTCACACCATGCAACATATTTTCGCCAAATGCGGTGATAATGTTGTGCGGTCACCTCCTTCCTGGCTCTGACCAGGGTAGGGATGACCTCTTCCGGAATGCCTTTTTCCCTTAGGATCCGGCGTTCAACCGCCATGCCGTCAAACGCAGCCGCGGTAAGTCTTGGAACAGACATGATCCTTGCTGAAGCAAGTCCCTTCTTAGTATCTCTTGAAGTTCCGGGTACCAAGTCCTTCTTGGCAAATCCGGAGCCACGAGTATAGTTCTTACTCCTCTCCGTCTTATAATTCTCAGTACCTTGGGTATGAGAGGCAGAGGAGGGAACACATACACCGACTGGTACACCCACGGTGTTACCAGAGCGTCCCAGCTATTGCCTGAGGGTCTCTTGACCTGGCGCAATACCTGTCCAGTTTTTTGTTCATACTGGACGCCATCATGTCCACCTTTGGTCTTTCCCAACGGTTCACAATCATGTGGAAAACTTCCAGATGAAGTCCCCACTCTCCCGGGTGGAGGTCGTTCCTGCTGAGGAAGTCTGCTTCCCAGTTGTCCACTCCCGGAATGAACACCGCTGACAGTGTTATCACATGATTTTTCGCCCAGCGAAGAATCCTTGCTGCCATTGCCCTCCTGCTTCTTGTGCCGCCCTGTCTGTTTACGTGGGCGACTGCCGTGATGTTGTCCGACTGGATCAGCACCTGTTGACTTTGAAGCAGAGGTCTTCCTAGGCTCAGAGCATTGTAAATTGCCCGTAGCTCCAGTATATTTATGTGGAGAGAAGTCTCCAGACTTGACCACACTCCTTGGAAATTTCTTCCCTGTGTGACTGCTCCCCAGCCTCTCAGGCTGGCATCCGTGGTCACCAGAACCCAGTCCTGAATGCCGAATGTGCTGCCCTCTAGTAGATGAGCACTCTGCAGCCACCACAGAAGAGACACCCTTGTCCTTGGAGACAGGATTATCCGCTGATGCATCTGAAGATGCGATCCGGACCATTCGTCCAGCAGATCCCACTGAAAAATTCTTGCGTGAAATCTGCCGAATGGAATCGCTTCGTAAGAAGCCACCATTTTTCCCAGGACTCTTGTGCATTGATGCACTGACACTTGGCCTGGTTTTAGGAGGTTTCTGACTAGCTCGGATAACTCCCTGGCTTTCTCCTCCGGGAGAAACACCTTTTTTTGGACTGTGTCCAGAATCATCCCTAGGAACAGCAGACGTGTCGTCGGAATCAGCTGCGATTTTGGAATATTTAGAATCCACCCGTGCTGTCGTAGAACTACTTGAGATAGTGCTACTCCGACCTCCAACTGTTCTCTGGACCTTGCCCTTATCAGGAGATCGTCCAAGTAAGGGATAATTAAGACGCCTTTTCTTTGAAGAAGAATCATCATTTCGGCCATTACCTTGGTAAAGACCCGGGGTGCCGTGGACAATCCAAACGGCAGCGTCTGAAACTGATAGTGACAGTTCTGTTCCACGAACCTGAGGTACCCTTGGTGAGAAGGGCAAATTGGGACATGGAGGTAAGCATCCTTGATGTCCAGGGACACCATATAGTCCCCTTCTTCCTGGTTCGCTATCACTGCTCTGAGTGACTCCATCTTGATTTGAACCTTTGTATGTAAGTGTTCAAAGATTTCAGATTTAGAATAGGTCTCACCGAGCCGTCTGGCTTCAGTACCACAAATAGTGTGGAATAATACCCCTTTCCTTGTTGTAGGAGGGGTACCTTGATTATCACCTGCTGGGAATACAGCTTGTGAAATTGTTTCCAATACTGCCTCCCTGTCGGAGGGAGACGTTGGTAAAGCAGACTTCAGGAACCTGCGAGGGGGAGACGTCTCGAATCTCCAATCTGTACCCCTTGGATACTACTTGTAGGATCCAGGGGTCCACTTGCGAGTGAGCCCACTGCGCGCTGAAACTCTTGAGACGACCCCCCACCGCACCTGAGTCCGCTTGTACGGCCCCAGCGTCATGCTGAGGACTTGGCAGAAGCGGTGGAGGGCTTCTGTTCCTGGGAAGGGGCTGCCTGCTGCAGTCTTCTTCCCTTTCCTCTACCCCTGGGCAGATATGACTGGCCTTTTGCCCGCTTGCCCTTATGGGGACGAAAGGACTGAGGCTGAAAAGACGGTGTCTTTTTCTGCTGAGATGTGACTTGGGGTAAAAAGGGTGGATTTTCCAGCTGTTGCCGTGGCCACCAGGTCCGATGGACCGACCCCAAATAACTCCTCCCCTTTATACGGCAATACTTCCATGTGCCGTTTGGAATCTGCATCACCTGACCACTGTCGTGTCCATAAACATCTTCTGGCAGATATGGACATCGCACTTACTCTTGATGCCAGAGTGCAAATATTCCTCTGTGCATCTCGCATATATAGAAATGCATCCTTAAAATGCTCTATAGTCAATAAAATACTGTCCCTGTCAAGGGTATCAATATTTTCAGTCAGGGAATCCGACCAAGCCACCCCAGCGCTGCACATCCAGGCTGAGGCGATCGCTGGTCGCAGTATAACACCAGTATGTGTGTATATACTTTTTAGGATATTTTCCAGCCTCCTATCAGCTGGCTCCTTGAGGGCGGCCGTATCTGGAGACGGTAACGCCACTTGTTTTGATAAGCGTGTGAGCGCCTTATCCACCCTAAGGGGTGTTTCCCAACGCGCCCTAACTTCTGGCGGGAAAGGGTATAACGCCAATAATTTTCTATCGGTGGAAACCCACGCATCATCACACACTTTATTTAATTTATCTGATTCAGGAAAAACTACAGGTAGTTTTTTCACACCCCACATAATACCCTTTTTTGTGGTACTTGTAGTATCAGAAATATGTAACACCTCCTTCATTGCCCTTAACATGTAACGTGTGGCCCTAATGGAAAATACGTTTGTTTCTTCACCGTCGACACTGGAGTCAGTGTCCGTGTCTGTGTCTGTGTCGACCGACTGAGGTAAATGGGCGTTTTAAAGCCCCTGACGGTGTTTGAGACGCCTGGACAGGTACTAATTGGTTTGCCGGCCGTCTCATGTCGTCAACCGACCTTGCAGCGTGTTGACATTATCACGTAATTCCCTAAATAAGCCATCCATTCCGGTGTCGACTCCCTAGAGAGTGACATCACCATTACAGGCAATTGCTCCGCCTCCTCACCAACATCGTCCTCATACATGTCGACACACACGTACCGACACACAGCACACACACAGGGAATGCTCTGATAGAGGACAGGACCCCACTAGCCCTTTGGGGAGACAGAGGGAGAGTTTGCCAGCACACACCAAAACGCTATAATTATACAGGGACAACCTTATATAAGTGTTTTCCCTTATAGCATCTTAATATATAATAATATCGCCAAATAAGTGCCCCCCCCCTCTCTGTTTTAACCCTGTTTCTGTAGTGCAGTGCAGGGGAGAGCCTGGGAGCCTTCCTAGCAGCGGAGCTGTGTAGGAAAATGGCGCTGTGTGCTGAGGAGAATAGGCCCCGCCCCCTTTTCGGCGGGCTTCTTCTCCCGTTTTTCTGACAACCTGGCAGGGGTTAAATACATCCATATAGCCCCAGAGGCTATATGTGATGTATTTTTAGCCAGCATAGGTACTTTCATTGCTGCCCAGGGCGCCCCCCCCAGCGCCCTGCACCCTCAGTGACCGTTGGTGTGAAGTGTGCTGAGAGCAATGGCGCACAGCTGCCGTGCTGTGCGCTACCTTAAGAAGACTGGGAAGTCTTCAGCCGCCGATTTCTGGACCTCTTCTCTCTTCAGCATCTGCAAGGGGGTCGGCGGCGCGGCTCCGGTGACCCATCCAGGCTGTACCTGTGATCGTCCCTCTGGAGCTAGTGTCCAGTAGCCTAAGAAGCCAATCCATCCTGCACGCAGGTGAGTTCACTTCTTCTCCCCTAAGTCCCTCGTTGCAGTGAGCCTGTTGCCAGCAGGACTCACTGAAAATAAAAAACCTAACAAAACTTTTACTCTAAGCAGCTCTTTAGGAGAGCCACCTAGATTGCACCCTTCTCGGCCGGGCACAAAAACCTAACTGAGGCTTGGAGGAGGGTCATAGGGGGAGGAGCCAGTGCACACCACCTGATCCTAGAGCTTTTGCTTTTGTGCCCTGTCTCCTGCGGAGCCGCTATTCCCCATGGTCCTTACGGAGTCCCCAGCATCCACTTAGGACGTCAGAGAAAATAAGATTTTACTTACCGATAAATCTATTTCTCGTAGTCCGTAGTGGATGCTGGGGACTCTGTCAGGACCATGGGGAATAGCGGCTCCGCAGGAGACAGGGCACAAAAGTAAAAGCTTTAGGATCAGGTGGTGTGCACTGGCTCCTCCCCATATGACCCTCCTCCAAGCCTCAGTTAGGATACTGTGCCCGGACGAGCATACACAATAAGGAAGGATTTTGAATCCCGGGCAAGACTCATACCAGCCACACCAATCACACTGTACAACATGTGATCTGAACCCAGTTAACAGCATGATAACAGCGGAGCCTCTGAAAAGATGGCTCACAACAATAATAACCCGATTTTTGTAACAATAACTACCGTATATACTCGAGTATAAGTCGACCCGAATATAAGCCGAGATACCTAATTTTACCACAAAAAACTGGGAAAAATGACTGACTCGAGTATAAGCCTAGGGTGGGAAATGTACGGTGCCAGGGGTTTTCATGCTCAGGGTGTCATGCTCGTTGCCAGGGGTTTCATGCGGTAGGTGTTATGCTTGTTGCCAGGGGGTAATGCTTGTTGCTAGGGTTGTGCCCCCAGTGCCACATATACCCCCAGTAACAGATATCCCCCCACAGTGCCAGATAAAAACATGCTGCCGTTGCTTTGCCCCCAGTAGTTATGCCCCTTCTTTGCCCCCAGTAGTTGTGCCCCTCTTTCATTGCCCCCAGTAGTTATGCACTCTCTTTCTTTGCCCCCAGTAGTTGTGCCCCCTTTCATTGCCCCCAGTAGTTGTGCCCCCTTTCATTGCCCCCAGTAGTTGTGCCTCCTTCTTTCTTTGCCCCCTGTTGCAGTGCCCCCTTCTTTCTTTGCCCCCTGTTGCAGTGCCCCCTTCTTTCTTTGCCCCCTGTTGCAGTGCCCCCTTCTTTCTTTGCCCCCTGTTGCAGTGCCCCCTTCTTTCTTTGCCCCCTGTTGCAGTGCCCCCGTCGCCGCTTACAAACACACACAAAAACAATACTTACCACTGCCCCGCTCCTGCTTCCCGACCGCTTCTTCTGCTGCTGCGCTGCTCCGCTCCGTCCGTCCGCTCGCTCCATCCGGCCGCCGCTCCGTCCGGCCGCCCGCTCCCCGGCACCCGATCATCTCTATGGGAGAGACGTCATGACGTCTCTCCCATAGCAACGCGCACAGACACTAGAGGTCAATAATGACCTCTAGTGTCTGTCCTGGAGCCGGCTGCAGCGGACGCCCACACAGCCCACGGCGTCTGCTGCAGCCATTGACTCGAGTATTAGCCGAGGGGGGCTTTTTCAGCACAGAAAAATGTGCTGAAAAAGTCGGCTTATACTCGAGTATATACGGTATGTACAAGTATTGCAGACAATCCGCACTTGGGATGGGCGCCCAGCATCCACTACGGACTACGAGAAATAGATTTATCGGTAAGTAAAATCTTATTTTCTCTGACGTCCTAGTGGATGCTGGGGACTCCGTCAGGACCATGGGGATTATACCAAAGCTCCCAAACGGGCGGGAGAGTGCGGATGACTCTGCAGCACCGAATGAGAGAACTCCAGGTCCTCTTTAGCCAGGGTATCAAATTTGTAGAATTTTACAAACGTGTTCTCCCCCGACCACGTAGCTGCTCGGCAGAGTTGTAATGCCGAGACCCCTCGGGCAGCCGCCCAGGATGAGCCCACCTTCCTTGTGGAATGGGCCTTGACAGATTTAGGCTGTGGCAGGCCTGCCACAGAATGTGCAAGTTGAAATGTGCTACAAATCCAACGAGCAATCGTCTGCTTAGAAGCAAGAGCACCCAGTTTGTTGGGTGCATACAGGATAACAGCGAGTCAGTTTTCCTGACTCCAGCCGTCCTGGAAACCTATATTTTCAGGGCCCCGACAACATCTAGCAACTTGGAGTCCTCCAAGTCCCTAGTAGCCGCAGGTACCACAATAAGCTGGTTCAGGTGAAACGCTGACACCACCTTGGGAAGAAACTGGGGACGAGTCCGCAGCTCTTCCCTGTCCGAATGGACAATCAGATATGGCTTTTGTGAGACCAAGCCGCCAATTCTGACACTCGCCTGGCCGAGGCCAGGGCCAACAGCATGGTCACTTTTCATGTGAGATATTTCAAATCCACAGATTTGAGCGGTTTAAAATGTGATTTGAGGAATCCCAGAACTACGTTGAGATCCCACAGTGCCACTGGAGGCACAAAAAGGGGGTTGTATATGCAATACTCCCTTGACAAACTTCTGGACTTCAGGAACTGAAGCCAATTCTTTCTGGAAGAAAATTGACAGGGCCGAAATTTGAACCTTAATGGACCCCAATTTGAGGCCCATAGACACTCCTGTTTGCAGGAATCGACCGAGTTGAAATTTCTTCGTGGGGCCTTCCTGGCCTCACACCACGCAACATATTTTCGCCACATGTGGTGATAATGTTTTGCGGTCACCTCCTTCCTGGCTTTGACCAGGGTAGGAATGACCTCTTCCGGAATGCCTTTTTCCCTTAGGATCTGGCGTTCCACCGCCATGCCGTCAAACGCAGCCGCGGTAAGTCTTGGAACAGACCTGGTACTTGCTGAAGCAAGTCCCTTCTTAGCGGCAGAGGCCATGAGTCCTCTGTGAGCATTTCTTGAAGTTCCGGGTGCCACGTCCTTCTTGGCCAATCCGGAGCCACGAGTATAGTTCTTACTCCTCTACGTCTTATAATTCTCAGTACCTTGGTTATGAGAAGCAGAGGAGGGAACACATACACCGACTGGTACACCCACGGTGTTACCAGAACGTCCACAGATATTGCTTGAGGGTCTCTTGACCTGGCGCAATACCTGTCCAGTTTTTTGTTCAGGCGGGACGCCATCATGTCCACCTTTGGTCTTTCCCAACGGTTCACAATCATGTGGAATACTTCCCGATGAAGTCCCCACTCTCCCGGGTGGAGGTCGTGCCTGCTGAGGAAGTCTGCTTCCCAGTTGTCCACTCCCGGAATGAACACTGCTGACAGTGCTATCACATGATTTTTCGCCCAGCGAAGAATCCTTGCAGTTTCTGCCATTGCCCTCCTGCTTCTTGTGCCGCCCTGTCTGTTTACGTGGGCGACTGCCGTGATGTTGTCCCACTGGATCAATACCGGCTGACCTTGAAGCAGAGGTCTTGCTAAGCTTAGAACATTGTAAATTGCCCTTAGCTCCAGTATATTTATGTGGAGAGAAGTCTCTAGACTTGATCACACTCCCTGGAAATTTTTTCCCTGTGTGACTGCTCCCCAGCCTCTCAGGCTGGCATCCGTGGTCACCAGGACCCAGTCCTGAATGCCGAATCTGCGGCCCTTTAGTAGATGAGCACTCTGCAGCCACCGCAGAAGAAACACCCTTGTCCTTGGAGACAGGGTTATCCGCTGATGCATCTGAAGATGCGATCCGGACCATTTTTCCAGCAGATCCCACTGAAAAGTTCTTGCGTGAAATCTACCAAATGGAATCGCTTCGTAAGAAGCCACCATTTTTCCCAGGACCCTTGTGCAATGATGCACTGACACTTTTCCTGGTTTTAGGAGGTTCCTGACTAGCTCGGATAACTCCCTGGCTTTCTTCTCCGGGAGAAACACCTTTTTCTGGACTGTGTCCAGAATCATCCCTAGGAACAGCAGACGTGTCGTCGGAAACAGCTGCGGTTTTGGAATATTTAGAATCCACCCGTGCTGTCGTAGAACTACTTGAGATAGTGCTACTCCGACCTCCAACTGTTCTCTGGACCTTGCCCCTATCAGGAGATCGTCCATTTTCTTTGAAGAAGAATCATCATTTCGGCCATTACCTTGGTAAGGACCCGGGGTGCCGTGGACAATCCAACCGGCAGCGTCTGAAACTGATAGTGACAGTTCTGTACCACGAACCTGAGGTACCCTTGGTGAGAAGGGCAAATTGGGACATGGAGGTAAGCATCCCTGATGTCCCGGGACACCATATAGTCCCCTTCTTCCTGGTTCGCTATCACTGCTCTGAGTGACTCCATCTTGATTTGAACCTTTGTATGTAAGTGTTCAACTATTTCAGATTTAGAATAGGTCTCACCGAGCCGTCTGGCTTCAGTACCACAATATAGTGTGGAATAATACCCCTTTCCTTGTTGTAGGAGGGGTACTTTGATTATCACCTGCTGGGAATACAGCTTGTGAATTGTTTCCACTACTGCCTCCCTGTCGGAGGGAGACGTTGGTAAAGCAGACTTCAGGAACCTGCGAGGGGGAGACGTCTCGAATTTCCAATCTGTACCCCTGGGATTCTACTTGTAGGATCCAGGGGTCCACTTGCGAGTGAGCCCACTGCGTGCTGAAACTCTTGAGACGACCCCCCCCACCGCACCTGAGTCCGCTTGTACGGCCCCAGCGTCATGCTGAGGACTTGGCAGAAGCGGTGGAGGGCTTCTGTTTCTGGGAATGGGCTGCCTGCTGCAGTCTTCTTCCCTTTCCTCCATCCCATGGCAGATATGACTGGCCTTTTGCCCGCTTGCCCTTATGGGGACGAAAGGACTGAGGCTGAAAAGACGTTGTCTTTTTCTCCTTTATACGGCAATACTTCCATGTGCCGTTTGGAATCTGCATCACCTGACCACTGTCGTGTCCATAAACAACTTCTGGCAGATATGGACATCGCACTTACTCTTGATGCCAGAGTGCAAATATCCCTCTGTGCATCTCGCATATATAGAAATGCATCCTTTAAATGCTCTATAGTCAATAAAATACTGTCCCTGTCAAGGGTATCAATATTTTCAGTCAGGGAATCCGACCAAGCCACCCCAGCGCTGCACATCCAGGCTGAGGCGATCGCTGGTCGCAGTATAACACCAGTATGTGTGTATATACTTTTTAGGATATTTTCCAGCCTCCTATCAGCTGGCTCCTTGAGGGCGGCCCTATCTGGAGACGGTACCGCCACTTGTTTTGATAAGCGTGTGAGCGCCTTATCCACCCTAAGGGGTGTTTCCCAACGCGCCCTAACTTCTGGCGGGAAAGGGTATACCGCCAATAATTTTCTATCGGGGGAAACCCACGCATCATCACACACTTCATTTAATTTATCTGATTCAGGAAAAACTACAGGTAGTTTTTTCACACCCCACATAATACCCTTTTTTGTGGTACTTGTAGTATCAGAAATATGTAACACCTCCTTCATTGCCCTTAACAAGTAACGTGTGGCCCTAAAGGAAAATACGTTTGTTTCTTCACCGTCGACACTGGAGTCAGTGTCCGTGTCTGTGTCGACCGACTGAGGTAAAAGGACGTTTTAACGCCCCTGACGGTGTTTGAGACGCCTGGACAGGTACTAATTGGTTTGCCGGCCGTCTCATGTCGTCAACCGACCTTGCAGCGTGTTGACATTATCACGTAATTCCTTAAATAAGCCATCCATTCCGGTGTCGACTCCCTAGAGAGTGACATCACCATTACAGGCAATTGCTCCGCCTCCTCACCAACATCGTCCTCATACATGTCGACACACACGTACCGACACACAGCACACACACAGGGAATGCTCTGATAGAGGACAGGACCCCACTAGCCCTTTGGGGAGACAGAGGGAGAGTTTGCCAGCACACACCAAAAATGCTATAATTATACAGGGACAACCTTTATATAAGTGTTTTTCCCTTATAGCATTTTAATATATATATAGTCATATCGCCAAATAAGTGCCCCCCCTCTCTGTTTTAACCCTGTTTCTGTAGTGCAGTGCAGGGGAGAGCCTGGGAGCCTTCCCACCAGCATTTCTGTGAGGGAAAATGGCGCTGTGTGCTGAGGAGAATAGGCCCCGCCCCCTTTTCGGCGGGCTTCTTCTCCCGTTTTTCTGAGACCTGGCAGGGGTTAAATACATCCATATAGCCCCCAGGGGCTATATGTGATGTATTTTTAGCCAGAATAAGGTACTATCATTGCTGCCCAGGGCGCCCCCCCCAGCGCCCTGCACCCTCAGTGACCGCTGCTATGAAGTGTGCTGACAACAATGGCGCACAGCTGCAGTGCTGTGCGCTACCTTATGAAGACTGAAAAGTCTTCTGCCGCCGGTTTCTGGACCTCTTCACTTTTCGGCATCTGCAAGGGGGTCGGCGGCGCGGCTCCGGGACGAACCCCAGGGTGAGACCTGTGTTCCGACTCCCTCTGGAGCTAATGGTGTCCAGTAGCCTAAGAAGCCAATCCATCCTGCACGCAGGTGAGTTCACTTCTCTCCCCTAAGTCCCTCGATGCAGTGAGCCTGTTGCCAGCAGGACTCACTGAAAATAAAAAACCTAACAAAACTTTTACTCTAAGCAGCTCTTTAGGAGAGCCACCTAGATTGCACCCTTCTCGGCCGGGCACAAAAATCTAACTGAGGCTTGGAGGAGGGTCATAGGGGGAGGAGCCAGTGCACACCACCTGATCCTAAAGCTTTTACTTTTGTGCCCTGTCTCCTGCGGAGCCGCTATTCCCCATGGTCCTGACGGAGTCCCCAGCATCCACTAGGACGTCAGAGAAATAGGAGTTAAATTGCCTGATCGCGGGTGCCGTAAATTTGTTAACCCATAGGTCCGTGAACTTATCCTGGTTTCTATGGGTTAAAGCGTGTTAGTGAAGTAAATTACCAGGTAAGAAAATCGGGGCTGTAACTGAATAGCCCTGGAACGCCAGAGGCTACCACCCTTTCCACCTTGGTAATCTAATTGAATTCCCCCCTAAGAGACTGTGCACAGCAGCACATCCTACTTGCAGACCTCAATAAGAAAGTATATGGCAACAAGTTTTGCTTCTAATGCCTAGAATTAGAATGTTAATTCATTCTTTATGAAGCAAAAGAATGTCCACTTTAAGGTCTGTCCATGGTCATTGCAGGTTATTAACAAATAAAGGGATGTGCTTTCCAGAACTTTTAAAGCGGAACTTTTCACCATGCTTGCAGAGACAGGCAAATGTTCTTCATCATGCTTCCAGTGAAAACTACACCTGAGGCATAAAATAACTTAGGAGTTGCCATTTAAAGTGTCACATCAGCTATAAATCATGTAGAACAAGTTGGCAAACCGGTTCCCAGATCACTGCGAACTACTCTCAACACTCCTCACAGTACACATCTACCAAGCAGGCTCTGTGGAAAGGTAATTGAATAGCTTATTTATTTAAAAAAAAAAAAAAAGCAAAATTGTACCATATGCTTTATTATTCTATTTGCTTTTCAGAAACGTATTAGAGAAATCAGTTAAGAAACTAACAGAAAGCTGGTCTCTGATTACAACTGTTTCCAAGGCAGAGGGAACAGTGGCGCTTTGTAGTAATGTAGGGCAAAATACGCACAAAATCATATACATACAGTATGAGAAGGGAACCAGAGAAACATGAATTTACCAACAGCAGGAAACCGCGTACAAGCCAAAACAACAATACTTGAACACGGAAAGAGGATAAAAGTACACAGATACAACTTGTTCTGGTATTTATTATGGTCTAGTTACAACTTACAAACACTATTACCAGGAAGTAAAAGACCACTAAACCCAATAGCTTACTGAATGTACAGCTGAAAGCAAGGTATTGTTCCATACGGTTGCAGTTAAAATGCCGGCTGGCGGGATTCCGGCGTTCAGGATACAAACGCCGAAATCCTGTCAGTCGACAATGCCAACAGACGGAATCTCAGCGCACCAGGGCTATTCCCACTCATGGGTGTCCACGACACCAATGGAGTGGGAACAGAGACTGTGGCGAGCGCGAGCCCGCAAAGGGGACTCAGCGCGAGCCCCACTGCCGGCATTCTGGCGGGATGCCGCTGTCGGGATATTAACAGCCGGCAACCCGTTCACCGATAAAACGTATAAAACTCGTTCCATACCATCAGTCTTTCCAAATAGAAGGTGAGTTGTCTGCACTCTTAAATGAGTTTACTGCCAGAAATTGCAGAGAAGAAATACCTTCACCATAAAATTACACCTTTATTGCAATATCTTCATTCAAGCTTCTGATACTTTTACATCTATATACTGTACTTATGAGTAATATCACTAGTTCTTATGCTGGCCATACACTAGGTCGATTTTGTGTACAAATACATGATATCGACGCGTCATTTGACCCATTGCATGTACATTGTGCATGTTTTGGGTGTGATTATGATGCAATGTCAACTTATCATTTGTGCTGCACATATTATCAGTCGATCTGGGTTGGGGTCCATTGTGGGTCGAATGATAGATTGTACTGTGATTTTTGCACTGTACAATCTAACATAAGCCGGGGAGCTACCAGGGAGGGGGTGGAAGGCGTGTCGAGGGAACACTCGCATCTAATACGAGTCGTCCTAGTTTATGGCCAGCAATACACAAGAGCCATAAAAAAATAAAACCCACAAAACTAAAAAACTTTTTCTATCTTCTATCAGCTGGAAATGTGGACAGAGTTCTGTACTATACGGACTTCCGGTCAGGGTCTCACGGTGCTGTGCAGCAGCAAGGAGGAAGCACAGAGCAATAAACAGTCTGACTCTCATGCCGAGTAACTACATTTGCATACAGTGTGCTCTTTTCAGTGTTCTTTGTAAAAAATACTTATTTACCCCTTTTACACCGCCAGCTTTGAACACGGGTTATTGCACATGAACGCGCATAACCCATGTTGCTGTGCGGTGTAAAAGGGCCCGGTTGGAATAATCCGGGTCTAGTGAACCAGTATTCCAACTCGAGTAGCTTGCAGGGTTGAACACACGTTCAACCCGACTCGCTGTGCAGTGTAAACGGGAAGCCGGGTCGTTGCGGCCAGTTTCCCGTTCACTCTGTGTGGACAGGCAGCGCTTGGAGATCATATGATCTCCAAGCGCCGCCCCTACCGACGTCACTAACCCAGCAATATGCCGGGTTGGAAACAGCGTTGGCGAGGGGCCCGAGGTGGGTCAGAGTTGGGAAGCACCGGTGTCAGGCTCCTGGGTGCGACCTGTCTCATTCAGTTTAAAAGGGGTAGTCACTAGAGGATTCATGTAAATATTACCTACTGTGACAAAATTTGAAGCATCAGCTAAATTAATCACCCCTCTATAACCTATTGGTGGTACTTGAAAAGATGGCAAACGGAGGTAAAAAAAAAAAAAAAAAAAAAAAAGACCATTTCATGTATTAAATACGTCAGTGTATGAGTTACGGATCATTGGGTCGACACAGGAAAAATTGGTTGACACTGACATGGTCAACATAAGTAAAATTGGTTGACGAGTTAAAATGGTCACCACAGGACAGGTTGACACACAAAAAAAGGACGACATGTAATTGTTAAGCTTTTTTGGTGGGGGGTTTTGGCGTAACATGACCAGGAACCCCAATTAGTGCACCGCGTCCCCTTGCATGGCTCGCTTTGCTAGTCATGCTGTGGACAAGTTACTTTTCAAAATAGTAGTCCACGTGGATGGTATGAAAAACTGAAAAAAATGTTTCAACTCATGTCGACCTTTTCATGAGTCAACCATGTAAATGTCGAACAATAGCAGTCGACCTACCATTCGGATACCAGTGTATGGGCATAACAAGCATCAAGTGAATCGCTCATGCTTACATAAAACTCTGGCATATTTAACAAATCAAACGTGTTTGCACAATTGACATGGCTGTACTGCTATCTAGGCATAGGCTGAGGGCAGCAATGTTATTGGTAATTTTATTTATTTTATCAGTTTGTTTTTCTGGTACTACCTGAAATTTCTCAGTACTTGTAATAAAGGATGATGGAGTATTGGACAGAGGACCATGTGTATGGGACTGTGAATAACTGATCAATAACGGCACACTCATTCGCAGTAACGAAGACGGCAACAATTAAAAATACAGCCCAAACAGATGCTTAAATACAGAAAATACCAGCAGAAATTTTTACAGGCCTCACCAAAGCAGAGCGACAGCCAGTTAGAGTTTTACATACTGCTAGAATATTGTAAAATGCATCTAATCCCTCTTCTTATTTACACAATGAAGCTACACAACTAGCATCAGGCAAACAAAGGAAAAAAAAAAAACCTTACCAAGTAAACATTTACTGGAACACATAGCAAGGTGATATTTAACAGATTTGCTATATACTTGTAAATGAGAAATATTTACATTGAAAGGTACACTTTTTAATTCAATATTGTCTATTAAACAAAAAGCTTGTACTATAGTTTTACAATATTTTTCTGTGCAAGCGTATAAGCAAACTCAGGGAGTTGCATCTCTCGTTACTGGGACTCTGACATTTATTGACCTTAGAGGACTGACCACGCTACAGCTAGGCCATGCCACTCCTGAAACGACATCATAACGACTCCTGCCACAGAAGCCATTATGAAGTCATTACGGGACATTAATAAGAATGAGAAGCACTTTTTGGCAGGAGATAATGCAAGTATTGGACAGAGAAAAACAATGATGTTAATAAAATCACGACCACAATGAAAACAGAAAAAATAAAAAGATAACTGTGCTACCAATACAACAATGGAAAAATGTAGCACACACTCTTTTTAATTAGTGTTTGATCAACTATATATTGGTGTTATATGATACATATCTGGTAGTAACATTTACCCGAGAGCTCTTCATTGTTCGATAACTGCATAGTAATTTGTGCAGAAGGCACACAACCCCTAAATATTATATAGTGACCTGACTTACCTGGTTATTGGGGTCTGTGAGATAGCGAATGAGGATGGGCAGCAGGTATTCAGTGACTGCTCGGGGAAACTGAGGCCGGCTCTCTTGCAGAAAGATGGTTATCTGAGGAATCTGTTCCATCAGTTCTGTCCTTACAGTGGGTTCTGCAAGAGGGCAAAGAAAAGTCACATTGCCAAAGTGAGTGCTATATAATGTAAAGTGCAAAAATATCTTAACACAGAAATTGCTTGAAGAAGCCTAATCCATACGCAACAACTTGGAGGACAGAGACTGCACTCAGCAATGGGGTTTCTATCCACAAATAAGAATATACACTATTATGAGAGATGTACATTGCACTGCATTTGTCCGGGACTGCATCCTACTCAAATCAATCACAACATGCCATTCCCCTTTATAGAAGTTCTGTTGTATCAGGAAAAATAGGAAGAGAGAGAGAGAGAGAGAGAGAGAGAGAGAGAGAGAGAGAGAGAGAGAGAGAGAGAGAGAGAGAGAGAGAGAGAGAGAAAGGAAGGGGGGGGAGGGTTGAGATAGTGAGCAGCCTATGAACTGGAAGGAGCATGCTCAGTGTGCTCCTGAGAAACTCCTGTCTGGCTCTGAGTGATCACATGAGCTGTGTCACATCAGCTCCTGCTCTCACAAACAACCTACTATACATAATGCCTGTAGCATAGTCAGGAAGAGCATGGTTTTAGCTGATTTTTCCAAAAATGGTCTTTGCATTCAGGCCATACTATTAATGGCTGATTAACTTTAAAAACATATTGACTATTTTTTTTAGATCACTGTGGAGCGATACAGATCTAAGTATTATGATATGGTAAGGGTGTGTTACCACTTTTGGATATTACTTTAATTTTTCACACACTTCAGTCCAACTAAAAATAAGAATTTACTTACCGATAATTCTATTTCTCGTAGTCCGTAGTGGATGCTGGGGACTCCGTAAGGACCATGGGGAATAGCGGCTCCGCAGGAGACTGGGCACAAAAGTAAAGCTTTAGAACTACCTGGTGTGCACTGGCTCCTCCCCCTATGACCCTCCTCCAAGCCTCAGTTAGGATACTGTGCCCGGACGAGCGTACACAATAAGGAAGGATTTTGAATCCCGGGTAAGACTCATACCAGCCACACCAATCACACCATATAACTTGTGATCTAAACCCAGTTAACAGCATGATAACAGAGGAGCCTCTAGAAAAGATGGCTCACAACAACAATAACCCGATTTTTTTTTTTTTTTGGTAACAATAACTATGTACCAGTATTGCAGACAATCCGCACTTGGGATGGGCGCCCAGCATCCACTACGGACTACGAGAAATAGAATTATCGGTAAGTAAATTCTTATTTTCTCTGACGTCCTAGTGGATGCTGGGGACTCCGTAAGGACCATGGGGATTATACCAAAGCTCCCAAACGGGCGGGAGAGTGCGGATGACTCTGCAGCACCAAATGAGAGAACTCCAGGTCCTCCTCAGCCAGGGTATCAAATTTGTAGAATTTTACAAACGTATTTGCTCCTGACCAAGTAGCTGCTCGGCAAAGTTGTAAAGCCGAGACCCCTCGGGCAGCCGCCCAAGATGAGCCCACCTTCCTTGTGGAATGGGCTTTTACAGATCTGGTCTGTGGCAGGCCTGCCACAGAATGTGCAAGCTGAATTGTACTACAAATCCAACGAGCAATAGTCTGCTTAGAAGCAGGAGCACCCAGCTTGTTGGGTGCATACAGAATAAACAACGAGTCAGATTTTCTGACTCCAGCCGTCCTGGAAACCTATATTTCCAGGGCCCTGACAACGTCTAGCAACTTGGAGTCCTCCAAGTCCCTAGTATCCGCAGGCACCACAATAGGTTGATTCAGGTGAAACGCTGAAAACCACCTTAGGGAGAAACGGAGGACAAGTCCTCAATTCCGCCCTGTCCGAATGGAAAATCAGATGAGGGCTTTTACAGGATAAAGCCGCCAATTCTGACACGCACCTGGCCCAGGCCAGGGCCAACAGCATGACCACTTTCCATGTGAGATATTTTAACTCCACATATTTAAGTGGTTCAAACCAATGTGACTTTTGGAACCCAAAAACTACATTTAGATCCCAAGGTGCCACTGGAGGCACAAAAGGAGGCTGTATATACAGTACCCCTTTCACAAACGTCTGAACTTCAGGGACTGAAGCTAGTTCTTTTTGGAAGAAAATTGACAGGGCCGAAATTTGAACCTTAATGGACCCCCATTTCAGGCCCATAGACACTCCTGTTTGCAGGAAATGTAGGAATCGACCTAGTTGAAAATTCCTCCGTCGGGGCCTTACTGGCCTCGCACCACGCAACATATTTTCGCCAAATGCGGTGATAATGTTTTGCGGTTATATCTTTCCTGGCTTTGATCAGGATAGGAATGACTTCATCCGGAATGCCTTTCTCCTTCAGGATCCGGCGTTCAACCGCCATGCCGTCAAACGCAGTAGCGGTAAGTCTTGGAACAGACAGGGTCCTTGCTGGAGCAGGTCCCTTCTTAGAGGTAGAGGCCACGGATCCTCCGTGAGCATCTCTTGAAGTTCCGGTTACCAAGTCCTTCTTGGTCAATCCGGGGCCCGAATATAGTGCTTACTCCTCTCCATCTTATAATTCTCAGTACCTTGGGTATGAGAGGCAGAGGAGGGAACACATACACTGACTGGTACACCCACTGTGTTACCAGAGCGTCTACAGCTATTGCCGGGACCAGTTTTATAAACATGTGGAAGACTTCTGGGTGAAGTCCCCACTTGCTGACAGTGCTATCACATGATTTTCCGTCCAGCGAAGAATCCTTGCAGCTTCTGCCATTGCCCTCCTGCTTCTTGTGTCACCCTGTCTGTTTACGTGGGTGACTGCCGTGATGTTGTCCGAATGGATCAACTCCGGGTGACCTTGAAGCAGAGGTCTTGCTGAGCTTAGAGCATTGTAAATGGCCCTTAGCTTCAGGATATTTATGTGAAGTGATGTCTCCAGGCTTGACCATAAGCTCTGGAAATTCCTTCCCTGTGTGACTGCTCCCCAGCCTCGCAGGCTGGCATCCGTGGTCACCAGGACCCAGTCCTGAATGTCGAATCTGCGGCCCTCTAGAAGATGAGCACTCTGCAACCACCACAGGAGAGACACCCTTGTGCTTGGTGACAGGGTTATCCGCTGATGCATCTGAAGATGCGACCCGGACCATTTGTCCAGCAGGTCCCACTGGAAAGTTCTTGCGTGGAATCTGCCGAATGGGATTGCTTCGTAGGAAGCCACCATTTTTCCCAAAACCCTTTCATTGATGTACTGAGACTTGGCTCGGTTATAGGAGGTTCCCGAATAGCTCGGATAACTCCCTGACTTTCTCCTCCGGGAGAAACACCTTTTTCTGGACTGTGTCCAGGATCATCCCTAGGAACAGACGACGAGTCGTCGGAATCAGCTGCGATTTTGGAATATTGAGAATCCAATCGTGCTGCCGCAACACTACCTGAGATAGTGCTACACCGACCTCCAACTGTTCCCTGGATCTTACCCTTATCAGGGAATCGTCCAAGTAAGGGATAACTAAAATTCCCTTCCTTCGAAGGAGTATCATCATTTCGGCCATTACCTTGGTAAAGACCCGGGGTGCCGTGGACCATCCATACGGCAGCGTCTGAAACTGATAGTGACAGTTCTGTACCATAAACCTGAGGTACCCTTGGTGAGAAGGGTAAATTTGGACATGAAGGTAAGCATCCTTGATGTCCCGAGACATCATGTAGTCCCCTTCTTCCAGGTTCGCAATCACTGCTCTGAGTGACTCAATCTTGAATTTGAACCTCCGTATGTAAGTGTTCAAGATTTTAGATTTAGAATCGGTCTCACCGAGCCGTCCGGCTTCGGTACCACAACAGTGTGGAATAATACCCCGTTCCCTGTTGCAGGAGGGGTACCTTGATTATCACCTGCTGGGAATACAGCTTGTGAATGGCTTCCAAAACTGCCACCCTGTCAGAAGGAGACATCGGTAAAGCCGACTTTAGGAAACGGCGAGGGGGAGACGTCTCGAATTCCAATTTGTACCCCTGAGATATCACCTGAAGGATCCAGGGGTCTACTTGCGAGTGAGCCCACTGCGCGCTGAAATTCCTTGAGACGGGTCCCCACCGTGCCTGATTCTGCTTGTAAAGCCCCAGCGTCATACTGAGGGCTTGGCAGAGGCGGGAGAGGGCTTCTGTTCCTGGGAACTGGCTGATTTCTGCAGCCTTTTTCCTCTCCCTCTGTCACGGGGCAGAAATGAGGAACCTTTTGCCCGCTTGCCCACGAAAAGACTGCGCCTGATAATACGGCGTCTTCTTATGTTGAGAGGCGACCTGGGGTACAAACGTGGATTTCCCAGCTGTTGCCGTGGCCACCAGGTCTGAAAGACCGACCCCAAATAACTCCTCCCCTTAATAAGGCAATACTTCCAAATGCCGTTTGGAATCCGCATCACCTGACCACTGTCGTGTCCATAACCCTCTACTGGCAGAAATGGACAACGCACTTACTCTTGATGCCAGTCGGCAAATATTCCGCTGTGCATCACGCATATATAGAAATGCATCTTTTAAATGCTCTATAGGCAATAATATACTGTCCCTATCTAGGGTATCAATATTTTCAGTCA
The DNA here is from genome assembly GCF_028390025.1 of Pseudophryne corroboree. Classification (NCBI taxonomy): domain Eukaryota; kingdom Metazoa; phylum Chordata; class Amphibia; order Anura; family Myobatrachidae; genus Pseudophryne; species Pseudophryne corroboree. The sequence continues at coordinate 328,779,475 of NC_086446.1, forward strand.
GGGAATCCGACCACGCCAACCCAGCACTGCACATCCAGGCTGAGGCGATTGCTGGTCGCAGTATAACACCAGTATGTGTGTAAATACATTTTAGGATACCCTCCTGCTTTCTATCAGCAGGATCCTTAAGGGCGGCCATCTCAGGAGAGGGTAGAGCCCTTGTTCTTACAAGCGTGTGAGCGCTTTATCCACCCTAGGGGGTGTTTCCCAACGCACCCTAACCTCTGGCGGGAAAGGATATAATGCCAATAACATTTTAGAAATTATCAGTTGTTATCGGGGGAAACCCACGCATCATCACACACCTCATTTAATTTCTCAGATTAAGGAAAACTACAGGTAGTTTTTCCTCACCGAACATAATACCCCTTTTTGGTGGTACTCGTATTATCAGAAATGTGTAAAACATTTTTCATTGCCTCAATCATGTAACGTGTGGTCCTACTGGAAGTCACATTTGTCTCTTCACCGTCGACACTGGAGTCAGTATCCGTGTCGGCGTCTATATCTGCCATCTGAGGTAACGGGCGCTTTAGAGCCCCTGACGGCCTATGAGACGTCTGGACAGGCACAAGCTGAGTAGCCGGCTGTCTCATGTCAACCACTGTCTTTTATACAGAGCTGACACTGTCACGTAATTCCTTCCAACAGTTCATCCACTCAGGTGTCGACCCCCTAGGGGGTGACATCACTATTACAGGCAATCTGCTCCGTCTCCACATCATTTTTCTCCTCATACATGTCGACACAAACGTACCGACACACAGCACACACACAGGGAATGCTCTGATAAAGGACAGGACCCCACTAGCCCTTTGGGGAGACAGAGGGAGAGTTTGCCAGCACACACCAGAGCGCTATGTATATATATACAGGGATAACCTTATATAAGTGTTTTTCCCCTTATAGCTGCTGTATTTTTAATACTGCGCGTAATTAGTGCCCTTCTCTCTTTTTTAACCCTTTCTGTAGTGTAGTGACTGCAGGGGAGAGCCAGGGAGCTTCCCTCCAACGGAGCTGTGAGGGAAAATGGCGCCAGTGTGCTGAGGAGATAAGGCCGCCGAGAAGGGGGCGGAGCCTATCTCCCGTTTTTCTGTGTATTCTGGCAGGGGTTAAATTCATCCATATAGCCCAGGAGCTATATGTGATGCATTTTTTGCCATCCAAGGTGTTTTTATTGCGTCTCAGGGCGCCCCCCCCCAGCGCCCTGCACCCTCAGTGACCGGAGTGTGAAGTGTGCTGAGAGCAATGGCGCACAGCTGCAGTGCTGTGCGCTACCTTGTTGAAGACAGGACGTCTTCTGCCGCCGATTTTCCGGACCTCTTCTGTCTTCTGGCTCTGTAAGGGGGCCGGCGGCGCGGCTCTGGGACCTATCCATGGCTGGGCCTGTGATCGGTCCCTCTGGAGCTAATGTCCAGTAGCCTAAGAAGCCCAATCCACTCTGCACGCAGGTGAGTTCGCTTCTTCTCCCCTTAGTCCCTCGATGCAGTGAGCCTGTTGCCAGCAGGTCTCACTGAACATAAAAAACCTAAAACTAAACTTTTCACTAAGCAGCTCAGGAGAGCCACCTAGTGTGCACCCTTCTCGTTCGGGCACAAAAATCTAACTGAGGCTTGGAGGAGGGTCATAGGGGGAGGAGCCAGTGCACACCAGGTAGTTCTAAAGCTTTACTTTTGTGTCCAGTCTCCTGCGGAGCTGCTATTCCCCATGGTCCTTACGGAGTCCCCAGCATCCACTAGGACGTCAGAGAAAATACATTTTCTGGAGCTATATTAAAGTAAAAGTGTTGCTGTTGAAACGTACACTGACTGGATAGCTCCTACAATCTACATGTTTTATACACATATTTTTATATCAGAACTTGGTTGTTTTAAGAAAAAAAGTATTGAAAGATAAATAACTGCAGTGCATGCTATATACTTTCTTGACCATCTCTTTCTGCACAAAGAATCAATAAATCTTGTGTTAAATGGATGAAAATATGGATAAATAACATTTGCAGAGAGAGTTAGATTTGGGTGGGTTATATTATTTCTGTGCAGGGTAAATACTCGCTGCTTTATTTTTACACTGCAATTTAGATTGCAGATTGAACACACCCCACCCAAATCTAACTCTCTCTGCACATGTTATAACTGCCCCCCTGCAGTGCACATGGTTTTGCACATTAATGAACAATTTTGCTGCTGCGATCAGGTTTGAATTAGGCCCATCATTTGGACAAATTATATATCTGCCACACCTGCAGTGCACATGTTTTTGCCCATTAGAGAACAATTTTGCTGCTGCGATCAGGTCTGAATTAGGCCCTACGTGCGATTATCTTGTAGTATAATAGCTTGGGGTGTGTGGTTTTGTGTGCTAGCCCCTAAATGTGCTCATAGTATATGTTGATGCAACAAAATTATTATTATTATTATATTTATTTTTTTAATTCCGAGGTCACTTAGTGTGCACAATCAAATGTATCTAGGGTATACCAAAGGCACACCAGCACTCTTCTGCCTGACGTGAGGAAGTAAAAAAAATAAAAATAAAAAAATAAAATAAAAGAATGATAGGCATGCGCCAACATTTCTTATGTGGCATACCTTTAGATTCTCTAATATAATACCCAAAGAAAATAGGGGATTAAGAAAGCAAACAAATCTATTTCTATTACCTATACTACATAAATTAAAGAGAGATTTGTTGAGGAGTATCTGTACAAGTCTCAAGCTAGGTACACATCTGAAAATAAGAATTTACTTACCGATAATTCTATTTCTCGGAGTCCGTAGTGGATGCTGGGGTTCCTGAAAGGACCATGGGGAATAGCGGCTCCGCAGGAGACAGGGCACAAAAGTAAAGCTTTCCGATCAGGTGGTGTGCACTGGCTCCTCCCCCTATGACCCTCCTCCAAGCCAGTTAGGTACTGTGCCCGGACGAGCGTACACAATAAGGGAGGAATTTTGAATCCCGGGTAAGACTCATACCAGTCACACCAATCACACCGTACAACTTGTGATCTAAACCCAGTTAACAGTATGATAACAGCGGAGCCTCTGAAAAGATGGCTCACAACAATAATAACCCGATTTTTGGAACTATGTACAAGTATTGCAGATAATCCGCACTTGGGATGGGCGCCCAGCATCCACTACGGACTCCGAGAAATAGAATTATCGGTAAGTAAATTCTTATTTTCTCTATCGTCCTAGTGGATGCTGGGGTTCCTGAAAGGACCATGGGGATTATACCAAAGCTCCCAAACGGGCGGGAGAGTGCGGATGACTCTGCAGCACCGAATGAGAGAACTCCAGGTCCTCCTTAGCCAGGGTATCAAATTTGTAGAATTTAGCAAACGTGTTTGCCCCTGACCAAGTAGCTGCTCGGCAAAGTTGTAAAGCCGAGACCCCTCGGGCAGCCGCCCAAGATGAGCCCACCTTCCTTGTGGAATGGGCCTTTACATATTTTGGCTGTGGCAGGCCTGCCACAGAATGTGCAAGCTGAATTGTATTACACATCCAACTAGCAATAGTATGCTTAGAAGCAAGAGCACCCAGTTTGTTGGGTGCATACAGGATAACAGCAAGTCAGTTTTCCTGACTCCAGCCGTCCTGGAACATATTTTCAGGGCCCTGACAACATCTAGCAACTTGGAGTCCTCCAAGTCCCTAGTAGGTGCAAGGCACCACAATAAGCTGGTTCAGGTGAAACACTGACACCACCTTAGGGAGAGAACTGGGGACGAGTCCGCAGCTCTGCCCTGTCCGAATAGACAAACAGATATGGGCTTTTTTGAGAAAAAACCGCCAATTTGACACTCGCCTGGTCCAGGCCAGGGCCAAGAGCATGGTCACTTTTCATGTGAGATGCTTCAAATCCACAGATTTGACTGGTTGTAAACCAATGTGATTTGAGGAATCCCAGAACTACGTTGAGATCCCACAGTGCCACTGGAGGCACAAAAGGGGGTTGTATATGCAATACTCCCTTGACAAATTTCTAGACTTCAGGAACTGAAGCCAATTCTTTCTGGAAGAAAATCGACAGGGCCGAAATTTGAACCTCAATGGACCCCAATTTGAGGCCCATAGACACTCCTGTTTGCAGGAAATGCAGGAAACGACCGAGTTGAAATTTCTTTGTGGGGCCTTCCTGGCCTCACACCACGCAACATATTTTCGCCACATTTGGTGATAATGTTGTGCGGTCACCTCCTTTCTGGCTTTGACCAGGGTAGGAATGACCTCTTCCGGAATGCCTTTTTCCCTTAGGATCCGGCTTTCCACCGCCATGCCGACAAACGCAGCTGCGGTAAGTCTTGGAACAGACATGGTACTTGCTGAAGCAAGTCCCTTCTTAGCGGCAGAGGCCATAAGACCTCTGTAAGCATCTCTTGAAGTTCCGGGTACCAAGTCCTTCTTGGCCAATCCGGAGCCATGAGTATAGTTCTTACTCCTCTACGTCTTATAATTCTCAGCACCTTAGGTATGAGAAGCAGAGGAGGGAACACATACACCGACTGGTACACCCACGGTGTTACCAGAACGTCCACAGCTATTGCCTGAGGGTCTCTTGACCTGGCGCAATACCTGTCCCGTTTTTTGTTCAGACGGGACGCCATCATGTCCACCTTTGGTATTTCCCAACGGTTTACAATCATGTGGAAAAAACTTCCCGATGAAGTTTCCACTCTCCCGGGTGGAGGTCGTGCCTGCTGAGGAAGTCTGCTTCCCAGTTTCCATTCCCGGGATGAAACACTGCTGACAGTGCTATCACATGATTTTCCGCCCAGCGAAAAGTCCTTGCAGTTTTTGCCATTGCCCTCCTGCTTCTTGTGTCGCCCTGTCTGTTTACGTGGGCGACTGCCGTGATGTTTTTCCCACTGGATCAATACCGGCTGACCTTGAAGCAGAGGTCTTGCTAAGCTTAGAGCATTATAAATTTACCCTTAGCTCCAGTGTATTTATGTGGAGAAAAGTCTCCAGACTTGATCACACTCCCTGGAAATTTTTTCCTTGTGCGACTGCTCCCCAGCCTCTCGGGCTGGGCTCCGTGGTCACCAGCATCCAATCCTGAATGCCGAATCTGCGGCCCTCTAGAAGATGAGCACTCTATAACCACCACAGGAGAGACACCCTTGTCCTTGGATATAGGGTTATCCGCTGATGCATCTGAAGATGCGATCCGGACCATTTGTCCAGCAGATCCCACTGAAAAGTTCTTGCGTGAAATCTGCCGAATGGAATTGCTTCGTAGGAAGCCACCATTTTTACCAGGACCCTTGTGCAATGATGCACTGTTTTTAGGAGGTTCCTGACTAGCTCGGATAACTCCCTGGCTTTCTCTTCCGGGAGAAACACCTTTTTCTGGACTGTGTCCAGAATCATCCCTAGGCACAGCAGACGTGTCGTCGGGATCAGCTGCGATTTTGGAATATTTAGAATCCACCCGTGCTGTTGTAGCAGTATCCGAGATAGTGCTACTCCGACCTCCAACTGTTCCCTGGACTATGCCCTTATCAGGAGATCGTCCAAGTAAGGGATAATTAAGACGCCTTTTCTTCGAAGAAGAATCATCATTTCGGCCATTACCTTGGTAAAGACCCGGGGTGCCGTGGACAATCCAAACGGCAGCGTCTGAAACTGATAGTGACAGTTCTGCACCACGAACCTGAGGTACCCTTAGTGAGAAGGGCAAATTTGGGACATAGAGGTAAGCATCCCTGATGTCCCGGGACACTATATAGTCCCCTTCTTCCTGGTTCGTTATCACTGCTCTGAGTGACTCCATCTTGATTTGAACCTTTGTAAGTGTTCAAAAAAAATTTTTTAGAATAAGTCTCACCTAGCCTTCTGGCTTCAGTACCACAATATAGTGTGGAATAATACCCCTTTTCTTGTAGTAGGAGGGGTAATTTAATTATCACCTGCTGGGAATACAGCTTGTGAATTTTTTCCCATACTGCCTCCTTGTCGGAGGGAGACTTGGTAAAGCAGACTTCAGGAGCCTGCGAAGGGGAAACGTCTCGACATTCCAATCTGTACCCCCGGGATACTACTTGTAGGATCCAGGGGTCCTGTACGGTCTCAGCGCCATGCTGAGAACTTGTCAGAAGCGGTGGAACGCTTCTGTTCCTGGGAATGGGCTGCCTGCTGCAGTCTTCTTCCCTTTCCTCTATCCCTGGGCAGATATGATCTTATAGGGACGAGAGGACTGAGGCTGAAAAGACGGTGTCTTTTTCTGCAGAGATGTGACTTAGGGTAAAAAACGGTGGATTTTCCAGCAGTTGCCGTGGCCACCAGGTCCGATGGACCGACCCCAAATAACTCCTCCCCTTTTATACGGCAATACACCTTTGTGCCGTTTGGAATCTGCATCACCTGACCACTGTCGTGTCCATAACATCTTCTGGCAGTTATGGACATCGCATTTACTCATGATGCCAGAGTGCAAATATCCCTCTGTGCATCTCGCATATATAGAAATGCATCCTTTAAATGCTCTATAGTCAATAAAATACTGTCCCTGTCAAGGGTATCAATATTTTTAGTCAGGGAATCCGACCAAGCCACCCCAGCTCTGCACATCCAGGCTGAGGCGATCGCTGGTCGCAGTATAACACCAGTATGTGTGTATATACTTTTTATATTTTCCAGCCTCCTGTCAGCTGGTCCTTGAGGACGGCCCTATCTATAGACGGTACCGCCACTTGTTTTGATAAGCGTGTGAGCGCCTTATCCACCTTAAGGGGTGTTTCCCAACGCGCCCTAACTTCTGGCGGGAAAGGGTATACCGCCCATAATTTTCTATCGGGGGGAACCCACGCATCATCACACACTTTATTTAATTTATCTGATTCAGGAAAAACTATGGTAGTTTTTTCACATCCCACATAATACCCTCTTTTGTGGTACTTGTAGTATCAGAAATATGTAACACCTCCTTCATTGCCTTTAACGTGTGGCCCTAATAAGGAATACGTTTGTTTATTCACCGTCGACACTGGATTCAGTGTCCCTGTCTGTGTCTGTGTCGACCGACTAAAGTAAACGGGCATTTTAAAACCCCTGACGGTGTTTTTGAGACGTCTGGACCGGTACTAATTGTTTGTCGGCCGTCTCATGTCGTCAACCGACCTTGCAGCGTGTTGACATTATCACGTAATTTCCTAAATAAGCCATCCATTCCGGTGTCGACTCCCTAGAGAGTGACATCACCATTACAGGCAATTGCTCCGCCTCCTCACCAACATCGTCCCCCTACATGTCGACACACACGTACCGACACACAGCACACACACAGGGAATGCTCTGATAGAGGACAGGACCCACTAGCCCTTTGGAGAGACAGAGGGAGAGTTTGCCAGCACACACCAAAAACGCTATAATTATATAGGGACAACCTTATATAAGTGTTTTCCCTTATAGCATCTTAATATATAAGCATATCGCCAAATTAGTGCCCCCCCTCTCTGTTTTAACCCTGTTTCTGTAGTGCAGTGCAGGGGAGAGCCTGGGAGCCTTCCCTCCAGCCTTTCTGTGAGGGAAAATGGCGCTGTGTGCTGAGGAGATAGGCCCCGCCCCTTTTTCGGCGGCCTCGTCTCCCGCTCTTAACGGATTCTGGCAGGGGTTAAATATCTCCATATAGCCTCCGGAGGCTATATGTGAGGTATTTTTAGCCAAAATAGGTATTCATTTGCCTCCCAGGGCGCCCCCCTCCCAGCGCCCTGCACCCTCAGTGACTGCCGTGTGAAGTGTGCTGAGAGGAAAATGGCGCACAGCTGCAGTGCTGTGCGCTACCTTTAGAAGACTGAGGAGTCTTCTGCCGCCGATTCTGGACCTCTTCTTACTTCAGCATCTGCAAGGGGGCCGGCGGCAAGGCTCCGGTGACCATCCAGGCTGTACCTGTGATCGTCCCTCTGGAGCTGATGTCCAGTAGCCAAGAAGCCAATCCATCCTGCACGCAGGTGAGTTCACTTCTTCTCCCCTCTGTCCCTCGTTGCAGTGATCCTGTTGCCAGCAGGACTCACTGTAAAATAAAAAACCTAAGCTAAACTTTTCTAAGCAGCTCTTTAGGAGAGCCACCTAGATTGCACCCTTCTCGGCCGGGCACAAAAATCTAACTGGCTTGGAGGAGGGTCATAGGGGGAGGAGCCAGTGCACACCACCTGATCGGAAAGCTTTACTTTTGTGCCCTGTCTCCTGCGGAGCCGCTATTCCCCATGGTCCTTTCAGGAACCCCAGCATCCACTAGGACGATAGAGAAATATTGTACTCAATCTTACAGTCTTTACTATTTTATGAGATTAAATGATCTTGATAACCAAGTTCCGGTGTACACACTACTGAATTATTTTAAAACTAAACGGCCTGGGTGCTGTATTCACTCGGTGCAGTAATCGGATCAAGCAGACAAATCGGCTCCTCAGCCCCATTCATTGTGCAGTGTGTACCTAGCATCACTCTTCTAAAAAGGTTCAGCTGTATGAAAACAGAGCTACAGTATATATCCACAGGAGTATAAATTTGTGTCTACGCATTCCACAGCAAACACACAGTGACAGTCCAGGCTACAAGGTTATTAAACAACACAAATTTTGTGAGGAGAGTAATGCTCTTACCTGCATCTTCTGATAGACGAACAACTATCTCCATGACAGTCAGAAAATCATCTTCGGTGCTGCTAAAATCTCTCAGTACATCCAGCAACCCACGTGCAATGATCTGTCTGTAATAGAAATGTATTACGGTTTATGAAGAAAAAAAAAAGAAAAAGAAAAAAAAAAAGTACAATATACTGGTGTAGAAAAGTACATAGTACAATAGTCTAACACCTCAGATACCCTCTCTTCCTAAGGCTTTGTATCAACCCCAGAGTGTTCGGAGCCTAGTCAAATACACTTCATTCCTACTTCCAGCAAAGGTAAATGTACATTTGCTCGCATAGCACATTTTATTTAAAATCATACCCGGCATGCTCAAAGATCGAGAGCGTGCAAATGCAACTACTGTATGCAAAGTGGTATGTAATTTGGATGCATCAACGGAACAGTGGTAAGAAGAATGGTCACGTAGGATTTTCTTTTTGTACAAACATTAATTTTGAGTAAATTTACTTAAAATTTTGTATCCGCTCCACTGTATTTAGGACCCGATTCATTAAGCTGCGACCGAAATCTAATTACGATCTAGCCGCAATTAGATTGCGGATGCAGCAACTGTGGATGCCCACTGCCAACGCAGCCTGGCTGCGAAGACAGGCACACCGCCGCCATTATTTCCATTGCAGTGGCTGCATGAGACGTCATGCAACTACCCCGACAACGGTCCGGACATGCCTGCAATCGCTGGACCACTCCCTCACCACGTCCCTCAGGATGCAATCACACTTTGATAGAGCATGCACATGCAGTGTGGGCGCATGCGCAGAATCGCAAAAAATAAGAATTTACTTACCGATAATTCTATTTCTCGTAGTCCGTAGTGGATGCTGGGAACTCCGTAAGGACCATGGGGAATAGCGGCTCAGCAGGAGACTGGGCACAAAAGTAAAGCTTTAGGACTACCTGGTGTGCACTGGCTCCTCCCCCTATGACCCTCCTCCAAGCCTCAGTTAGGATACTGTGCCCGGACGAGCGTACACAATAAGGAAGGATTTTGAATCCCGGGTAAGACTCATACCAGCCACCCCAATCACACCATATAACCTGTGATCTGAACCCAGTTAACAGCATGATAACAGAGGAGCCTCTGGAAAGATGGCTCACAACAATAATAACCCGATTTTTGTAACAATAACTATGTACAAGTATTGCAGACAATCCGCACTTGGGATGGGCGCCCAGCATCCACTACGGACTACGAGAAATAGAATTATCGGTAAGTAAATTCTTATTTTCTCTGACGTCCTAGTGGATGCTGGGGACTCCGTAAGGACCATGGGGATTATACCAAAGCTCCCAAACGGGCGGGAGAGTGCGGATGACTCTGCAGCACCGAATGAGAGAACTCCAGGTCCTCCTCAGCCAGGGTATCAAATTTGTAGAATTTAGCAAACGAGTTTGCCCCTGACCAAGTAGCTGCTCGGCAAAGTTGTAACGCCGAGACCCTTCGGGCAGCCGCCCAAGATGAGCCCACCTTCCTTGTGGAATGGGCTTTTACAGATTTTGGCTGTGGCAGGCCTGCCACAGAATGTGCAAGCTGAATTGTACTACAAATCCAACGAGCAATAGTCTGCTTAGAAGCAGGAGCACCCAGCTTGTTGGGTGCATACAGGATAAACAGCGAGTCAGATTTCCTGACTCCAGCCGTCCTGGAAATATATATTTTCAAGGCCCTGACTACGTCCAACAACTTGGAGTCCTCCAAGTCACTAGTAGCCGCAGGTACCACAATAGGTTGGTTCAGATGAAACACTGAAACCACCTTAGGGAGAAAATGAGGACGAGTCCTCAATTCCGCCCCATCTGAATGGAAGATCAGATAAGGGCTTTTACAGGTTAAAGCCCGCCAATTCTGACACGCGCCTGGCCGAGGCCATGGCCAACAACACGACCACTTTCCATGTGAGATATTTTAACTCCACAGATTCAAGTGGTTCAAACCAATGTGACTTTAGGAACCCCAAAACTACATTGAGATCCCAAGGTGCCACTGGAGGCACAAAAGGAGGCTGTATATGCAGTACCCCTTTTACAAACGTCTGAACTTCAGGAACTGAAGCTAGTTCTTTCTGGAAGAAAATTGACAGGGCCGAAATTTGAACCTTAATGGACCCCAATTTTAGGCCCATAGACACTCCTGTTTACAGGAAATGCAGGAATCGACCTAGTTGAAATTCCTCCATCGGGGCCTTACTGGCCTCGCACCACGCAACATATTTTCGCCAAATGCGGTGATAATGCTTTGCGGTTACATCCTTCCTGGCTTGATCAGGGTAGGGATGACTTCATCCGGAATGCCTTTTTCCTTCAGGATCCGGCGTTCAACCGCCCTGCCGTCAAACGCAGCCGCGGTAAGTCTTGGAATAGACAGGGTCCTTGCTGGAGCAGGTCCCTTCTTAGAGGTAGAGGCCACGGGTCCTCCGTGAGCATCTCTTGAAGTTCCGGGTACCAAGTCCTTCTTGGTCAATCCGGAGCCACGAGTATAGTTCTTACTCCCCTCCGTCTTATAATTCTCAGTACTTTTGGTATGAGAGGAAGAGGAGGGAACACATACACTGACTGGTACACCCACGGTGTAACCAGAGCGTCCACAGCTATTGCCTGAGGGTCCCTTGACCTGGCGCAATACCTGTCCAATTTTTTGTTTAGGCGGGACGCCATCATGTCCACCTTTGGTTTTTCCCAATGGTTTACAAACATGTGGAAGACTTCTGGGTGAAGTCCCCACTCTCCCGGGTGGAGGTCGTGCCTGCTGAGGAAGTCTGCTTCCCAGTTGTCCACTCCCGGAATGAACACTGCTGACAATGCTATCACATGATTTTCCGCCCAGCGAAAAATCCTTGCAGCTTCTGCCATTGATCTCCTGCTTCTTGTGCCGCCCTGTCTGTTTACGTGGGTGACTGCCGTGATGTTGTCCGACTGGATCAGCACCGGCTGACCTTGAAGCAGAGGTCTTGCTTGGCTTAGGGCATTGTAAATGGCCCTTAGCTCCAAAATATTTATGTGAAGTGAAGTCTCCAGGCTTGACCACAAGCCCTGGAAATTTCTTCCCTGTGTGACTGCTCCCCAGCCTCTCAGGCTGGCATCCGTGGTCACCAGGACCCAGTCCTGAATGCCGAATCTGCGGCCCTCTAGAAGATGAGCACTCTGCAACCACCACAGGAGAGACACCCTTGTCTTTGGTGACAGGGTTATCCGCTGATGCATCTGAAGATGCGATCCGGACCATTTGTCCAGCAGGTCCCACTGGAAAGTTCTTGCGTGGAATCTGCCGAATGGAATTGCTTCGTAGGAAGCCACCATTTTTCCCAGGACCCTTGTGCACTGATGCACTGACACTTGGCCTGGTTTTAGGAGGTTTCTTACTAGTTCGGATAACTCCCTGGCTTTCTCCTCCGGTAGAAACACCTTTTTCTGGACTGTGTCCAGGATCATCCCTAGGAATAGAAGGCGTGTCGTCGGGATCAGCTGCGATTTTGGAATATTGAGAATCCAACCGTGCTGCCGCAGCACTATCTGAGATAGTGCTACCCCGACTTCCAACTGTTCCCTGGATCTTGCCCTTATCAGGAGATCGTCCAAGTAAGGGATAACTAAAACTCCCTTCTTTCGAAGGAGTATCATCATTTCGGCCATTACCTTGGTAAAGACCCGGGGTGCCGTGGACAATCCAAACGGCAGCGTCTGAAACTGATAGTGACAGTTCTGTACCACAAACCTGAGGTACCCTTGGTGAGAAGGGTAAATTGGGACATGTAGGTAAGCATCTTTGATGTCCAGAGAGACCATATAGTCCCCTTCCTCCAGGTTTGCAATCACTGCTCTGAGTGACTCCATCTTAAATTTGAACCTTTGTATGTAAGTGTTCAAGGATTTTAGATTTAAAATTGGTCTCACCGAGCCGTCCGGCTTCGGTACCACAAATAGTGTGGAATAGTACCCCTTTCCCTGTTGCAGGAGGGGTACCTTGATTATCACCTGCTGGGAATACAGCTTGTGAATGGCCTGCATTACTGCCTCCCTGTCTGAGGGAGACGTCGGTAAAGCAGACTTTAGGAAACGGCGAGGGGGAGACGTCTCGAATTTCTTGAGACGGGCCCCCACCGTGCCTGAGTCCGCTTGTAAAGCCCCAGCGTCATGCTGAGGACTTTGCGGAGGCGGGAGAGGGCTTTTGTTCCTGGAAACTGGCTGTTTGCTGCAGCCTTTTTCCTCTCCCTCTGCCACGGGGCAGAAATGAGGCGCCTTTTGCCCGATTGCCCTTATGGGGCCGAAAGGACTGCGCCTGATAATACGGCGTCTTCTTAGGTTGAGAAGCTACCTGGGGTAAAAATGTGGATTTTCCAGCAGTTGCCGTGGCTACCAGGTCTGATAGACCTACCCCAAATAACTCCTCCCCCTTATAAGGCAATACTTCCATGTGCCTTTTAGAATCCGCATCACCTGACCACTGCCGCGTCCATAAACCTCTTCTTGCAGAAATGGACAGCGCGCTAACTCTTGATGTCTATAGTCAGTAATATACTGTCCCTATCTAGGGTATCAATATTTTCAGTCAGGGAATCCGACCACGCCACGCCCGCACTGCACATCCAGGCTGAGGCGATTGCTGGTCGCAGTATAACACCCGTGTGAGTGTATATACATTTTAGGATATTCTCCTGCTTTCTATCGGCAGGTTCCTTTAGGGCGGCCGTATCAGGAGAGGGTAGTGCTACCTGTTTAGACAAGCGTGTGAGCGCTTTATCCCCCTAGGGGGTGTTTCCCAACGTGCCCTATCCTCTGGCGGGAAAGGGTATGATGCCAATAACCTTTTAGGAATTATCAGTTTTTTATCGGGGGAAACCCACGCCTCATCACACACTTCATTTAATTCCTCGGATACAGGAAAAACTACAGGCAGTTTTTTCTCACCAAACATAATACCCTTTTTAGTGGTACTTGTATTATCAGAGATATGCAATACATTTTTCATTGCTTCAATCATGTAACGTGTGGCCCTACTGGAAGTCACGTTTGTCTCCTCATCATCGACACTGGAGTCAGTATCCGTGTCTGTGTCTGCCATTTGAGATAACGGGCGTTTTAAAGCCCCTGATGGCGTTTGAGACCCCTGGACAGGCACAAGCTGAGTAGCCGGCTGTCTCATGTCGTCAACTGTCTTTCGTAAAGAACTGACACTGTCACGCAATTCCTTCCATAAGCTCAGCCACTCAGGTGTCGACTCCCTAGGGGGTGACAACTCTATAATAGGCAATTGCTCCGCCTCCATCTCATTTTCCTCCTCAAACATGTCGACACAATCGTACCGACACACCGCACACACACAGGGAATGCTCTGATAGAGGACAGGACCCCACTAGCCCTTTGGGGAGACAGAGGGAGAGTATGCCAGCACACACCAGAGCGCTATATATAGACAGGAATACCACTATAAAACGTGCTTTTCCCTTTATAGCTGCTGTTATTATTAGAACTGCGCCAAATTAGTGCCCCCCTCTCTTTTTTACCCTTTTCTGTAGTGCAGGACTGCAGGGGAGAGTCAGGGAGACGTCCTTCCAGCGGAGCTGTGATGGAAAATGGCGCCCGTGTGCTGAAGAGATAGGCTCCGCCCCCTTCTCGGCGGCCTTTTCTCCCGCTTTATGGTGAGTTCTGGCAGGGGTTAAAATACATCCATATAGCCCTGGGGGTTATATGTGGTGTATTTTCGCCAGCCAAGGTGTTTACATTGCTGCTCAGGGCGCCTCCCCCTAGCGCCCTGCACCCTCAGTGACCGAAGTGTGAAGTGTGCCTGAGTAACAATGGCGCACAGCTGCAGTGCTGTGCGCTACCTTGTTGAAGATTGATGTCTTCTGCCGCCGATTTTTCCGGACCTCTTCTTGCTTCTGGCTCTGTAAGGGGGCCGGCGGCGCGGCTCTGGGACCGGACTCCGAGGCTGGGCCTGTGTTCGGTCCCTCTGGAGCTAATGGTGTCCAGTAGCCTAAGAAGCCCAAGCTGGCTGCAAGCAGGCAGGTTCGCTTCTTCTCCCCTTAGTCCCTCGATGCAGTGAGCCTGTTGCCAGCAAGTCTCACTGAAAATAAAAAACCTAAAACTAAACTTTCACTAAGAAGCTCAGGAGAGCCCCTAGTGTGCACCCTTCTCGGCCGGGCACAAAAATCTAACTGAGGCTTGGAGGAGGGTCATAGGGGGAGGAGCCAGTGCACACCAGGTAGTCCTAAAGCTTTACTTTTGTGCCCAGTCTCCTGCGGAGCCGCTATTCCCCATGGTCCTTACGGAGTTCCCAGCATCCACTAGGACGTCAGAGAAAATTGCTCGATTGCGATTTTGCGCACCAACCTGAATGAGTGCCTTAGTCTTTACTTCATGTTTTTCTGAGAAGACTAATGTTTTGAAGTGAAAAATAACCTGTAGCCAATCAGATGGGAAGCAGTCAAGATCCCAGCTGTTGGTATCCCAGCAATCAGAATACTGACCCTAATCTGAATGCCAACACCGGCATCCAGAATGGGTAAACCATCTGGTGCTGGAATACAGACAGCTGCAATCCCGAAAGAGATGATACCGCTGCGCACGGAGGGTTAGTCTGAGGCATCTACGGGGGGAGATTAGGGTTAGGTACAAAGGAGGGGGGGGGGGGGGGGGGGGGTTTGGTCAGGCTGCAGGGAGAACCTCCCCTCCTTAAATCACCCCTGTCGGCTTCATAACAGTCGGTATTTGGAACACCAGGTTCCCAGACGTCGGTAACTCATACTGCTCCCAATCAGATCATTGTAATAATCAGAGCAGCAGTTATAAGCGAGCTGGACTTGTGGGAGTCAGCGACCTGTTCGGAGTGATTAGGGTATGTTAGCGTGGTCTCACACAATGGTTCTGAGTGCTGGTGCGTGTACAACTAGAATAGGATGAGTTCACAGCACTGATGGAGGATTACCAGGCCCTCAACTGGCAGTAGTTAGAAAATGTTGCCTGTGGCATGATGTAACAGACAAGGAGGGAGATTTATCAGATCTTGGCGATATAGTACAATCCATCAGTTTCTGTCATTTTACAAGCCGTGTGTGAAAAACTAAAGTTGTTAGGCCCCTTTCACACTAAAAACTCAAGTCCAACCAGAGTTATTGAACAGTTTCAAGCAGTGTTACAGCTGCTTGAAAATGTGTTGACACTGCAGGCTGGACCTTTGTCGGTTCTTAGAGATTACATAATTTCCAAGTGCCAGTTATCCGGCTGTCTACTACTTTTAGCGTGACCTGGGCTGGATAACCCGGGTCATGCTTTCACCCTACACACTACCCAGGACAGTCCCCGATCATGACCAGTGTCAAATTCCCGTGTAATCCCTTTCACATAAATCCAGGAACGGATTACCCCACGAATATACCAAGTCAGAGGCTCTATATGAAAGGTGTATTACAAGCTGACTGGTTACTAGGAGCAACTTCTCTACTTTTTCTCTCTCCAAGATTCCATAAATCTCCCCCCAGTGTCAGCTAATGGAAGGAGTAGGGTATACCAAAGCCTTGCTCAGTCACGTGCGGTCATCTGACCTCATGGTGAATTTTTGATTTAAATGAGGGTAATGCTAGGTACACACTAAGACATACAGTAGTTGTTCAACCAGCAGACGACAGACATATCACATAGGTCTGTGAATTATGTCATTCAAAGGCATATTGCATCTGCCCTGCAGCACAGTCGATATATCTTGCAGTTATATTTGTACATCTGGCAGTCTGTAAAGCCGAGCCCAGGAACAGCCGACAATTATGCTAGTATCAATTTCTGTAGCCATCTATGTTAGGCGGCATATTGATAAGTGAAATATGCACAATATTGATTGTGCATAGCACTTAATTGTTTGGTTCATTGGGTGGCCGGCTGATCCATCACTCAGGTGTGCACCCTGCAAAAACACAACAATATGGGAGAAAAATGAAAGATGGTCACCTAATGAAGCCAGTGTTTATAAAGGGGCAGGAGCCAGAACTTTGGCTGTGATGTTTATAACAGCGCACTACAGCACACTACTAATGTACCCCAAAGTGAAGTAGGCAGTGTCAAAGTCGAAAAATATAGCGACCTATGATGCCTTGTACTAACCCCATACGCTTGCCCGCTGCACATTCTCTCCCGTGCGTGCGCATATTCGCAGTTGCGTGACGGCGCCTCCACGGTCGTGCGCTCAGGCGCGTGGTATGTGCATTTACGGTAGAGTTTGTGTGCGTCTGGCGGGCGACTCGATCGTTACATAGTTAATCCAAATAGTATATTTTATAGGTTATGGTCCCTTTAATAATATCTGTAAGTATGTTTAGTGTAACTGGTTCATGAACAAAGGAATTCCTCTTTGCATGATACGAAGGGTCAGACAGGGTCTGAACAGTGGTGTTTAGTACCTAACCGAAGAGTATATTATTAGTAACATTCCGGTGTTGGTTTGAAAGAGATTAAATCGCTCCTGCTTATAGTTATGTTTAAAAGAAGTTTATGGACTTTAAAAGTATTTGCTGTTTTATTACACATGTGGTGCGAGTCCTGAGATTCCCTCCCACCTGAGCAGTCTGGAATAGTCACAGCCCACCTGTTCAAACAAACCTATGACCTTTTGTTATAATGTGAAGACAGATTCCTGTGTCCAATGAACAATGAGATTGCAGGGCCCTTAGTAGTGTACTGTATGTTGTGTATATAAGAAACAGCCAGGCTGGACCAGCTCAGTCTACTCTCCACAAAAGGTTTTCATCACTGACTAACTATGGAGCTGGTGACCAGGACTGCGCAGCGATCATTCCCCAGTGTGTAAGTTTTTCTCTGTAACCAACTTTTTCTCTGTTTGTATTTGCCATACTCTCTCTCTCTGTTATTGTTACGCTGTTGTATATTGTATATTTATGTCTAGTTATCCTGCTTAGGTGTTTCATGTTAGTGCTGTAGTGTATAAGCTGTAAACTGTATTTTCCCTTTTTTCATAGCTAAATCTCGTTAGTAAAGGTGTTGGAACCTCAGCAAGGTGTCTGTGTTTCTCTAGCTAGTACAAAGGGTTTCTGAATATCTCAATCACTCAAACAGCTTGCTTAAATATCCAGGTTAACCAGTGGTATATCATTGCAGTATCTCAATACTAAGACTTACAGTATAATCAGGCTCTAAAGTTTATAAAAGTACTGTCTGTGTGTATGCTCGCTGTGTGTATTCCATACACCCAGCGCAGTGTGTGTACGTTACTTGCGTACCACGTGTGAGGATCTTCATACGCAAATAGCGTACGGAGTGCGTAGCACGTGCATGAGGTTTAGCGGCCATTACGGCTACACGGTATTAGTATATAGCTAATGTTAAAAGGTAGATAACGGACACTATCAGCAGCATGTGTGCTTAATTATGCAAATTAAGCCACAATGTCCCTGCTGCCTGTTGACACAAATTGTGGAACAGAGTAGAATGGGGTAGGGATGCGATTTGTAGAGTCATGCACCTTCTACCTGACCCTCCTCACTCTGGGATTTCTCAGAAGGGAAGATATGAAAATAGGATTTTAATACCTACCGGTAAATCCTTTTCTCTTAGTCCGTAGAGGATGCTTCAAGAACCATGGGGTATAGACGGGATCCGCAGGAGACATGGGCACTTTAAGACTTTAAAAGGGGTGTGAACTGGCTCCTCCCTCTATGCCCCTCCTCCAGACTCCAGTTATAGGAACTGTGCCCAGGGAGCGGACATTTTGAGGAAAAGGATTTATTTAATTTTTAAAACTAAGGTGAGATACATACCAGCTCACACCTCAAACACGTTGTACAACATGGCATTCAACAACAACGCATGCAAAGGCATAACCAACATCAGCCACAGACTGACAGTACTTAACTCAACATGAGTGTAACCAAAAACAAAACTGCAGATACAGCCCGCACTGGGACGGGCGCCCTGCATCCTCTACGGACTAAGAGAAAAGGATTTACCGGTAGGTATTAAAATCCTATTTTCTCATACGTCCTAGAGGATGCTGGGGATGCTTCATGAAACCATGGGGTTTATACCAAAGCTCTAGAACGGGCGGGAGAGTGCGGATGACTCTGCAGCACTGATTGACCAAACAAGAGGTCCTCCTCAGCCAGGGTATCAAACTTGTAAAACTTCGCAAAGGTGTTTGAACCCGACCAGGTAGCAGCTCGGCAAAGCTGTAATGCCGAGACTCCTCGGGCAGCCGCCCAGGATGAGCCCACCTTTCTGGTAGAATGGGCTTTCACTGATTTCGGTAACGGCAATACTGCCGTAGAATGAGCTTGCTGAATCGTATTACATATCCAGCGTGCAATAGTCTGCTTGGAAGCAGGAGCCCCAATCTTGTTGGGAGTCCACAGGACAAACAGAGCCTCTGTTTTCCTAATCTGCGCCGTTTTGGCGACATAGATCTTCAAAGCTCTGACCACATTGAGAGACTTCGACTCTGCCAAGGCGTCAGTAGCCACTGGCACAATAGGCTGGTTTACATGAAATGATGAAACCACTTTTGGCAGAATTTGCTGACGAGTTCCTAACTCCGCTCTATCAGCATGGAAAATCAAATAGGGGCTTTTATGAGACAAAGCCGCCAAATCAGACACCCGCCTTGCGGATGCCAAGGCCAACAGCATGACTACTTTCCAAGTAGGGAATTTCAACCCAACCTTACACAAAGGTTCAAACCAATGAGATTGCAGGAACTGCAACACCACATTAAGATCCCATGGTGCCACTGGGGGCACAAAGGGAGGTTGGATGTGCAGCACACCCTTCACGAAGGTCTGAACTTCTGGAAGGGAGGCCAATTCTTTCTGAAAGAAAGAAAATAGATAAGGCCGAAATTTGTACTTTAATGGAGCCTAACTTTAGGCCCGCAGCCACACCCGCTTGCAAAAAATGGAGTAAACGCCCCAGCTGAAATTCTTCCGTAGGAGCCTTCTTGGATTCACACCAAGACACATATTTTCTCTAAATACGGTGGTAATGCTTCGCCGTTACCTCTTTTCTAGCCTGAAGTAGTGTGGGAATGACTTCACTGGGAATACCCTTTCGGGCTAGGATTTGGCGTTCAACCGCCATGCAGCCCCGGTAAGTCTTGATACACGCACGGTCCTTGCTGTAACAGGTCCTCTCGTAGAGGAAGAGGCCAGGGATCTTCTATGAGTAATTCTTGAAGATCTGGATACCAAGCCCTCCTTGGCCAGTCCGGAACAATGAGGATCGCCTGAACCTTTGTTCTTCTTATGATCTTTATCACCTTCGGAATGAGTGGAAGTGGAGGGAACACATAGACCGACTGAAACACCCACGGTGTCACCAGGGCGTCCACCGCTACTGCTTGAGGGTCCCTTGACCTGGAACAATATCTCTGAAGTTTCTTGTTGAGGCGAGACGCCATCATGTCTATTTGAGGAATTCCCCAACGACTTGTCACTTCTGCAAAGACCTCTTGATGAAGACCCCACTCTCCTGGATGGAGATCGTGTCTGCTTTCCAGTTGTCCACTCCTGGAATGAAGACTGCTGACAGAGCGCTTGCATGTCTTTCCGCCCAGTGAAGAACTTTCGTGGCCTCGGCCATCGCCACTCTGCTCTTTGTTCCGCCCTGGCGGTTTATGTACGCCACTGCTGTTATGTTGTCTGACTGAATCAATACCGGCAGACTGCGAAGAAGATGTTCTGCTTGCAGAATGCCGTTGTAAATGGCCCTTAATTCCAGAATGTTTATGTGCAGACAAGCTTCCTGGTTTGACCATTTTCCCTGAAAGTTTCTCCCCTGTGTGACTGCTCCCCAGCCTCGGAGACTTGCATCTGTGGTCACCAGGATCCAATCCTGAATCCCGAACCTGCGTCCCTCCAGAAAGTGAGAACTGTGCAGCCACTACAGTAGGGAGATCCTGGTCCTGGAATATAGGATTATTTTCCGGTGCATGTCTAGGTGAGACCCAGGCCACTTGTCCAACAGGTCCCACTGAAACACCCTGGCATGGAACCTGCCATACGGAATGGCCTCGTAGGCCGCCAACATCTTCCCCAGCAACCGAGTGCATTGAAGGACTGACACTTTTACCCGTTTCAGAATCTGTTTTACTATGTTCTGTATTTCCAGAGCCTTTTCCACTGGAAGAAAAACGCTCTGCAATTCTGTATCCAGAATCATACCCAGGAACGACAGCAGTGTCGTCGGAACCAACTGTGATTTTGGCAAGTTTAGGAGCCAACCATGTTGCTGCAGAATCGTCAGTGAGAGTGCAACATTTTTCAGCAACTGCTCCTTGGATCTCGCCTTTATGAGGAGATCGTCCAAGTACGGGATCATTGTAATTCCCTGCTTGCGCAGGAGAACCATCATTTCCGCCATAACCTTGGTGAAAATCCTTGGTGCTATGGACAGACCAAACGGCAACGTCTGAAATTGGTAATGACAATCCTGAGCAACAAACCTCAGGTATGCCTGATGTGGAGGATATATGGGAACGTGTAAGTAAGCATCCTTTATGTCGACCGACACCATAAAATCCCCCTCCTCCAGACTGGAGATCACTGCACGGAGAGATTCCATCTTGAATTTGAATTTCTTTAGAAAGAAATTGAGGGATTTTAGGTTCAGAATCGGTCTGACTGAGCCATCCAGCTTCGGGACCACAAACAAACTCGAATAAAAACCCTCCCCCCGCTGTGACGGGGGTACCGTGACAATAACTTGATTTTGACACAGCTTTAGTATTGCCGCGCATACTACCTCCCTTTCTAGATGAGAAGCTGGCAGGGCCGATTTGAAAAATCGGTGAGGGGGCACGTCTTGAAACTCTAATTTGTACCCTTGGGTTACTATTTCTACTATCCACGGATCCAGGTCCGAGCGTACCCAGATCTGACTGAAGAGTTTGAGGCGTGCCCCCACCGGTGCGGACTCCCGCAGAGAAGCCCCAGCGTCATGCGGTGGATTTGGTAGAAGTCGGTGAGGACTTCTGCTCTTGGGAACTTGCCACCGCCTGTGACCTCTTTCCCCTTCCTCTCCCAGCAAGGCGTTTTCTTCTGTTGTGCAGGAACATAAGGTAAAAATGATGACTTACCCGCGGTAGCCGTAGATACCAGGTCAGTGAGGCAGTCACCAAACAAGACACTACCGTTAAACGGTAAAGACTCCATCGCCTTCTTAGAGTCAGCATCAGCATTCCATTGATGAATCCACAATGTTCTCCTAGCTGAGACTGCCATGACATTGGCCCTTGATCCCAAAAGGCCAATATCGCTTACAGTTTCTTTTAAGTATGCTGCAGCGTCCCTGATATGACCCAGAGTCAAAAGTACGCTATCCCTGTCTAGGGAATCTATCTCAGATGACAAGTTATCTGCCCACTTTTCAATAGCGCTACTCACCCATGCCGAAGCAATGGCAGGCCTGAGTAGCGAACCCGTAGTGACATAAATGGAGTTTAGTGTATTTTCCTGCTTACGATCCGCAGGATCCTTTAGGGCTGCCGTGTCAGGAGACGGAAGCACCACCTTCTTGGATAGATGCGATAGAGCTTTGTCCACCGTCGGGGTTGACTCCCACTTTTCCCTGTCCCCAAAAGGAAACGGATATGCCACTGGAATTCTTTTGGGAACCTGTACCTTCTTGTCAGGATTTTCCCAGGCCTTTTCAAAAAGAGAATTCAGTTCATGAGGGAGGAAACGTTACCTCAGGTTTCTTTCCTTTATACATACAGACCCTAGTATCAGGAACAGCAGGGTCTTCCGTTATATGCAACACGTCTTTTATCGCCACAATCATGTACTGAATGCTCTTAATCAGTTTAGGATTCAATCTGGCATCACTACAGTCGACACTGGAATCCGAGTCCGTGTCGGTATCCGTATCTGTTATCTGGGTTAATGCACGTTTCTGTGACCCCAAAGGGGTCTGAGCTTGTGACAATGCATCTTCCATGGATTTCCTCCATGTCTGGCTTTTAGACTCAGATTTATCGAATCTCTTAGTCAACCGAGCCACGTTAGCATTCAAAACACTCAACATATAGTTACCCATTCAGCGGTCGGCGGTGCTGACACGGTCACTCCCAAAGCCTTTTCTGTCCCCACTCCAGCTTCCTCCTGGGAAGAGCACTCAGCCTCAGCCATGTCGACACACACGTACCGACACCCACAACCACACTGGGGCTATAGGAGACAGACCCACAACAAAGCCTGTTAGAGAAACACAGAGGGAGTTCTGCCAGCTCACAACCCAGCGCCTGACCCGGTTCTGAAGCGAGTAAATTACTGCCCAGACCTGTTAGCACTTTTATATTCAATAAACTAGCACCAAATCTCTTGTGCCCCCCCGTTTTGCACCCCGTTACTTGTACAGCAGTGTGGGAGGCCAGGCTCAGCGTCTCTGCAGCTTCTGTGAAGAGAAAATGGCGCTGGTCTGAGCTGTGAGGGCTAAGCCACGCCCCCTTATAGGCGCGCTTCGGTCCCGCTTAATGTTCTATCTTTATACTGGCGGGGGTCTGTAATTAGTGCCCAGGCACTTTATACACTTTCTGCCAGTCGCTAAATTGAGGATTTATGCTGCCCAGGGCGCACCCTGCCGTGCTGTTCTTATGTGGGAGCATGGCGCGCAGCGCGGTACCTCAAAAAACCGTCTTCTGCCGTCACTGAAGTCTTCTGATCTTCTGTTACTCAATCGGCTTCTATCTTCTGGCTCTGCAAGGGCGGTGACTGCGCGGCTCCGGGAACGAGCAGCTAGGCGTACCAAGTGATCGGACCCTCTGGAGCTAATGGTGTCCAGTAGCCTAAGAAGCAGAGCCTTTGAACTCAGAGAAGTAGGTCTGCTTCTCTCCCCTCAGTCCCACGATGCAGGGAGCCTGTTGCCAGCAGGTCTCCCTGAAAATAATAAACCTAACAAAGTATTTTTTCTGAGAAACTCTGGAGAGCTCCTCAGTGTGCATCCAGTCTCACTGGGCACAGAATCTAACTGGAGTCTGGAGGAGGGGCATAGAGGGAGGAGCCAGTTCACACCCCTTTTAAAGTCTTAAAGTGCCCATGTCTCCTGCGGATCCCGTCTATACCCCATGGTTCTTGAAGCATCCCCAGCATCCTCTAGGACGTATGAGAAAATAGTTTACTATATTCCATTGTTTGCCACAATTCCAGACCTGTTCCATTTTCCAGTTCCACCACTTGCAGTGGGGAAGGGCTTAGTGAAGGTGGGCGGTGGTGGTGTTGGGTGGGTGTATGTAGCGACACCAAGCTAAGTCTTTGCCCTGGGTGGAAGAAAGCCTAGCTTCACCCCTGTATCACAAAACTAGTTTATGGCACAGATGGAGCAAATGTGTATAAAAAAAATAAAAACACATCACGCACACACAAAAGGAACAATTATTTAGCTTTACAAATGTGCTTTAGTATGTGGTGAATCACCCTTGCTGTACATCATTTTTTAATCTATATAACGTTTTGATCTCTGCATACTGTTAATGTGCTTGAAACAATAAAATCAGCAAACATTTACCTGTTAAATATATTATCACTAAAAGCATATTTTTCCAGTCGGCCAAGAGGTGTCAGGTTGTCCTGTCCGGGAATGTCCAGGAAAGCACTTATCCTCATACTCTCACAGTCTGGTCCATAATCCTCAAAGCCAACTGGGAGAATAAAAATAAAAATAAAATATTAATTATCTTCCCATTACAGAGGAACAAACTTGCACAGGTGTCATGCGAGTTCTTGCGTTTCATTTATCCGGACATACAGTGGGGATTGAAAGTTTGGGCACCCCAGGCAAAAATTCATTTTAATGTGCAAAAGGAAGCCAAGGAAAGATGGAAAAATCTCCAAAAGGCATCAAATTACAGATTAGACATTCTTATAACATGTCAAAAAAAAAGTATGATTTTATTTCCATCATTTACACTTTCAAAAGAACAGAAAACAAAAAATGGTGTCTGCAAAAGTTTGGGCACCCTGCAGAGTTAATACCTTGTACTGCCCCCTTTGGACAGCTGAGACCTGGCAGTGTCATGGATTGTTCTCAATCATCGTCTGGAAAGACCAGGTGATGTCAATCTCAAAGGTTTAAAAAGCCCAGACTCATCTGACCTTGCTCCAACAATCAGCACCATGGGTTCCTCTAAGCAGTTGTGTAGAACACTGAAACTGAGAATAGTTGACGCTCACAAAGCAGGAGAAGGCTATAAGAAGATAGCAAAGTGTTATCAGATGCCCATATCCTCTGTTCGGAATGTAATTAAGAAATGGCAGTCATCAGGAACAGTGGAAGTTAAAGCAAGATCTGGAAGACCAAGAAAAATATCAGATAGAACAGCTCGCAGGATTGTGAGAAAAGAAAGTCAAAATCCACGTTTGACTGCACGATCCCTCCAGGAAGATCTGGCAGACACTGGAGTTGTGGTACACTATTCCACTATAAAGAGATACTTGTACAAATATGGTCTTCATGGAAGAGTCATCAGAAGAAAACCTCTTCTACGTCCTCACCACAAAAATCAGCGTTTGAAGTTTGCAAATGAACATATAGACAAGCCTGATGCATTTTGGAATAAAGTTCTGTGGACCGATGAGGTTAAAATCGAACTTTTTGGCCGGAATGAGCAAAGGTACGCTTGGAGAAGGAAGGGCACAATTTAATGAAAAGAACCTCTGTCCAGCTGTTAAGCATGGGGGTGGATCAATCATGCTTTGGGGTTGTATTGCAGCCAGTTGCACAAGGAACATTTCACGAGTAGAAGGAAAAATGGATTCAATAAGATTCCAGCAAATTTTGTACGCTAACTTGATGCCATCTGTGAAAAAGCTGAAGTTAAAGAGAGGCTGGCTTCTACAAATGGATAATGATCCTAAACACACCTCAAAATCCACGGTGGATTACATCAAGAGGCATAAACTGAAGGTTTTGCCATGGCCTTCACAATCTCCTGACCTCAACATAATTGAAAATCTATGGATAGACCTTAAAAGAGCAGTGCGTCACAGACAGCACAGGAATCTCAAAGAACTGGAAGACTTTTGTAAGGAAGAATGGGCGAAGATACCTCAAACAAGAATTGAAAGACTCTTGGCTGGCTACAAAAAGCGTTTACAAGCTGTGATACTTGCCAAAGGGGGCAGTACAAGGTATTAACTCTGCAGGGTGCCCAAACTTTTGAAGACGCCATTTTTTGTTTTCTGTTCTTTTGAAAGTGTAAATAAAATCAAACTTTTTTTGACATGTTATAAGAATGTCTAATCTGTAATTTGATGCCTTTTGGAGATTTTTCCATCTTTCCTTGGCTTCTTTTTGCACATTAAAATAAATTTCTGCCTGGGGTGCCCAAACTTTCAATCCCCACTGTATATAGTGCATATAATGAAAATGCTGAAGTTGCAGAATAAAAATAAGATTTTACTTACCGATAAATCTATTTCTCATAGTCCGTAGTGGATGCTGGGGACTCCGTCAGGACCATGGGGATAGCGGCTCCGCAGGAGACAGGGCACAAAAGCAAGCTTTTAGGATCACATGGTGTGTACTGGCTCCTCCCCCTATGACCCTCCTCCAAGCCTCAGTTAGGTACTGTGCCCGGACGAGCGTACACAATAAGGAAGGATCTTGAATCCCGGGTAAGACTCATACCAGCCACACCAATCACACCGTACAACTTGTGATTTGAACCCAGTTAACAGTATGATAACAATGAAGTAGCCTCTAAAAAAGATGGCTCACAACAATAATAACCCGATTTTTTTGTAACAATAACTATGTACAAGTAATGCAGACAATCCGCACTTGGGATGGGCGCCCAGCATCCACTACGGACTATGAGAAATAGATTTATCGGTAAGTAAAATCTTATTTTCTCTAACGTCCTAGTGGATGCTGGGGACTCCGTCAGGACCATGGGGATTATACCAAAGCTCCCAAACGGGCGGGAGAGTGCGGATGACTCTGCAGCACCGAATGAGAGAACTCCAGGTCCTCCTCAGCCAGGGTATCAAATTTGTAGAATTTAGCAAACGTGTTTGCCCCTGACCAAGTAGCTGCTCGGCAAAGTTGTAAAGCCGAGACCCCTCGGGCAGCCGCCCAAGATGAGCCCACCTTCCTTGTGGAATGGGCATTTACAGATTTTTGGCTGTGGCAGGCCTGCCACAGAATGTGCAAGCTGAATTGTTCTACAAATCCAACGAGCAATAGTCTGCTTAGAAGCAGGAGCACCCAGCTTTTTGGGTGCCTACAATATAAACAGCAAGTCAGACTTTCTGACTCCAGCCGTCCTGGAATTATATATATATATATATATATTTTCAGGGCCCTGACAACGTCTAGCAACTTGGAGTCCTCCAAGTCCCTAGTAGCCGCAGGCACCACAATAGGTTGTTTCAGGTGAAACGCTGACACCACCTTAGGAAGAAACTGGGGACGAGTCCGCAGTTCTGCCCTGTCCGAATGGAAAATCAAATATGGGCTTTTGTAAGACAAAGCCGCCAATTTTGACAATCGCCTGGCCGAGGCCAGGGCCAACAGCATGGTCACTTTCCATGTGAGATATTTCAAATCCACAGATTTGAGTGGTTCAAACCAATATGATTTGAGGAATCCCAACACTACGTTGAGATCCCACGGTGCCACTGGAGGCACACAAGGGCTGTATATGCAATACTCCCTTGACAAACGTCTGGACTTCAGGAACTGAAGCCAATTCTTTCTGGAAGAAAATCTATAGGGCCGAAACTTGAACCTTAATGGACCCCAATTTGAGGCTCATAGACACTCCTGTTTGCAGGAAGTGCAGAAATCGACCTAGTTGAAATTTTTTCGTGGGGCCTTCCTGGCCTCACCCACGCAACATATTTTTACCACATGCGGTGATAACGTTGTGCGGTTCACCTCCTTCCTGGCTTTGACCAGGGTAGGTATGACCTCTTCCGGAATGCCTTTTCCCTTAGGATCCGGCGTTCAAACCGCCATGCCGTCAAACGCAGTCGCGGTAAGTCTTGGAACAGACAAGGTCCCTGCTGGAGCAGGTCCTTTCTTAAAGGCCGATGCCACGGTTCCTCTTGGAACAGACATGGTACTTGCTGAAAGCAAATCCCTTCTTAGCTCCCGAGGCCATTAGTCCTCTGTGAGCATCTCTTGAAGTTCCGGTTACCAAGTCCCTCTTGGCCAATCCGGAGCCACGAGTATAGTTCTTACTCCTCTATGTCTTATAATTCTCAATACCTTGGTTATGAGAAGCAGAGGAGGGAACACATACACCGACTGTTACACCCACGGTGTTACCAGGACGTCCACAGCTATCGCCTGAAGGTCTCGTGACCTGGCGCAATACCTGTCCCATTTTTTGTTCGGGCGGGACGCCATCATGTCCACCTTTGGTCTTTCCCAACGGTTCACAATCATGCGGAAAACTTCCCGATGAAGTTCCCACTCTCCCGGGTGGAGGTCGTGCCTGCTGAGGAAGTCTGCTTCCCAGTCGTCCACTCCCGGAATGAACACTGCTGACAGTGCTATCACATGATTTTCCGCCTAGCGAAAAATCCTTGCAGTTTTGCCACTGCCCTCCTGCTTCTTGTGCCGCCCTTTCTGTTTACGTGGGCGACTGCCGTGATGTTATCCCACTGGATCAATACCGGCTGACCTTGAAGCAGAGGTCTTGCTAAGCTTAGAGCATTATAAATTTGCTCTTAGCTCCAGTATATTTATGTGGAGAGAATTCTCCAGATTTGATCACACTCCTTATGTGACTGCTCCCCAGCCTCTCAGGCTGGCCTCCGTGGTCACGAGCATCCAATCCTGAATGCCGAATCTGCGGCCCTCTAGAAGATGAGCACTCTGTAATCACCACAGGAGAGACACCCTTGTCCTTGGATATAGGGTTATCCGCTGATGCATCTGAAGATGCGATCCGGACCATTTGTCCAGCAGATCCCACTGAAGAGTTCTTGCGTGAAATCTGCCGAATGGAAGCGCTTCGTAATAAGCCACCATTTTTACCAGGACTCTTGTGCAATGATGCACTGACACTTTTCCTGGTTTTAGGAGGATCCCGATTAGCTCGGATAACTCCCTGGCTTTCTCCTCTGGGAGAAACACCTTTTCCTGGACTGTGTCCAGAATCATCTCTAGGACCAGCAGACGTGTCGTCGGAACAACTGCGGTTTTGGAATATTTAGAATCCACCCGTGCTGTCGTAGAACTACTTGAGATAGTGCTACTCCGACCTAAAACTGTTCTCTGGACCTTGTTCTTATCAGGAGGTCGTCCATTTTCTTTGAAGACGAATCCTCCTTTCGGTCATTACCTTGGTAAGGACCCGGGGTGCCTTGGACAATCCAACGGCATCGTCTTGAAACTGATAGTGACAGTTCTGTACCACGAACCTGAGGTACCCTTGGTGAGAAAAGGCAAATTTTGGGACATGGAGGTAAGCATCCCCGATGTCCCGGGACACCATATAGTCCCCTTGTTCTTTGCTATCACTGCTCTGAGTGACTCCATCTGGATTTGAACCCTTGTAAGTGTTCAAATTTTTCAGATTTAGAATAGGTCTCACCTAGCCTTCAGTACCACCATATAGTGTGGAGTAATACCCCTTTCCTTGTTGTCGGAGGGGTAATTTTATTATCACCTGCTGGGAATACAGCTTGTGAATTGTTTTCAATACTGCCTCCCTGTCGGAAGGGAGACATTGGTGCAGCAGACTACAGGAACCTGCGAGGGGGGAAACCTCTCGACATTCCAATCTGTACCCCTTGGATACTACTTATAGGATCCAGGGGTCCTGTACGGTCCCAGCGTCATGCTGAGAACTTGGTAGAAGCGGTGGAGGGCTTCTGTTCCTGGGAATGGGCTGCCTGCTGCAGTCTTCTTCCCTTTCCTCTATCCCTGGGCAGATATGACTCTTATAGGGACGAAAGGACTGAGGCTGAAAAGACGGTGTCTTTTTCTGCAGAGATGTGACTTAGGGTAAAAAAAAACGGTGGATTTTCCAGCAGTTGCCCTGGCCACCAGGTCCCATGGACCGACCCCAAATAACTCCTCCCCTTTATACGGCAATACATCTTTGTGCCGTTTGGAATCTGCATCACCTGACCACTGTCGTGTCCATAAACATCTTCTTGCAGATATGGACATCGCATTTACTCTTGATGCCAGAGTGCAAATATCCCTCTGCGCATCTCGCATATATAGAAATGCATCCTTTAAATGCTCTATAGTCAATAAAATACTGTCCCTGTCAAAGGTATCAATATTTTTAGTCAGGGAATCCGACCAAGCCACCTCAGCTCTGCACATCCAGGCTAAGGCGATCGCTGGTCGCAGTATACCACCAGCATGTGTGTGTATACTTTTTAGGATATTTTTCAGCCTCCTATCAGCTGGCTCCTTAAGTACGGCCCTATCCGTAGATGGTACCGCCACTTGTTTTGATAAGCGTGTGAGCGCCTTATCCACCCTGAGGGGTGTTTCCCACCGCGCCTTAACTTCTGGCGGGAAAGGGTATACCGCCAATAATTTTCTATCGGGGGAAACCCACGCATCATCACACACTTCATTTAATTTATCTGATTCAGGAAAAACTACAGGTAGTTTTTTCACCTCACACATAATACCCTTTTTTGTGGTACTTGGAGTATCAGAAATATGTAACACCTCCTTCATTGCCCTTAACGTGTGGCCCTAAAAGAAAATACGTTTGTTTCTTCACCGTCGACACTGAAATCAGTGTCCGTGTCTGGGTCTGTGTCGACCGACTGAGGTAAATGGGCATTTTACAGCCCCTGACGGTGTTTGAGACGCCTGGACAGATACTAATTTGTTCGCCGGCCCTCTCATGTCGTCAACCGGCTTGCAGCGTGTTGACATTGTCACGTAATTTCCATAAATAAGCCATCCATTCCGGTGTCGACTCCCTAGAGAGTGACATCACCATTACAGGCAATTTGCTCCGCCTCCTCACCAATATTTTCCTCATACATGTCGACACACACGTACCGACATACAGCACACACATAGGGAATGCTCTGATAGAGGACAGGACCCACTAGCCCTTTCGGGGGACAGAGGGAGAGTTTGCCAGCACACACCAAAACGCTATAATTATCCAGGGACAACCTTTATATAAGTGTTCCTCCCTTATAGCATTTTAATATATATACATATCGCCAAATCAGTGCCCCCCCTCTCTGTTTTAACCCTGTTTCTGTAGTGCAGTGCAGGGGAGAGCATGGGAGCCTTCCCACCAGCCTTTCTGTGAGGGAAAATGGCGCTGTGTGCTGAGGAGAATAGGCCCCGCCCCCTTTTCGGCGGGCTTCTTCTCCGGAGTTTTAGATATCTGGCAGGGGTTAAATACATCCATATAGCCTCAAGGGCTATATGTGATGTATTTTTCGCCATACAGGTATTATACATTGCTGCCCAGGGCGCCCCCCCCCAGCGCCCTGCACCCTCCGTGACCGCTGTGTGAAGTGTGCTGACAACAATGGCGCACAGCTGCAGTGCTGTGCGCTACCTGATGAAGACTGAGAGTCTTCTGCCGCCTGGTTCCGGACCTCTTCATCTTCAGCGTCTGCAAGGGGGGTCGGCGGCGCGGCTCCGGGACGAACCCCAGGGCGAGCCCTGTGTTCCGACTCCCTCTGGAGCTATGTCCAGTAGCCTAAGAATCCAATCCATCCTGCACGCAGGTGAGTTGAAAATCTCTCCCCTAAGTCCCTCGATGCAGTGAGCCTGTTGCCAGCAGGACTCACTGAAAATAAAGAACCTAAAAACTTTTTCTAAGTAACTCTTTAAGAGAGCCACCTAGATTGCACCCTTCTCGGCCGGGCACAAAAACCTAACTGAGGCTTGGAGGAGGGTCATAGGGGGAGGAGCCAGTACACACCATGTGATCCTAAAAGCTTGCTTTTGTGCCCTGTCTCCTGCGGAGCCGCTATCCCCATGGTCCTGACGGAGTCCCCAGCATCCACTAGGACGTTAGAGAAACAGAAGTGTTCAAGGAGAGCTATTTAATTTAATTTTTGTTCAGCTCAGAGATGAGGAACTGTTAAATTGCACAGAGATGTTCTGCAGGCTACAAGGGCGAGACACTAATCACTTAAATCCAGAAGTGTAAGTAGAATTTTAATCCCTTCGCAGGTGGCATTTGGCTATATCAGAGGGGAGAATATGTCTGGGTGCCTTTTTTAGACAGCTATTAAAGTCATTTTGAAGACTGAACCAATATTTAGACTAGTAAATCCTGATAAATTAGTTCTTTGTGAACGGACAGCTTAAACGACCTATTCAATGCAGGCTCAGTTTTTCCGACAGGTTGGGAAGCTGTTGAAAAGCACATGGATCGGCGGAATAGCCACCGATCCGCGTGCTTCTGTTGGAAATGGGGCCAAATCCGACAGGTTTTAGCCCCCTTTCCAACAATCTCAATCCGACTTTAAAAAAAGTCGGCTTGAGATGAGGGAGCTGAGAGGAGGAGATGGGGAAGAGCAGGAACCCAGTGGCTGCAGCAGCGGATCAGGAAGATGGGGCACAGCCGCTGCCTGCGACAGCATCCACCCGGCTCCAGCAAGTCTCGCCACCACCACGGGGTAGAGCAGGAACCCAGCCACTGCAGCAGCGGATCAGGAGGATGGGGCACCGCAGCCGCTGGGTTCCTGCTCTCTCCCGTCTCCTCCTCTTAGCTCCCTCAACATAATGATGGTCGGGAACGGCCAAGTCCTGTCGGATTTGGCCGTTCATTGAATAGGTCCTGCCGGATCCATTCCAACAAATTCATGTCAGAATGGATCCGACTCCAATTGAATATATCCCTTAAACTCATTTAAAGACGAGTGGTCCTTGTCCTAATCACTGCAGGAATCCAAATAAGGTTGATTAAAAGTCCATCCCTTATAGTTATCGCTTGGACACAGGAGATGGTGGGGCTTGATGATGCAATCATGTCATGAGTGTGATAGCATAAAGATCTGACCACGGAAATGTCACATTTTTACAAGTCAGGAAGTAGGGGAGACAGTTTAACAGTACAGTATCTTTCCCATATTGACATGCACAGATTCAGGGGTACCTTTATTTGAAAGAGGGAGAAACTTTATTTTCTGGTGATCATGTGTGATCACAAGACAACAACCGTGCAGTGCAGAAATTATTATGGAGTTCAAAGATGAGGGTATATTTTCTGGCATCAATAAACTCAAGTGCACACATTTGAAAGAAGGCAAGTCCCTGATTTTAAATGATATGGCACCCTTAGTGGTTATTGCATGGTAATCACCAGACAATATCAACTAAAGCTGGGTACACACTGAGAAATATATCAGTCATTTGACTAAACGGACGAGATATCGTAAGCGGGGTGGCAGGTGTGTACACCAGATATGTCTGAACAACATTGCTCACAGACATATCGCGATGGCCCTGCAGCACAACCGATGCTCGATATATTAGCGAATCCGGTTGTGTGTACGGGCACTCAGACGATCGCCCGTACACTTGCTGTAGGGACTGGCTTCAAAGCTGGACAGACAAATTCGAATGCCTGCCCAGCTGTGATGTGAGGACCGACATATTGAGCGTCCGATCAGTAAGTGTATATGCTTGAATTGGTCGCTCTGACAGCAGGTTCGCACACATCTTGCTGTGGTGTGTACCCAGATTTACACTGCATGAATGCTAGTCTAGTTGGCAAATGGTGGAGGGCTGGCACTTACACACTTGGGGGCAACTTTTGAAAAAGGCTAGTCCTCGCTTTCCAGCAATATGTCCCTTTAGTAGTTATTGCCTGGGGATCATAATGGTTTGCAAGGTTGGGCTACCTTATTATTCGTACAGGTTTTATGAATTTCATTCAAATACAGGAATGTACGGGTTGCATAGAGTGGGAATAGATCCTGTGGTCTGCAAGGGGACTCTTAGCGCTCACCATGCTGCCGCCATTCTGGCAGACAGGATGCTGCTGTCTGGATATTAATGACAGCCGACATCCTGCCCTCCGGCAAACCGTATGTATTCCCAGTCTACACTTTTTAAGGCTTAATACATTTGGGCCATAGTATCTTAGCAATAACACTATTTTACAGTGCTTTTACAATATTATTTATTCCTGTGCACCTCATCGGGTTCGGTATGTAATACCGCCGCCCTGGATGCCGAATGACACTATCCCGGCATGGTGGCGAGGGCAACTAAGCCCCCTGTGGGCTCGGTGGTGAGGGTTCTAGTCTACCTCTATGGGTGTCATGGACAGCCACAGAGGGGGAATCACCTACCTCACTGGTATACCAGCAGCAGTATGGTGACCCCGTCGGGATCCCGGTGTCTGTATTCTGACCGCCGGGATCCCGACTGTCGGTATGCTAACCACATACCCTCATATCATATCATCCCTGCTCAACTGTGGTTACTGGTGCCTGGGATACAGGCAAAGCATAGGCGGAATTTGCGAGTGGTGGGCCCAGGTGCAAAAATATAATCTGGGCCCCCCTCCTCTACCCCAACCCAAGTTTACAATATGCCACAAAGCAGTGGTTAACAGAAAGACAGAGGGTGTCAGCGGAATGTGGGGCAGCAGTGGGAGACCGGCAGAGACAGCGGGTGATGTGTACAAGAACAACGTCCTGCATGGTGCAAAGAGCAGGGGGCATGTACCTTTGTGGAGGAGGGAACAGAGCGGCTTCTGCTCTGTCTGTGACAGGGGCCCCCATCCCTTGTGCTTTCCTCAGTTTGGCACTCAGTCCGCCAGACTCTGACAGTTGTGAGCTGCCTTTAATTCAGTCAGAAGTAAATTAGAAAAAATGTACAGCATTCTGTTAATTAGAGGCAGTATGTGGCTGCAATCATCAGTGCTGATAGGTGGCAGGATTCCTTTATCAGTCCGGCACACACAAGGCCAGCCCTCCCTACGTAAGTTAAAGGGCAGGTTCCTCAATGTCTGGTCAAACGTTTATCATGTCTACACAAATTGTATGTCGACAAACGCTTTCTGGTGGAGTCTTACCTTCTCCCGACAGTTACATGTAGAGGTGGTGACGTCTCAACAGTGGCGTATCAATGAGTATTCTAACCCATATCCCTAATCTTAATCCCTATGTACGATTTAGACTAAGTGCCAATTTTGACTATACCTGTACTTTATCTAATGTACTATCTAGTACAATCAAGATTGACTTGCCTGCACAGTCTATCTAGACTTGTGATACCGACCCCAGAGGGCCACGCATCAGGATCAAATCGGTATCGCAAGCTGCTAAACACCTTACGATTTCCACTAACTTTCCTTGCGATTTTGACTAAATAGTCAAAATCAAAAAGGATATATCTCACCATGTGTACACACCTTAACACTCCAGGAGACGCCCAATCCTAAACGTCAGCATTCTTAGAATGTTGACATTTCACACAGCAACATTTCAAATGTCAACATTCTGATGTCGTCGGCATAGTGCTGGTCAACATGTTGAACCAGGTCAACGTTATGAATGTCCACATGGTTACTGTCGACCATCTGACAGGATACCTTATGGAACCTATTTTCCAGACTAAAGACCAGATTTATTAAGTCTTGGAGAGAGATAAAGTACCGACCAACCAGCTCCTAACTGCCCTGTTACAGGTTGTATTTGAAAAATTACAGTTCAGAGCCGATTAGTTGGTACTTTATCACCGTCCAATTTATCACTCTCCAAGGCTTGATAAATCAGGGTCTAACTTTCTTCTCATCTACATTGGAGCCCGGCTCACTCAAGCATACTTCTAGATCAGAGCAGGCGTCCGCTTTATATGCTGCAGTAAGGTTCAGTATAACACTACATACAAATAAGTTTAGAATGTGACGGCAAATAAAAACCATTTGGCCCATCTAGACTGCCCTAAACACGTCACGCACACACAAAATAGTAGCCGATTGGTGACCCCTAGGGCTGCCATTTGGTTTGGGTAAGGGACATTCTCAGATACTGTAGAGCAGTGTTTTTCAACCGCTGTGCCGCGGCACACTAGTGTGCCGCGAGCGGTTGCCAGGTGTGCCGCCGTCTGCCAGAGATGCCGCTGCCCTCCGCCAGAGATTCCGCTGCCGCCCGCCAGAGAGAGACCTGAGCCGCCGACAGAGAGAGACCTGCTTCCGCCCGCCAGAGAGAGACCTGCTTCCACCCGCCAGAGAGACCTGCTTCCGCCCGCCAGAGAGACCTGCTGCCGCCCGCCAGAGAGAGACCTGCTGCCGCCCGCCAGAGATGCCAGCACAGCTGCCGCTGCAATCAGTAGCCGGTTCGGCAGTGCTGTGCACTTCCGCTACCCACCCATGACCTATGGCGAGACATAGGTCACGCACGGCCCACCCACTGCTGCTCCGTGCTGCTGCTGCGCCGTGCTGTTGCTGCCACTGCCTGGTCCATCCACTCAATGCTCCTCACTTCTGCCAGATCAGGTTATTTATATATATTTTTTTCCATTATGTATGTGTGGAATTACTGTGGGGTGGGGGCAGATATTGTATGGAATTACTATTGGGGGGCAGTGTGTGGAATTACTGGGGGGGGGGGCAGTGAGTGGAATTTCTATTTGGGGGGCAATGTGACATTACTGTGGGGACAATGTTTATGCAATATGGAGCTGTGCATATACGAAGTGGCAATTTTGTACTGCTGGTGGGGAATTTTAGACGTGGTCCTGATGACTCCTTCTGCATTATACAGTTATAAATAAGGAGTAAATAGTGGCCAGGTTAAGTTGCAGGTGAAATTAGTTGGGGAGGCAGTGTGTGGTTGAATTACTCTGGGGGACAGTGTGTGGCATTATTATAAATTAGTTTTAGTACTGTGGGGGCCAATGTGTTTGCACTTCTGTGGGGGCCTGTGTTTTTGTTTAATTGCCATGGGGGCCAATGTGTGTATATGCGGTTTTTATCCCGTGGGGCACTGATGGTGTGCCTTGGCAATTTTAAAGTCTTGTAGGTGTGCCGCGAGTGGAAAAAGGTTGAAAATCACTGCTGTAGAGAATGGTAATATAAGTAACTAAGAGTAACTACAGTACTGTTTTCTTATAATAGTTCCCTTGTGTTGGGAGAAGATGCATTTAAACAAGCTTAAAAAACAAGTGTGATAGAACCTTCAACAGAAAGGTTCAGCACGGTATCAGACATGGTGGATGGTCGACAGTAACAATGTCAACATGGTTTAACATGCTGACCTCCACATGATGTCGACATTCTCATGTCCACAGAATAACTATCAATGAATCGCACTACACCTGTCCTATTATATCCTTATCAAAACATTCCTATAAAAGTTTTTAAAGCTTCATTTAAGGAGATACTGGATTCATAGACTTCCTAGCCCTAAAAAGCGCCATAAAACAGCCCCAAGCACATATTCTATTTAGGATAATCCATCAAATAAAAGTGCATCCCATTATAGAAGAGCCAGCCTAACAGATGAGGGCCTGCTGAAAGCTCTAAAATTATATACGCACCTTTAAAATACAATAAATTATGCAGCACAGTTCAACCAAATTTTAAATGCCATCTAACAATCTCAAGTTACCAATAACTATGGTTTACAGGCTAAGCTCAATACTGAATAATGGCCAAATCCACCCAATGAACTCTCCAGTTCAAGAACACAAATTACCAAAGAATTGTAATGGTGATAATACCTTGGATAGTTCTTGAAGATCATGGA
The DNA here is from genome assembly GCF_028390025.1 of Pseudophryne corroboree. NCBI lineage: Eukaryota > Metazoa > Chordata > Amphibia > Anura > Myobatrachidae > Pseudophryne > Pseudophryne corroboree. The sequence continues at coordinate 328,816,780 of NC_086446.1, forward strand.
TCAGATTAAAATTTGTAAGTAGAGATAAAAAAAAATAAGAATTTACTTACCGATAATTCTATTTCTCGTAGTCCGTAGTGGATGCTGGGACTTCCGTAAGGACCATGGGGAATAGCGGCTCCGCAGGAGACTGGGCACAAAAAGTAAAAGCTTTAGGACTAGCTGGTGTGCACTGGCTCCTCCCCCTATGACCCTCCTCCAAGCCTCAGTTAGGATACTGTGCCCGGACGAGCGTACATAATAAGGAAGGATTTTGAATCCCGGGTAAGACTCATACCAGCCACACCAATCACACCGTACAACCTGTGATCTGAACCCAGTTAACAGTATGATAAACGTAGGAGCCTCTGAAAAGATGGCTCACAACAATAAACAACCCAATTTTTTTGTAACAATAACTATATACAAGTATTGCAGACAATCCGCACTTGGGATGGGCGCCCAGCATCCACTACGGACTACGAGAAATAGAATTATCGGTAAGTAAATTCTTATTTTCTCTGACGTCCTAGTGGATGCTGGGACTTCCGTAAGGACCATGGGGATTATACCAAAGCTCCCAAACAGGCGGGAGAGTGCGGATGACTCTGCAGCACCGAATGAGAGAACTCCAGGTCCTCCTCAGCCAGGGTATCGAATTTGTAAAATTTTGCAAACGTGTTTGCCCCTGACCAAGTAGCTGCTCGGCAAAGTTGTAAAGCCGAGACCCCTCGGGCAGTCGCCCAAGATGAGCCCACTTTTCTTGTGGAATGGGCTTTAACAGATTTTGGCTGTGGCAGTCCTGCCACAGAATGTGCAAGCTGAATTGTACTACAAATCCAACGAGCAATCGTCTGCTTAGAAGCAGGAGCACCCAGCTTGTTGGGTGCATACAGGATAAACAGCGAGTCAAATTTTCTGACTCCAGCCGTCCTGGAAACATATTTTCAGGGCCCTGACTACGTCTAACAACTTGGAGTCCTCCAAGTCCCTAGTAGCCGCAGGCACCACAATAGGTTGGTTCATGTGAAACGCTGAAACCACCTTAGGGAGAAATTGAGGACGAGTCCTCAATTCTGCCCTGTCTGAATGAAAAATTAGGTAAGGGCTTTTATATGACAAAGCCGCCATTTCAGAGACACGCCTGGCTGACGCCAGAGCTAACAGCATGACCACCTTCCATGTGAGATATTTTAATTCCACAGTGGTGAGTGGTTCAAACCAATGTGATTTTAGGAACCCTAAAACTACATTGAGATCCCAAGGTGCCACTGGTGGCACAAAAGGAGGCTGTATATGCAGTACCCCCTTGACAAACGTCTGAACTTCAGGCAATGAAGCCAGTTCTTTCTGGAAGAAGATCGACAGGGCCGAAATTTGAACCTTAATAGATCCTAATTTTAGGCCCATAGACAGTCCTGCTTGCAGGAAATGCAGGAAACGACCCAGTTGAAATTCCTCTGTGGGGGCCTTCTTAGCCTCACACCAGGAAACATATTTTCGCCAAATGCGGTGATAATGTTTCGCGGTTACATCCTTCCTGGCTTTGATCAGGGTAGGGATGACTTCATCTGGAATGCCTTTTTCCATCAGGATCCGGCATTCAACCGCCATGCCGTCAAACGCAGCCGCGGTAAGTCTTGGAACAGACAAGGTCCCTGCTGGAGCAGGTCCTTTCTTAGAGGTAGAGGCCACGGGTCCTCCGTGAGCATCTCTTGCAGTTCCGGGTACCAAGTTCTTCTTGGCCAATCCGGAGCCACGAGTATAGTCTTTACTCCTCTCCTTCTTATGATTCTCAGTACTTTTGGTATGAGAGGCAGAGGAGGGAACACATACACCGACTGGTACACCCATGGTGCTACCAGAGCGTCCACCGCTATTGCCTGAGGGTCCCTTGACCTGGCGCAATATCTGTCCAGTTTTTTGTTGAGACGGGACGCCATCATGTCCACCTTTGGTTTTTCCCAACGGTTTACAATCACTTGGAAGACTTCTGGGTGAAGTCCCCACTCCCCCGGGTGGAGGTCGTGTCTGCTGAGGAAGTCTGCTTCCCAGTTGTCCACTCCCGGAATGAACACTGCTGACAGTGCCACCACATGATTTTCCGCCCAGCGAAGAATCCTTGCAGCTTCTGCCATTGCCCTCCTGCTTCTTGTGCCGCCCTGTCTGTTGACGTGGGCGACTGCCGTGATGTTGTCCGATTGGATCAATACCGACTGACCCTGAAGCAGAGGCCTTGCTTGACTCTGGGCATTGTAAATGGCCCTTAGTTCCAGGATATTTATGTGAAGAGACGTTTCCATGCTTGACCACAAGCCCTGGAAATTTCTTCCCTGTGTGACTGCTCCCCAGCCTCTCAGGCTGGCATCGGTGGTCACCAGCATCCAATCCTGAATGCCGAATCTGCGGCCCTTTAGAAGATGAGCACTCTGTAACCACCACAGGAGAGACACCCTTGTCCTTGGAGATAGGGTTATCCGCTGATGCATCTGAAGATGCGATCCGGACCATTTGTCCAGCAGATCCCACTGAAAAGTTCTTGCATGGAATCTTCCGAATGGAATCGCTTCGTAAGAAGCCACCATTTTTCCCAGGACTCTCGTGCATTGATGCACTGACACTTGGCCTGGTTTTAAGAGTTTCCTGACTAGCTCGGATAACTCCCTGGCCGCCTCCTCCGGGAGAAACACCTTTTTCTGGACTGTGTCCAGAATCATCCCCAGGAACAGTAGACGTGTTGTTGGAATCAGCTGTGATTTTGGGATATTTAGGATCCACCCGTGCTGACGTAGCACTACCTGAGATAGTGCTACTCCGACCTCTAACTGTTCCCTGGACCTTGCCCTTATCAGGAGATCGTCCAAGTAAGGGATAATTAAGACGCCTTTTCTTCGAAGAAGAATCATCATTTCGGCCATTACCTTGGTAAAGACCCGTGGTGCCGTGGACAATCCAAACGGCAGCGTCTGAAACTGATAATGACAGTTTTGTACCACAAACCTGAGGTACCCTTGGTGAGAAGGGTAGATTGGGACATGGAGATAAGCATCTTTGATGTCTAGAGATACCATATAGTCCCCTTCTTCCAGGTTCGCTATCACTGCTCTGAGTGACTCCATCTTGAATTTGAACCTTTTTATGTAAGTGTTCAAGGATTTTAGATTTAAAATTGGTCTCACCGAGCCGTCCGGCTTCGGTACCACAAACAGCGTGGAATAATACCCCTTTCCCTGTTGTAGGAGGGGTACCTTGTTTATCACCTGCTGGGAATACAGCTTGTGAATAGCTTCCACTACCGCCTCCCTGTCGGAGGGAGACGTTGGTAGAGCAGACTTCAGGAACCGGCGAGGGGGAGACGTCTCGAATTCCAATTTGTACCCCTGTGATACTACCTGCAGGATCCAGGGGTCCACTTGCGAGTTAGCCCACTGCGCGCTGAAATTCTTGAGACGGCCCCCCACCGTGCCTGAGTCCGCTTGTAGAGCCCCAGCGTCATGCTGAAGACTTGGCAGAAGCGGGGGAGGGCTTCTGCTCCTGGGAAGAGGCTGCCTGGTGCAGTCTTTTTCCCCTTCCTCTGCCCCGGGGCAGAAATGAGTGGCCTTTTGCCCGCTTGCCCTTATGGGAACGAAAGGACTGAGTTTGAAAAGACGGTGTCTTTTTCTGCTGAGAGGTGACCTGGGGTAAAAAGGTGGATTTTCCAGCCGTTGCTGTGGCCACCAGGTCCGATAGACCGACCCCAAATAACTCCTCCCCTTTATACGGCAATACTTCCATATGTCGTTTGGAATCCGCATCACCTGACCACTGTCGCGTCCATAACGCTCTTCTGGCAGAAATGGACATCGCACTCACTCTAGATGCCAGGGTGCAAATATCCCTCTGTGCATCTCGCATATATAGTAATGCATCCTTTAAATGCTCTATAGTTAATAATATACTGTCCCTATCCAGGGTATCAATATTTTCAGTCAGGGAATCCGACCAAGCCACTCCAGCACTGCACATCCAGGCTGAGGCGATTGCTGGTCACAGTATAACACCAGTATGTGTGTATATACCTTTTAGGATATTTTCCAGCCTTCTATCAGCTGGTTCCTTAAGGGCGGCCGTATCGGGAGACGGTAACGCCACTTGTTTTGATAAGCATGTGAGCGCCTTATCTACCCTAGGAGGTGTTTCCCAACGCGCCCTAACCTCTGGCGGGAAAGGGTATAGTGCCAATAATTTATTAGAAATCAGCAGTTTTTTATCGGGGGAAAACCACGCTTTATCACACACCTCATTTAATTCATCTGATTCAGGAAAAACTACTGGTATTTTTTTCATACCCCACATAATACCCTTTTTTGTGGTACTTGTAGTGTCAGAAATATTCAATGCCTCCTTCATTGCCGTGATCATGTAACGTGTGGCCCTACTGGACATTACGTTTGTCTCCTCACCGTCGACACTGGATTCAGTATCCGTGTCTGGGTCTGTGTCGACCATCTGAGGTAACGGGCGTTTTAGCGCCCCCGACGGTGTCTGAGACGCCTGAACAGGCACTAATTGATTTGCCGGCTGTCTCATGTCGTCAACAGTTTTTTGCAAAGTGCTGACACTGTCACGTAATTCTTTAAATACGACCATCCAGTCAGGTGTCGACTCCCTAGGGGGTGACATCACTAACACAGGCAATTGCTCTGCTTCCACATCATTTTCCTCCTCATACATGTCAACACAATCGTACCGACACCCAGCACACACACAGGGAATGCTCTGAAAGAGGACAGGATCCCACTAGCCCTTTGGGGAGACAGAGGGAGAGAGTTTGCCAGCACACACCAGAGCGCTATATATATACAGGGATAACCTTATGTGTTACTCCCTTTATAGCTGCTGTTTTATATTAGCTGCCAATAGTGCCCCCCCTCTCTTGTTTTACCCTGATTCTTGTAGCAGGACTGCAGGGGAGAGTCAGGGAGCCGTCCTTCCAGCGGAGCTGTGAAAGAAAATGGCGCTTGTGTGCTGAGGAGAAAGGCTCCGCCCCCTTCACGGCGGCCCTTTCTCCCGCTTTTTTTAGGAAAACTGGCAGGGGTTAAATGCATCCATATAGCCCAGGAGCTATATGTGATGCATTTCTTTAGCCATATAAGGTTTTTATATTGTTCTATTGCGTCTCAGGGCGCTCCCCCCCAGCGCCCTGCACCCTCAGTGACCGGAGTGTGAAGTGTGCTGAGAGCAATGGCGCACAGCTGCAGTGCTGTGCGCTACCTTATCTGAAGACAGGAACGTCTTCTGCCGCCGATTTCTCCGGACCTCTTCGCTCTTCTGGCTCTGTAAGGGGGCCGGCGGCGCGGCTCCGGGACCCATCCAGGCTGAACCTGTGATCGTCCCTCTGGAGCTAATGTCCAGTAGCCAAGAAGCCCAATCCACTCTGCACGCAGGTGAGTTCGCTTCTTCTCCCCTTAGTCCCACGATGCAGTGAGCCTGTTGCCAGCAGGACTCACTGAAAATAAAAAACCTATTTAAACTTTTACTTCTAAGCAGCTCAGGAGAGCCACCTAGCATGCACCCTTCTCGTTCGGGCACAAAAATCTAACTGAGGCTTGGAGGAGGGTCATAGGGGGAGGAGCCAGTGCACACCAGCTAGTCTAAAGCTTTTACTTTTTGTGCCCAGTCTCCTGCGGAGCCGCTATTCCCCATGGTCCTTACGGAAGTCCCAGCATCCACTAGGACGTCAGAGAAAATAAGATTTTAAACCTACCGGTAAATCTATTTCTCCTAGTCCGTAGAGGATGCTGGGGACTCCGTAAGGACGGGCTCCGCAGGAGATAGGGCACCTAAAAAGAACTTTGACTATGGGTGTGCACTGGCTCCTCCCTCTATGCCCCTCCTCCAGACCTCAGTTAGAGAACTGTGCCCAGAGGAGATGGACAATACAAGGCAGGATTTAGCAATCCAAGGGCAAGATTCATACCAGCCCACACCAATCATACCATGTAACCTGGAACATACATAACCAGTTAACAGTATGAACAAACTACAGTAACGGTCCAAGACCGATGTCAACTGTAACATAACCCTTATGTAAGCAACAACTATATACAAGTCTTGCAGAGTTTCCGCACTGGGACGGGCGCCCAGCATCCTCTACGGACTAGGAGAAATAGATTTACCGGTAGGTTTAAAATCTTATTTTCTCTTACGTCCTAGAGAATGCTGGGGACTCCGTAAGGACCATGGGGTTTATACCAAAGCATCCAATCGGGCGGGAGAGTGCGTATGACTCTGCAGCACCGACTGAGCAAACGCTAGGTCCTCATCAGCCAGGGTATCAAACTTGTAGAATTTAGCAAAAGTGTTTGACCCCGACCAAGTCGCCGCTCGGCAAAGTTGTAATGCCGAGACGCCTCAGGCAGCCGCTCAAGAAGAGCTTACCTTCCTAGTGGAATGGGCCTTAACCGAATTTGGTACCGGCAATCCAGCCGTAGAGTGAGCCTGCTGAATCGTATTACAGGTCCAGCGAGCAATAGTCTGCTTTGAAGCAGGAGCGCCAATCTTATTGGCCGCATACAGGACAAACAGAGCCTCTGTTTTCCTAATTCTAGCCGTCCTGGCTACATACATTTTTAAGGCCCTGACTACGTCCAGGTATCTGGAATCCTCCAGGTCACTTTTAGCCACAGGCACCACAATAGGTTGATTCATATGGAACGAAGAAACCACTTTAGGCAAAAATTGCGGACGTGTCCTCAATTCAGCACGATCCACATGAAAAATCAAGTAGGGGCTCTTGTGTGACAAAGCCGCCAATTCTGACACTCGCCTTGCTGATGCTAAGGCCAACAACATGACCACCTTCCAGGTAAGAAATTTCAACTCAACCTTGTTAAGCGGTTCAAACCAGTGTGATTTTAGGAACTGCAACACCACGTTCAGGTCCCATGGTGCCACTGGAGGCACAAAAGGGGGCTGGATGTGCAGCACTCCCTTTACAAACGTCTGGACTTCTGGAAGAGAAGCCAATTCCTTCTGAAAGAAAATCGAGAGGGACGAAATCTGTACCTTAACAGAGCCTAATTTCAGGCCCATATCCACTCCTGTCTGTAGGAAGTGGAGAAGACGACCCAGATGAAAATCTCCGTAGGTGCATTCTTGGTCTCACACCAAGACACTTACTTTCGCCAGATACGGTGATAATGTTTTACCGTCACCTCCTTCCTAGCCTTTATTAGAGTAGGGATGACCTCTTCCGGAATCCCCTTTTTCGCTAGGATTCGGCGTTCAACCGCCATGCCGTCAAACGTAACCGCGGTAAGTCTTGAAATACACAGGGCCCCTGCTGCAACAGGTCTTCCCTCAGAGGAAGAGGCCAGGGATCTCCTGTGAGCATCTCTTGTAGATCCGAGTACCAGGCCCTTCGAGGCCAGTCTGGGACAACGAGTATCGTCTGTACTCTTCTTCGTCTTATGATCCTCAACACCTTTGTGATGAGAGGAAGAGGAAACACGTAGACCGATTTGAACACCAACGGTGTTACCAGAGCGTCTACTGCTACTGCCTGAGGGTCCCGAGACCTGGCGCAATACCTCCAAAGTTTTTTGTTGAGGCGTGACACCATCATGTCTATTTGAGGAGTTCCCCAAAGACGTGTTACGTCTGCAAAGACTTCTTGATGAAGTCCCCACTCTCCTGGATGGAGATCGTGTCTGCTGAGGAAGTCTGCTTCCCAGTTGTCCACTCCCGGAATGAAGACAGCCGACAGAGCGCTTACATGATTTTCCGCCCAGCGAAGGATCCTTGTGGCTTCCGCCATCGCGACTCTGCTTCTTGTCCCGCCTTGGCGGTTCACAAGAGCCACTGCTGTGGCATTGTCTGATTGAATCAGAACCGGTAGGTTTCGAAGAAAACTCTCCGCTTGTCGAAGGCCGTTGTAAATGGCCCTGAGTTTCAACACATTGATGTGTAGACAGGACTCCTGGTCTGACCAAAGACCCTGAAATTTTTTTCCCTGTGTGACCGCTCCCCATCTTTGGAGGCTCGCGTCCGTGGTAACCAGGATCCAATCCTGAATTCCGAACCTGCGACCCTCCAGGAGGTGAGAACTTTGCAACCACCACAGGAGGGACACTCTGGTCCCTGGGGACAGAGTTATTTTCCGATGTAAGTGCTGATGGGACCCGGACCACTTGTCCAGAAGGTCCCATTGAAAAGTCCTTGCATGGAACCTTCCGAAGGGAATGGCCTCGTAGGCCGCCACCATTTTCCCCAGAACTCGAGTGCATTGGTGAACTGACACCCTTTTCGGTTTTAGCAGGTCTCTGACCATGTTCTGGATGTCTTGGGCTTTCTCTATTGGGAGTAAGACCTTCATTTGTTCCGTATCCAGTATCATACCTAGGAACGGTAGTCGAGTTGTCGGAATCAACTGTGACTTCGGTAGATTTAGAATCCAACCGTGTTGCTGGAGCACTCTCAGAGAGAGCGCCACACTGCTCAGCAATTTCTCCCTTGATCTCGCTTTTATCAGGAGATCGTCCAAGTATGGGATAATTGTGACTCCATGCTTGCGCAGGACCACCATCATTTCCGCCATTATCTTGGTGAAAATCCTCGGGGCCGTGGAGAGTCCAAACGGCAACGTCTGAAATTGGTAATGACAATCCTGTACAGCGAATCTCAGGTATTCCTGATGGGGGGCATATATGGGGACATGAAGGTACGCATCCTTTATGTCCAGAGACACCATAAACTCCCCCTCCTCCATGTTGGCTATTATCGCTCTGAGAGATTCCATTTTGAATTTGAATCTTTTTATGTACAGGTTTAGGGATTTCAGATTCAAAATAGGTCTGACCGAACCGTCCGGTTTCGGGACCACAAATAGGGTTGAGTAGTAACCTCTTCCCTGCTGGTGCAGGGGAACCTTGATTATCACTTGCTGTATACACAGCGTTTGAATTGCAGCTAACACTATATCCCTTTCCGATGTGGAAGCTGGTAGGGCCGATTTGAAAAATCGGCGCGGGGGCACCTCCTCGAATTCCAATTTGTAACCCTGGGAAACTATTTCCAACACCCAGGGATTCAGGTCCGAACTGACCCAGGCCTGACTAAAAAGTCGAAGACGTGCCCCCACCGGTGCGGACTCCCTCAGGGGAGCCCCAGCGTCATGCTGTGGGTTTTGGAGCAGCCGGGGAGGACTTTGGTTCCTGGGCACCTGCCGAAGCAGGTGCTCTCTTGCCTCTGCCGAGGAAAGAGGATCCCCGACCTCTTGTGGACTTGTGCGACCGAAAGGACTGCATCTGATAGGGAGTTCCTTTCTTTTGCTGTTGGGGAATATATGGTAAAAAATTTGATTTACCTGCTGTAGCTGTGGAAACCAGGTCCGTCAGCCCATCCCCAAACAATACATCACCCTTATAGGGTAGTACTTCCATATGTTTTTTGGAATCCGCATCACCCGTCCATTGGCGAGTCCATAAGGATCTTCTCGCTGAGATAGACATGGCATTGGCCCTAGAGCTAGCAATCCAATGTCTCTTTGAGTATCCCTCATAAATAAGACGGCGTCTTTTATATGGGCTAGAGTTAGGAATATAGTATCCTTATCCATATTATCAAATTGATCTGTCAGCTCATCTGTCCAAGCTGCAATTGCGCTACACACCCATGCCGACGCAATTGTCGGTCTTAGCACAGCACCCGTATGAGAATAAATACACTTTAAGGTAGTTTCTTGCCTGCGATCTGCAGGGTCCTTAAGGGCTGCTGTGTCAGGAGACGGTAGCGCCACTTTCTTGGACAAGTGCGTCAGGGCTTTGTCCACAGTGGGGGGTGATTCCCAAATCACCCTGTCCTGCTTAGGGAAGGGGTATGCCATATAAATTATTTTGGGGATCTGCGGTCTCTTATCCCGAGTCTCCCAAGCTTTTCCAAAGAAATCATTCAATTCATGAGATGTGGGAAAGTTAATAATCTGTTTCTTTTCCTTAAACATGTGTACCCTTGTGTCGGGGACCGAGGGTTCATCCACAATATGCAATACATCCCTTATTGCCACAATCATACACTGAATGGTTTTAGTCACCCTAGGGTGCAATTTTACTTCGTCATAGTTGACACTGGAATCAGAATCCGTGTCGGTAGTAGTGTCTTGTATTAAGGGACGCTTTTGAGACCCCGACGGGCCCTGTGAGTCAGTCCAATCCGAGGATTGACCCCCTGATGTCCCCCCTAAATCAGCCTTATCAAGCCTTTTATGTAAAGATGCCACACTTGCATTCAACATATGCCACATGTCCATCCAATCTGGAGTCGGCACAACCGACGGGGACACACCACTCATTTGCTCCACCTCCTCCTTGGAGAAGCCTTCCGCCTCAGACATGTCGACACACACGTACCGACACCCCACACACACAGGGATTAACCTATAAGGGGACAAAACCCCAACCAGGCCCTAAGGAGAGACAGAGAGGGAGTATGCCAGCACACACCAGCGCTTAAAAACACTGGAAAAAATATGTCCAGATAGCGCTTTTCTATGTATAATATGTCAATTCCCACTCACTGCGTCGCTAATGTGCCCCCCTCCTCTTTTTTTCCAGCCTGTGAAGTTCAGCAGGGGAGAGACCAGGGAGCCAGCGTTTTCCTCATGCAGCTTCTGTGGAGAAAATGGCGCTGGTTAGTGCTGAGGATCAAGCCCCGCCCACCCGACGGCGGGCTTCGGCCCCAGTGATTTTTCAATAAAAATGGCGGGGGATCATTGATTTACTGCCTCCGCAGCCTAATCAATCTGTATTTGCCCAAATGTGAGGTTTATTGCTACCCAGGGCGCCCCCCCCTGCGCCCTGCACCCTTCAGTGCTGCTCTGTGTGTGTGTAACTGGGAGCAATGGCGCGCAGCTTACCGCTGCGCGCCTTACCTCATGAAGATCTGATGTCTTCTGCCGCCTAAGATATCTTCTGCCTTCTCTATCCAGCTTCTATCTTCGGCATCTGTGAGGAGGACGGCGGCGCGGCTCCGGGACGAACCCCAGGTGAGACCTGTGTTCCGACTCCCTCTGGAGCAAATGGTGTCCAGTAGCCTTAGAAGCAGTGCCCAACTTGACAAGCCAGCTCTGCTTCTCTCTACTCGGTCCCACGATGCAGGGAGCCTGTTGCCAACAGGACTCCCTGAAAATAAAAAACCTAACAAAATTCTTCTTCAACAGAAAACTCTGGAGAGCTCTCTGCAGTGCACCCATTCTCATCTGGGCACAAGATCTAACTGAGGTCTGGAGGAGGGGCATAGAGGGAGGAGCCAGTGCACACCCATAGTCAAAGTTCTTTTTAGGTGCCCTATCTTCTGCGGAGCCCGTCTATACACCATGGTCCTTACCGAGTCCCCAGCATCCTCTAGGACGTAAGAGAAATAAAAATAAAGGGGGGGGAGTGTTAACTGTGTCTGAAACAAAGCATGTTTCCATGCAAGGGGAGCAAACAAATGTATATATTTTCTAGGCAGGATAAATATAGCTGTTTTTGCATGTAGCCCACATTAGACAGCTTTATTTTTACACTGCAGTTTATACCCCTTTAGTCCCGGGAAGACAACCCGGCTTAGGTTTGAAAGGTGCGACCCGGGAATTTGCTCCTGGCTCGCACCTACATGCCTGTTATTGACGCTGGACCACTGGAAGAAGCGGGGCTGCCTGGAGGGGGCGTGCGCCGGCTGCTGTGATAAACGCACCAGCCAATCAGCTCCAATATGTAATTTAACAGTTAGGAGCTTATTGGCTGGTGCGTTTATCATCTTGCATTTATCACTGGTTTATCACTTCCTTACGCCATCTCCAGGTTAATACATCTGCCCCCATGTAATTTATAAGAATGATATGAAGGAGGAAGTTCTGACAACCACTCTGCACAAGCTGCTACTGCAGTACAAACTTACAGTCATCAAGATCGTCTTGTAGGTCCACAAAGTACAGTGGTATCCCTAAAAGGAAACAAAACAGGAAGTAAGAACAACAAATAAAATGATATATATATATATATATATATATATTTTTTTTTTTTTTAATGCACTTTAATGTAACAATAATATATAGCAAAGGTAATGACAAGGTGGAATTATCTTTAAAAAAATCACCCACACTAGTCAATTAAATAGTAATCAAGCAAAGTCAGACCAAGGAAAGCAAGGATCAGACTAGTTACTCTGGGTTTCGGCACTCATCTAAACATTTCATGAAGTGATTCTGTCAGTCCAGACTATAAGCACATACAGTGGTGTCCTCATACACCAAACCCCAATATGCCATGCTGCGCCAAGCAGTATAGTGTGTGGACTTTTTCTTTAAATTTGAGTATTATTCATACTACAGATGCAGCAATAGAGCACTCAATCTGTACCAGAGATGCCGGGCTGTGACTTTAACCGCACAGGAATTCGTTTTAAACATGTATAAAGTCGCAGTTGAAGCACAAGAGAACTTGCCATGAAATAAAGCAGCACACACTGCATCATAGCACTTTAGATACAGATTCAGACTCATTTGCACACATATGTACGAGTGTTGCATACCAAATTAATCAATGCAATCTCGCTAAGCAGTTTTGTCACATCTGATTGTGCTAATGGTACAACCAAGACTCACATTCTAGTGAAAGAAATGTTCAGCGCAATTCTCAACCAATCAGCTCCTGACATTTTTCAAACACAGCCTGTAAAATGTAACAAGCCCTACACACTGGGCGATAATAGTCAAAGATATGAATGATCTCGTTCATTAATGAACGAGATACCGTTCATATCTTTAAGTGTGGAGGCACAAGCAATGAACGATTCGTGGCCCCACGCTCGATCATCACTGGTGCCCCGCCGCCTGTGACTGCAGGCCAATATGGATGATCTCGTCCATGGGAGGGGGGGGGGGGGAGTAAATAAAACTTCACTCCCCCCATCACCTCCCCCCCGCCGCCGGGTCGCCCGTATCCGCCGTCGGGCAGCTCGGCGGCAGATCGCTAAATGTGTAGGGCCCTTAAGGCAGAAGCAGATTGGCTGATACTTTATCGCTCTCCAAGCTTTGATAAATACTCCCTTAACCATCAATGCACAGCATGAAAATATATTTATTAAGTTTCTTTTACAGCACAGCATATTCCATTGTGCTTTACAAGTGGAACAACAGTAATAGAAAAAAACTGGGTGATATCAGACAGACAGACAGAGGTAGGATTGCCCTGGGATAGGATAGGATTGAATGGATCAAGTTTTCACTGCACATTAAGGGACCACAAAACAGGTTCATTTAAATTTTTGCCAAAAATTACACAAGCACATGCTTTCATCGTTGCAAAAGTCAGGGCTGAACAACTCCCAGGAGCTACTGTACGTAGCCAATGTGTAGACTTATCATACTATCCCTTTAAACCGCGACACTAATGAATTTCACAGGTTCTGTGGCTGGCTGGCTGACTTTAGTCATGCATTTCATCAGGTTGTAATCAGCTACAGAACCTGTGTAATCCACGAGCATCTCGGTTTGAAGGGATGGTATCGTAAGCCTACCAATATACCTTAAAAAAAACCAACAAAAAAAAACTGCCAGCTTGCATCAAACTTCAAAATAAAAAATAAGAATTTACTTACCGATAATTCTATTTCTCGGAGTCCGTAGTGGATGCTGGGGTTCCTGAAAGGACCAAGGGGAATAGCGGCTCCGCAGGAGACAGGGCACAAAAAGTAAAGCTTTAGGATCAGGTGGTGTGCACTGGCTCCTCCCCCTATGACCCTCCTCCAAGCCTCAGTTAGGATACTGTGCCCGGACGAGCGTACACAATAAGGAAGGATTTTGAATCCCGGGTAAGACTCATACCAGCCACACCAATCACACTGTACAACCTGTGATCTGAACCCAGTTAACAGTATGATAACAGCGGAGCCTCTGAAAAGATGGCTCACAACAATAATAACCCGATTTTTGTAACTATGTACAAGTAATGCAGATAATCCGCACTTGGGATGGGCGCCCAGCATCCACTACGGACTCCGAGAAATAGAATTATCGGTAAGTAAATTCTTATTTTCTCTATCGTCCTAGTGGATGCTGGGGTTCCTGAAAGGACCATTGGGATTATACCAAAGCTCCCAAACGGGCGGGAGAGTGCGGATGACTCTGCAGCACCGAATGAGAGAACTCCAGGTCCTCCTTAGCCAGGGTATCAAATTTGTAGGATTTTACAAACGTGTTTGCCCCTGACTAAATAGCCGCTCGGCAAAGTTGTAAAGCCGAGACCCCTCGGGCAGCCGCCCAAGATGAGCCCACCTTCCTTGTGGAATGGGCATTTACATATTTTGGCTGTGGCAGGCCTGCCACAGAATGTGCAAGCTGAATTGTATTACACATCCAACTAGCAATAGTCTGCTTAGAAGCAAGAGCACCCAGTTTGTTGGGTGCATACAGGATAACAGCAAGTCAGTTTTCCTGACTCCAGTCGTCCTGGAACCTATACTTTCAGGGCCCTGACAACATCCAGCAACTTGGAGTCCTCCAAGTCCCTAGTAGGCGCAAGGCACCACAATAAGCTGGTTCAGGTGAAACACTGACACCACCTTAGGGAGAGAACTGGGGACGAGTCCGCAGCTCTGCCCTGTCCGAATGGACAAATAGATATGGGCTTTTTTGAGAAAAAACCCACCAATTTGACACTCGCCTGGCCCAGGCCAGAGCCAAGAGCATGGTCACTTTTCATGTGAGATGCTTCAAATCCACAGATTTGACTGGTTTTAAACCAATGTGATTTGAGGAATCCCAGAACTACGTTGAGATCCCACAGTGCCACTGGAGGCACAAAAGGGGGTTGTATATGCAATACTCCCTTGACAAACTTCTGGACTTCAGGAACTGAAGCCAATTCTTTCTGGAAGAAAATCGACAGGGCCGAAATTTGAACCTTAATGGGCCCCAATTTGAGGCCCATAGACACTCCTGTTTGCAGGAAATGCAGGAATCGACCGAGTTGAAATTTCTTCGTGGGGCCTTCCTGGCCTCACACCACGCAACATATTTTCGCCACATGTGGTGATAATGTTGTGCGGTCACCTCCTTCCTGGCTTTGACCAGGGTAGGAATGACTTCTTCCGGAATGCCTTTTTCCCTTAGGATCCGGCGTTCCACCGCCATGCCGTCAAACGCAGCTGCGGTAAGTCTTGGAACAGACATGGTACTTGCTGAAGCAAGTCCCTTCTTAGCGGCAGAGGCCATAAGTCCTCTGTGAGCATCTCTTGAAGTTCCGGGTACCAAGTCCTTCTTGGCCAATCCGGAGCCATGAGTATAGTTCTTACTCCTCTACGTCTTATAATTTTCAGTACCTTAGGTATGAGAAGCAGAGGAGGGAACACATACACCGACTGGTACACCCACGGTGTTACCAGAACGTCCACAGCTATTGCCTGAGGGTCTCTTGACCTGGCGCAATACCTGTCCCGTTTTTTGTTCAGACGGGACGCCATCATGTCCACCTTTGGTATTTCCCAACGGTTCACAATTTTAGAATCCATCCGTGCTGTTGTAGCAGTATCCGAGATAGTGCTACTCCGACCTCCAACTGTTCCCTGGACTTTGCCCTTATCAGGAGATCGTCCAAGTAAGGGGTAATTAAGACGCCTTTTCTTCGAAGAAGAATCATCATTTCGGCCATTACCTTGGTAAAGACCCGGGGTGCCGTGGACAATCCAAACGGCAGCGTCTGAAACTGACAGTGACAGTTCTATACCACGAACCTGAGGTACCCTTAGTGAGAAGGGCAAATTTGGGACATGGAGGTAAGCATCCCTGATGTCCCGGGACACTATATAGTCCCCTTCTTCCTGGTTCGTTATCACTGCTCTGAGTGACTCCATCTTGATTTGAACCTTTGTAAGTGTTCAAATTTTTTTAGATTTAGAATAGGTCTCACCTAGCCTTCTGGCTTCAGTACCACAATATAGTGTGGAATAATACCCCTTTTCTTGTTGTAGGAGGGGTAATTTGATTATCACCTGCTGGGAATACAGCTTGTGAATTTTTTTCCCATACTGCCTCCTTGTCGGAGGGATACCTTGGTAAAGCAGACTTCTGGAGCCTGCGAGGGGGAAACGTTTCGACATTCCAATCTGTACCCCTGGGATACTACTTGTAGGATCCAGGGGTCCTGTATGGTCCCAGCGTCATGCTGAGAGCTTGGCAGAAACGGTGGAAGGCTTCTGTTCCTGGGAATGGGCTGCCTGCTGCAGTCTTCTTCCCTTTCCTCTATCCCTGGGCAAATATGACTCTTATAGGGACGAAAGGACTGAGGCTGAAAAGACGGTGTCTTTTTCTGCAGAGATGTGACTTAGGGTAAAAACGGTGGATTTTCCAGCAGTTGCCGTGGCCACCAGGTCCGATGGACCGACCCCAAATAACTCCTCTTCCTTTATACGGCAATACACCTTTGTGCCGTTTGGAATCTGCATCACCTGACCACTGTCGTGTCCATTCTATAGTCAATAAAATACTGTCCCTGTCAAGGGTATCAATATTTTTAGTCAGGGAATCCGACCAAGCCACCCCAGCTCTGCACATCCAGGCTGAGGGGATCGCTGGTCGCAGTATAACACCAGTATGTGTGTATATACTTTTATATGATATTTTCCAGCCTCCTGTCAGCTGGCTCCTTGAGGACGGCCCTATCTATAGACGGTACCGCCACTTGTTTTGATAAGCGTGTGAGCGCCTTATCCACCCTAAGGGGTGTTTCCCAACGCGCCCTAACTTCTGGCGGGAAAGGGTATACCGCCAATAATTTTCTATCGGGGGGAACCCACGCATCATCACACACTTCATTTAATTTATCTGATTCAGGAAAAACTACAGGTAGTTTTTTCACATCCCACATAATACCCTCTTTTGTGGTACTTGTAGTATCAGAAATATGTAACACCTCCTTCATTGCCCTTAACGTGTGGCCCTAATAAGGAATATGTTTGTTTTTTCACCGTCGACACTGGATTCAGTGTCCGTGTCTGTGTCTGTGTCGACCGACTAAGGTAAACGGGCGTTTTAAAACCCCTGACGGTGTTTTTGAGACGTCTGGACCGGTACTAATTGTTTGTCGGCCGTCTCATGTCGTCAACCGACCTTGCAGCGTGTTGACATTATCACGTAATTCCCTAAATAAGCCATCCATTCCGGTGTCGACTCCCTAGAGAGTGACATCACCATTACAGGCAATTGCTCCGCCTCCTCACCAACATCGTCCTCATACATGTCGACACACACGTACCGACACACAGCACACACACAGGGAATGCTCTGATAGAGGACAGGACCCACTAGCCCTTTGGAGAGACAGAGGGAGAGTTTGCCAGCACACACCAAAAAACGCTATAATTATATAGGGACAACCTTATATAAGTGTTTTCCCTTATAGCATCTTTTTATATATTTCTAACGCCAAATTAGTGCCCCCCCTCTCTGTTTTAACCCTGTTTCTGTAGTGCAGTGCAGGGGAGAGCCTGGGAGCCTTCCCTCCAGCCTTTCTGTGAGGGAAAATGGCGCTGTGTGCTGAGGAGATAGGCCCCGCCCCTTTTTCGGCGGGCTCGTCTCCCGCTCTTCAACGGATTCTGGCAGGGGTTAAATATCTCCATATAGCCCCCGGAGGCTATATGTGAGGTATTTTTTGCCAAAAAATAGGTTTACATTGCCTCCCAGGGCGCCCCCCTCCCAGCGCCCTGCACCCTCAGTGACTGCCGTGTGAAGTGTGCTGAGAGCAATGGCGCACAGCTGCAGTGCTGTGCGCTACCTTAAGAAGACTGAGGAGTCTTCTGCCGCCGATTCTGGACCTTCTTCTCTTTTCAGCATCTGCAAGGGGGCCGGCGGCGAGGCTCCGGTGACCATCCAGGCTGTACCTGTGATCGTCCCTCTGGAGCTAATGTCCAGTAGCCAAAGAAGCCAATCCATCCTGCACGCAGGTGAGTTCACTTCTTCTCCCCTAAGTCCCTCGTTGCAGTGATCCTGTTGCCAGCAGGACTCACTGTAAAATAAAAAACCTAAGCTAAACTTTTCTAAGCAGCTCTTTAGGAGAGCCACCTAGATTGCACCCTTCTCGGCCGGGCACAAAAATCTAACTGAGGCTTGGAGGAGGGTCATAGGGGGAGGAGCCAGTGCACACCACCTGATCCTAAAGCTTTACTTTTTGTGCCCTGTCTCCTGCGGAGCCGCTATTCCCCTTGGTCCTTTCAGGAACCCCAGCATCCACTAGGACGATAGAGAAAAATAATTTTTCATTGATAACAATAGATTAATATCTTCCCTGGCACATTAGAATAGTTTGCTCTGCTCATAGATTTCATTAGCTGTGTTTAGTGTAGATTATCTGTCTCTTTTGGGTCTCTATACCTGAGGAGGACATTCTATAATGATAGCTTCAAGCTTTCCAGCAAAGAGTCCTGCATAGGGGCAGTGCAACTTCACACAGCCCCCTTTCTGGTACAGAAAAGAATGTGCATTCCACTCTCTCAAGCTGTACAAGTGCTTGCTAGTATGGCTAACCAGCTGAACATGTAATCATCATGGAAGGGGAAATGGTGACTGTAGCACAGCAGGAATGGTGGGGAAGGTCTAGCAGTACTGGACATTTAACAGGAAGCAAGTAACCCCCCCAAAAAAAAAAAAAAAACCATGACAACTTGCGCTGTTTTAGAAGTCACTTATACTGATATAGTACTTTGATATGCCAATCTCCTTCCGCGCCTCCTTAAAATCTGATGTTGTCCACCTCTGGGTCAGCGTTTTTAAAAGTGGACTGAAAAAGTACATCTGATGAATGTGAGCTCTCCATGCATTCAAAAGAATACTAATATTTTTGATGCAGTAGATTGCACTATGCTCTTTGAGCATTTCACAAAACCACAACTGCACACTTGCGACTATAGCCAAAGGGAGATGTCCACATGATAACTTACATTTTTTTGTGAAAGGGTGAAACTCAGAACTAGAAAACAAGCTAGTTTGCGGCTTTCAGCGAAGGTTTTACTAATCACCTTATCAGGGAGCTTCTTACCACAAATAAAAAGTCAACATGTGCCTTAATGCAAGGCATTTGCTGTGGTACATGAATTAAAAGGGGGAAAAATAAAATACTAATTTATTTTTTTATTCCAATATTCAAAATCTGTCCGCATTCCTAAATACTTACATCACATTTGTTCAGACAAAAAAAAAACATCATAAAATGCTGTGCAATGTCACAAAGAAAGAAAACAAAGTAATAAATACAGTATCGTTTCCAGTAAACAGATACAACTGAGAGAGCAGTATATATGATAAATAGTGCCTACAGAGATGCTCATGTTACAGGCTGTAGCAGTGATACCTGAAGATTAACCAGCAGACAGACAGGATACAGATGGATGCACAGTGTGCACATAGTATATTCACATACAGAATGACAACCCTACGTTGAAAGTTCACTAGTACAATGGCTACATGTCACATTATGCCAATCCCAGAGAGATGAGACAGAGCGAGATTAAACAATGAGGCATAACGTTACCTCAGCAAGCACCCATTATGCATTGCAGCAGTCTTATATGTAATATCATTTAATGACACATATTAACAGTGCCCCGGTGGAACGGGCAGCTAACACTCTACTTACCGGCCATCTTGAGGGCTGAGCCGGGAGGACGGACGGAAACGCGTCCCCGACCACAAGCGCGCCGCTCGCTGCGGGTGACCAATGCGACGTGCGCGCCTGTGAGCTCTGTGCACCCGCAAGTTGGGGCCGCAGACAACGAGTTTCGAACGCGCAAACTGTAAATAATTCCGTCGGGTGACGTCACATGAGCCCTCCCCTGGTGTTTATTATTATGGGGCGAGTCGTACACCATAATGACAGCAACATAGGAGGAGGAATGTGTGATTTCAGTGTATACGAGGAGTGTTTACCAGGGATAAATAATACGTGTGGAACACCGAAACTTGAACTAAGATGAGGCAAAATTATTGCCAGTCACTTATGTTTTTTATTAGCTTGCATGTGAGTTACCGAATAGAGGCCCTCATTCCGAGTTGATTGCACGCTGTCGTTTTTCGCAGGGCAGCGATCAGGTTACTACTGCGCATGCACCGCAATGCGCACGCGCGTCATACGGGTACAAACAGCATCATTGCTGTGCAAGGCTTCTAGCGACTAATCCATTCGCACAACCGATCACAAGGAGATTGACAGAAAGAGGGCGTTTATGGGTGTCAACTGACCGTTTTCTGGGAGTGGTAGGGAAAACGCAGGCGTGTGCAGGGCGGGTGCCTGACGTCATTTTCGGGACCGGACAGGCTGAAGTGATCGCAAGGGCTGAGTAAGTTCAGACCTACTCAGAAACTGCAAAAAACTTGTTCGTCCCGCTCGGCTGCACAAGTGTTCGCACACTTGCAAAGTGAAAATACACTCCACTAGAGGCGGCAACTATCTGATCGCTGCGCTGCAAAAAATAGCTAGTGAGTGATCAACTCGGAATGAGGGCCAGACATGGGGGTCTGATTACTTAGGGTGACCATTATATTCCTTTAATCTGGGACACGTATGATTTACACAGGTTCTGTGGCTGTCTGAAACCATGTGAAATTCAGGCTTGAGTTTAGCCAGCCACAGAACCTGTGTAAATCATAGGTGTCCCAGATTAAAGGGATATTTTGGGCACCCTAATTTACTAAGCCTTGTATGGAGGTAAAGTGGATGGAGATAAAGTCCCAGCCAACCATCTCCTAACAGTCATTTTTCAAACCCACTCTGGGGCAGATGTATCAACCGGGAGAAGGCATAAGGAAGTGATAAACCAGTGTTATGTGCAAGGTGATAAAGGCACCAGCCAATCAGCTCCAATATGTAAATTAACAGTTAGGCTCTGATTGGCTGGTGCCGTTATCACCTTGCACATATCACTGGTTTATCACCTCCTTATGCCTTCTCCAGGTTAATACATCTGCCCCATGGTTCCTAAACAAGCCAGGTTTCCTGTTAGTAAGTGCAGAATGAAAGGTAGCAACACGTGGCTGCTTTTGAACATGTTGGACCCAATTTATTAAGTTTACTGGAAGCAAAGTGCGAAAACATATTGAAAAGGTAAATGATTTAAGCGTGGCACATCAGAGCGCTACTGTCATAGGAGGTCATACTTACCTACTCTCCTGGAAGCTGCGGGAGGCTCCCGTTTTTTGGGGTAGCCCCCCGCACCCCCGGAAGAGTGGGCAGGTCTCCCGCATCCTGCTCGCACCCTAGTGATGCGAGCAGGATGGAGAGATAACCTCCCGCATTCACGGGTCCGTCGGGTGGAGAAGGGGTTAAAATGACGCAAATCTCGTCATTTTAGCACCGCCCCCTTCCCGCGGACCCGCGAATCGCGGCATTTCCCGATGTGGGGCGGGGCTTAGTGATGTCACAGTCCGGCCCCGCCCCCCGAAGACACCTGCAGCGTCTCCTCTCCGGGCTTCTCCCAGAGAGAAGAAATACAATGTAGGTAAGTATGTAGGAGGTACCGCTGCAAAAGTGTAAACATTACAACAGAAGGTCAATCTCAGTTCTTTAGAACCAGTTTTTTCATTGTTACTCTCTTTTAAATACTTTTTGGTTTAACATAATTTATTAATTGTGAGAGTTAAGAGCAATCAGGACTAGTACATGTACCATTTTTGTGCATTTGAAGCCTTGTTATATATAAAGCAGAACTGCAGCTGAAAGGCACAACATGTTTTCCTTTAAAAATGTAGGCCGATAATTAAGTTAATGAGGAAAGCAAGACCTTGTGACACATGCAGGGATATTCAATTATCCCCGAAGATACTTCGAGTGTAAAAATCCCCAATGTTTCTTTGGGCTTTGTGGTCTGGCTATTCAATTAGCTCGTCCGTTAAAAAGTGCATTTTCACCCGAAAACACACAGGTTCAGTGAAACCTGTGTATTTTTGGGTGAAATAGACCCGTTTTTGGATGAAAACGGGTCTGTTATCGGGGATTTTGCTTCGCCTGCTGGAGGCAGGTGAAACAAAATCCCCGATAATCCGCGGCACGCGCATGCTCATCGGGGCTAAATAGATAGCCCCCCTGGCGATACTTTGCACCTGACAGTATGTGCGGGTAATTGAATATCCCCCATGGTCGTACAAGTCTAGGACTCTGAGTGATCTCTACCATTTTGGGAGGGGTTATAACCACTCCTCCCTGATTAGGCTTTGCCCACCTCCCCTCCCCTCAGGACTCGAGTCCCATAGCTGTCTCAACGGCTGGGGCTGGAGAGGCACAGGGGGGCTGGAGCTGGGGAGGCACTCCCTAGCACAGGGGGTTGAAGATATATTGGGATGATGCTGGAGATACAGGGGAGCTGTAAATACACAGAGGGCTTGAGATAGAGAGATGCAGGGTGGCTGTAGATGGAGAGGGGGGAAGCTGGAGATGAGGCACATGGGGAAATGAGGCTGGAGAAATAAAGGGGGATGAGGCTGAAGAGAACTGCAAGATAGTGGCTGGAAGTTATCCACAACTGGCATCATTACAGGGAAAATGCTTATGGACAGTAATCTTCGGTAGAGACACACAGAGGCTACACCTGGAGAGACACAAAGAGCTAGAGCTGAAGAAACACGGGGCTGGACCTGGAGAGGCACAGGTGAGCTGTAGAAACAGGGGGGCTGATGCTAGAGAGATAAGAGGAGGGATAGCGCTGTAGAGACACATGAGGCTAGAGCTGCCTAAACCTCGAAGGGCTGGAAAACACCGGAGGGATGATCCTAAAGAGAACTGCTGGGAAGTGGCTGGAGATTATCCACAACTGAAATAATTAGAAGTAACAGGCTCCTGGACAGTTATCCTTATTAAGGGGCTAATTCAGTAAGGATAACAAATTCTGCAGAAATTGCTATACTTTGGATCGCATGCTGGGGGCCGCCCATCGCTGGTCAAGGCCGCCCAGCATGCTGACCGGCGCCTCCCCACCCTTGATGAAGCAGAAATTGTGATCGCCTCGCAATTTCTGTTTCATCGTAAAAATTCTGGATGCCTTAGCTGTGGCCACAAGAGACCCAGCGCCATCTTATCCATCGCGGCGGCTGCATGTGACGTCACACAGCCACCACGATCACACCCTCTTTTGCGCCTCTCCGCCCCCACAACGCTCCATATCCTCCCTGGAAACAGAGCGTTACCACCTGCCGTGCGACCGCCAGAGGCAATCGCATTTTCTGCATCCCCCTCCCCGCAGAAAATGCGGGCTCATGCGCAGGACGGGCGCTGCACATGCACCCACATCTTTTCAGCAAAAATTCCGGTTGGATCGCACACTGCGATCCAACCTGAATTAGCGCTTAAATCATAAATTCAAGAAAACATTCTGATACAACTGTTATGCCAAATTAACTAATACAGTTTAATAATTGGAAAATTGTTTGGTTCGGGAAGTTCACATTTTGTCTTACCACACAATTTCTGTTACTATGTATTATCTGGTTGAATCTATGTTATATGATGATGCCATTAGGTGTATATTTCTGATCTATGCGATCTACCCTGGCTGAAGTCACCAATTGTGCAGGAAGGATCAATTCCTTCAGAGGTTACCTACTGAAGAAAAAACGCTGTATAGAAAGACTCTTAAGCCAAATGGTTTGTACTTGCCTGAGACCTGGGTATTGGGGGGGGGGGGGGGGGGGGGTACACAGGCCAGCAATATATATATTACTGGCGCCACTGCCCACCAATGAATATGTATGCCAGTGATAATAAGAATTTACTTACCGATAATTCTATTTCTCATAGTCCGTAGTGGATGCTGGGAACTCCGTAAGGACCATGGGGAATAGCGGCTCCGCAGGAGACTGGGCACAAATAGAAAGCTTTAGTACTACCTGGTGTGCACTGGCTCCTCCCCCTATGACCCTCCTCCAAGCCTCAGTTAGGATACTGTGCCCGGACGAGCGTACACAATAAGGAAGGATTTTGAATCCCGGGTAAGACTCATACCAGCCACACCAATCACACCGTATAACTTGTGATCTGAACCCAGTTAACAGTATGATAAACAGAGGAGCCTCTAGAAAAGATGGCTCACTACAACAATAACCCGATTTAGTTAACAATAACTATGTACAAGTATTGCAGACAATCCGCACTTGGGATGGGCGCCCAGCATCCACTACGGACTATGAGAAATAGAATTATCGGTAAGTAAATTCTTATTTTCTCTGACGTCCTAGTGGATGCTGGGAACTCCGTAAGGACCATGGGGATTATACCAAAGCTCCCAAACGGGCGGGAGAGTGCGGATGACTCTGCAGCACCGAATGAGAGAACTCCAGGTCCTCCTCAGCCAGGGTATCAAATTTGTAGAATTTAGCAAACGTGTTTGCCCCTGACCAAGTAGCTGCTCGGCAAAGTTGTAAAGCCGAGACCCCTCGGGCGGCCGCCCAAGATGATCCCACTTTCCGTGTGGAATGGGCTTTTACAGATTTTGGCTGTGGCAGGCCTGCCACAGAATGTGCAAGCTGAATTGTACTACAAATCCAACGAGCAATAGTCTGCTTAGAAGCAGGAGCACCCAGCTTGTTGGGTGCATACAGGATAAACAGCGAGTCAGATTTTCTGACTCCAGCCGTCCTGGAAACGTATATTTTCAGGGCCCTGACTACGTCCAGCAACTTGGAGTCCTCCAAGTCCCTAGTAGCCGCAGGTACCACAATAGGCTGGTTCAGGTGAAACGCTGAAACCACCTTAGGGAGAAATTGAGGACGAGTCCTCAATTCTGCCCTATCCGTATGAAAAATTAGGTAAGGGCTTTTATAGGATAAAGCCGCCAATTCTGACACGCGCCTGGCTGAAGCCAGGGCCAATAGCATTACCACTTTCCATGTGAGATATTTTAAGTCCACAGTGGTGAGTGGTTCAAACCAATGTGATTTTAGGAACCCCAAAACCACATTGAGATCCCAAGGTGCCACTGGAGGCACAAAAGGAGGCTGTATATGCAGCACCCCTTTGACAAACGTCTGAACTTCAGGAACTGAAGCCAGTTCTTTTTGGAAGAAGATCGACAGGGCCGAAATTTGAACTTTAATGGACCCTAATTTTAGGCCCATAGACAGTCCTGTTTGCAGGAAATGCAGGAAACGACCCAGTTGAAATTCCTCTGTAGGGGCCTTCCTGGCCTCGCACCACGCAACATATTTACGCCAAATACGGTGATAATGCTGCACGGTTACATCCTTCCTGGCTTTGATCAGGGTAGGGATGACTTCATCCGGAATGCCTTTTTCCTTCAGGATCCGGCGTTCAACCGCCATGCCGTCAAACGCAGCCGCGGTAAGTCTTGGAACAGACAGGGTCCCTGCTGGAGCAGGTCCCTTCGTAAAGGTAGAGGCCACGGGTCCTCCGTGAGCATCTCTTGAAGTTCCGGGTACCAAGTCCTTCTTGGCCAATCCGGAGCCACGAGTATAGTCCTTACTCCTCTCCTTCTTATGATTCTCAGTACCTTGGGTATGAGAGGCAGAGGAGGGAACACATACACTGACTGGTACACCCACGGTGTTACCAGAGCGTCCACAGCTATTGCCTGAGGGTCCCGTGACCTGGCGCAATACCTGTCTAGTTTTTTGTTGAGGCGTGACGCCATCATGTCCACCTTTGGTTTTTCCCAACGGTTCACAATCATGTGGAAAACTTCTGGGTGAAGTCCCCACTCTCCCGGGTGGAGGTCGTGCCTGCTGAGGAAGTCTGCTTCCCAGTTGTCCACTCCCGGAATGAACACTGCTGACAGTGCTATCACATGATTTTCCGCCCAGCGAAGAATCCTTGCAACTTCTGCCATTGCCCTCCTGCTTCTTGTGCCGCCCTGTCTGTTTACGTGGGCGACTGCCGTGATGTTGTCTGACTGAATCAGCACCGGCTGACCTTGAAGCAGAGGTCGTGCTAGGCTTAGAGCATTGTAGATGGCCCTTAGCTCCAAAATATTTATG
This sequence comes from Pseudophryne corroboree, assembly GCF_028390025.1. Taxonomy (NCBI): domain Eukaryota; kingdom Metazoa; phylum Chordata; class Amphibia; order Anura; family Myobatrachidae; genus Pseudophryne; species Pseudophryne corroboree. Next base: position 328,842,749 of record NC_086446.1, read on the forward strand.
TGAAGTGATGTCTCCAGGCTTGACCACAAGCCCTGGAAATTTCTTCCTTGTGTGACTGCTCCCCAGCCTCTCAGGCTGGCATCCGTGGTCACCAGGACCCAGTCCTGAATGCCGAATCTGCGGCCCTCTAGAAGATGAGCACTCTGCAACCACCACAGAAGAGACACCCTTGTCCTTGGGGACAGGGTTATCCGCTGATGCATCTGAAGATGCGATCCGGACCATTTGTCCAGCAGATCCCACTGGAACGTTCTTGCGTGGAATCTGCCGAATGGAATCGCTTCGTAGGAAGCTACCATCTTTCCCATTGATGCACTGAGACTTGCCCTGGTTTCAGGAGGTTTCTGACTAGGTCGGATAACTCCCTGGCTTTTTCTTCCGGAAGGAACACCTTTTTCTGGACTGTGTCCAGAATCATCCCTAGGAACAGAAGACGTGTTGTCGGAATCAGCTGCGATTTTGGGATATTTAGAATCCAGCCGTGCTGCCGTAGCACTACTTGAGATAGGGCTACTCCGACTACTAACTGTTCTCTGGATCTTGCTCTTATCAGGAGATCGTCCAAGTAAGGGATAATTAAAACGCCTTTTCTTCGAAGAAGAATCATCATTTCGGCCATTACCTTGGTAAAGACCCGAGGTGCAGTGGATAATCCAAACGGCAGCGTCTGAAACTGATAGTGACAGTTTTGTACCACAAACCTGAGGTACCCTTGATGAGAAGGGTAAATGGGGACATGGAGGTAGGCATCTTTGATGTCCAGAGACACCATATAGTCCCCCTCTTCCAGGTTCGCGATCACTGCCCTGAGTGACTCCATCTTGAATTTGAACCTCTGTATGTAAGTGTTCAAAGACTTCAGATTTAAAATTGGTCTCACCGAGCCGTCCGGCTTCGGTACCACAAACAGCGTGGAATAATACCCCTTCCCTTGTTGCAGGAGGGGTACCTTGATTATCACCTGCTGGGAATACAGCTTGTGAACTGCCTCCAATACTGCCTCCCTGTCGGAGGGAGACGTTGGTAAAGCAGACTTCAGGAACCGGCGAGGGGGAGACGTCTCGAACTCCAATTTGTACCCCTGAGATACTACTTGCAGGATCCAGGGGTCCACTTGCGAGTGAGCCCACTGCGCGCTGAAATTCTTGAGACGGGCCCCCACCGTGCCTGAGTCCGCTTGTAAGGCCCCAGCGTCATGCTGAGGACTTGGCAGAAGCGGGGGAGGGCTTTTGTTCCTGGGAAGTGGCTGTCTGTTGCAGTCTTTTTCCCCTTCCTCTGCCCCGGGGCAGAAAAGAGGAACCTTTTGCCCGCTTGCCCTTATGGAGACGAAAGGACTGTGCCGGATAAGACGGCGTCTTTTTATGTTGAGAGGCTACCTGGGGTAAAAATGTGGATTTCCCAGCAGTTGCCGTGGCCACCAGGTCCGATAGACCGACCCCAAATAACTCCTCCCCTTTATAAGGCAATATTTCCATATGCCGTTTAGAGTCCGCATCACCTGACCACTGTCGCGTCCATAATCCTCTTCTGGCAGAAATGGACAGCGCACTCACTCTTGAAGCCAGAGTGGAAATATCCCTCTGTGCATCTCGCATATATAGAAATGCATCTTTTAAATGCTCTATAGTCAACAATATACTGTCCCTATCCAGGGTATCAATATTTTCAGTCAGGGAATCCGACCAAGCTACCCCAGCGCTGCACATCCAGGCTGAGGCGATTGCTGGTCGCAGTATAACACCAGTATGTGTGTATATACTTTTTAGGATATTCTCCAGTTTTCTGTCACCTGGTTCCTTGAGGGCGGCCGTATCAGGAGACGGTAACGCCACTTGTTTTGATAAGCGTGTGATCGCTTTATCCACTCTAGGGAGTGTTTCCCAACGCGCCCTAACCTCTGGCGGGAAAGGGTATAATGCCAATAACTTTTTAGAAATTATCAGTTTTTTATCGGGGGAAACCCACGCTTCATCACACACCTCATTTAATTCGTCTGATTCAGGAAAAACTACAGGTAGTTTTTTCACACCCCACATAATACCCTTTTTAGTGGTACTTGCAGTATCAGAAATGTTTAACACCTCTCTCATTGCCGTGATCATGTAACGTGTGGCCCTACTGGAAGTCACGTTTGTCTCCTCACCGTCGACACTGGAGTCAGTATCCGTGTCGACGTCAGTATCCACCACCTGAGGTAACGGCCTTTTTAGAGCCCCTGATGGTTTCTGAGACGCCTGGACAGGGACTAGCTGATTAGTCGGCTGTCTCATGTCATCAACCGTCTTTTGTAAGGAGCTGACACTGTCACGTAAATCCTTCCATAAAGCCATCCACTCAGGTGTCGACTCCTTAGGGGGTGACATCTCTATTATAGGCAATTGCCCGCCTCCACATCATTTTCCTCCTCATACATGTCGACACAAACGTACCGACACACAGCACACGCACAGGGAATGCTCTGATAGAGGACAGGACCCCACTAGCCCTTTGGGGAGACAGAGGGAGAGTATGCCAGCACACACCAGAGCGCTATATATAGATATAGGGACAACCTTATATAAGTGTTTCTCCCTTATAGCTGCTGTATTGTTAATAACCCGCCAATTAGTGCCCCCCTCTCTTTTCTACCCTGTTTCTGTAGTGCAGGACTGCAGGGGAGAGTCAGGGAGACGTCCTTCCAGCGGAGCTGTGAGGGAAAATGGCGCCTGTGTGCTGAGGAGATAGGCTCTGCCCCCTTCTCGGCGGCCTTTCTCCCGCTTTTTGTGAAAATCTGGCAGGGGTTAAAATTCATCCATATAGCCCAGGAGCTATATGTGATGTATTTTTAGCCAGCCAAGGTGTTTCTATTGCTGCTCAGGGCGCCCCCCCCTAGCGCCCTGCACCCTCAGTGACCGGAGTGTGAAGTGTGCTGAGAAGCAATGGCGCACAGCTGCAGTGCTGTGCGCTACCTTGTGGAAGACAGGATGTCTTCTGCCGCCGATTTGCCGGACTCTTCTTGCTTCTGGCTCTGTAAGGGGGCCGGCGGCGCGGCTCTGGGACCGAGCTCCAAGGCTGGGCCTGTGATCGGTCCCTCTGGAGCTAATGGTGTCCAGTAGCCAAGAAGCCCAATCCACTCTGCACGCAGGTGAGTTCGCTTCTTCTCCCCTTAGTCCCTCGATGCAGTGAGCCTGTTGCCAGCAGGTCTCACTGAAAATAAAAAACCTAAACTAAAACTTTCACTAAGAAGCTCAGGAGAGCCCCTAGTGTGCACCCTTCTCGTTCGGCACAAAAATCTAACTGGGGCTTGGAGGAGGGTCATAGGGGGAGGAGCCAGTGCACACCAGGTAGTACTAAAGCTTTCTATTTGTGCCCAGTCTCCTGCGGAGCCGCTATTCCCCATGGTCCTTACGGAGTTCCCAGCATCCACTAGGACGTCAGAGAAATAAACATTGCTGGCAGAGGCCATCAATGTTTATAATACTGGCACCACTGGCTTCCAATGTTTATGTCTAATACATACATGATATATAAATTGCAGGCAGAGTCTCCATTTATACACATTGTGGCAGCAGTGTCCCCCTTTTTATACATTATGGCAGCAATCCACTTTTTACACATTACAACAGCAGTCCCCCTTTTTACACATTACGGCAGCAGTCCCCCTCTTTACACATTACGACAGCAGTCCCCCTCTTTACACATTACGGCAGCAGTCCCCCTTTTTACACATTACAGCAGAAGTCTCCCTCTTTACACATTAAGGCAGCAGTCTCCCTCTTTACACATTATGGCAGCAGTCTCCCTCTTTACACATTACGGCAGCAGTCCCCCTTTTTACACATTACGGCAGCAGTCTCCCTCTTTACACATTACGGCAGCAGTCTCCCTCTTTACACATTACGGCAGCAGTCTCCCTCTTTACACATTACGGCTGCAGTCCCCCTCTTTACACATTACGGCAGCAGTCCCCCTTTTTACACATTACAGCAGCAGTCCCCCTTTTTACACATTACAGCAGCAGTCCTCCTTTTTACACATTACGGCAGCAGTCCCCCTTTTTACACATTACAGCAGCAGAGTCCCCCTCTTTACACATTACGGCAGCAGTCCCCTTTTTTACACATTATGGAAGCAGAGTCACTCTTTTTACAATGGTCCATGCTCCTACCCTTGGAATTCAAACCCAGCCCATTATGTAAAAAGCCTTTCTAATGAAAGATTTTGAGCAAAGTTTTTCGCCTCCTGAAAATCTCTTGCTCCTTGGGAAAATAGCTCAGTGTGTGCACTACTTTGGGGAAAGATATATCTATAGGCCCATACACACTGGGCAATTTTGGTGTTTTGAGCTGCTTTCAGCTCAAACCCGCCCAGTGTGTATGCCCCGGCGATGAGCGCTGATACGCGCTCCCGCTTCATCGCTGGTGGCCGCCGTTCATCTGCTGGTATTACTAGAAGATGAACAGCGGGGTGAATGGCCTTCCATAGCGTCCTGCTATGGAAAGCCGTTCACCCCTGCTAACAACGCTGGGCAGGGGGAAAAAGCGCTCAGTGTGTATGCACTGAGCGATTTCCAGCCCAGCGATGTCAGCCATCATCGCTGTGCATACACGCTGGGCAAAAACGCTCTCGCTCATTTCCGTTAACTGTTGATCACAGACCGACTCTTCTGTGCAATTATGTTTCTCTAACGTCCTAGTGGATGCTGGGACTCCGTCAGGACCATGGGGAATAGCGGGCTCCGCAGGAGACAGGGCACATCTAAATAAAGCTTTTAGGATCACATGGTGCGTACTGGCTCCTCCCCCTATGACCCTCCTCCAAGCCTCAGTTAGGTTTTTGTGCCCGTCCGAGAAGGGTGCAATCTAGGTGGCTCTCCTAAAGAGCTGCTTAGAAAAAGTTTTTTTAGGTTTAAATCTCAGTGAATCCTGCTGGCAACAGGATCACTGCATCGAGGGACTTAGGGGAGAGATTTCCAACTCACCTGCGTGCAGGATGGATAGGAGTCTTAGGCTACTGGACACTTAGCTCCAGAGGGAGTCGGAACACAGGTCCTCCTGGGGTTCGTCCCGGAGCCGCGCCGCCGATCCCCCTTACAGACGCTGAAGACGGAGGTCCGGAAAGCAGGCGGCAGAAGACTCCTCAGTCTTCATGAAGGTAGCGCACAGCACTGCAGCTGTGCGCCATTGTTGCTACACGTCTCACTGATTCAGTCACGGAGGGTGCAGGGCGCTGCTGGGGGCGCCCTGGGCAGCAATATTAAATACCTTTAGTGGCAAAATAAATACATCACATATAGCCATTAAGGCTATATGTATGTATTTAACCCAGGCCAGTTTTCTTAAAGCCCGGGAGAAAAGCCCGCCAAAAAAGGGGCGGAGCTTATTCTCCTCAGCACTCAGCGCCATTTTCCTGCTCAGCTCCGCTGGTGAGGAAGGCTCCCAGGACTCTCCCCTGCACTGCACTACAGAAACAGGGTAACAAAGAGAAGGGGGGCATAATTTGGCGATATTGATATATTAAAAGCGCTTATATCAAAAACAACACCTTCTAGGGTTGTTTATATACATTTATAGCGTTTTTGGTGTGTGCTGGCAAACTCTCCCTCTGTCTCCCCAAAGGGCTAAGAGGGTCCTGTCTTCGATTAGAGCATTCCCTGTGTGGCTGCTGTGTGTCGGTACGTGTGTGTCGACATGTATGAGGACGATGTTGGTGTGGAGGCAGAGCAATTGCCGGTAATGGTGATGTCACCCCCTAGGGAGTCGACACCGGAATGGATGGCTTTAGTTATGGAATTACGTGATAATGTTAGCACATTACAAAAGTCAGTTGACGAAATGAGACGGCCGGAAAACCAGTTAGTACCGGCTCAGGCGTCTCAGACACCGTCAGGGGCTGTAAAACGTCCCTTACCTCAGTCAGTCGACACGGGTACCGACACAGATGAATCTAGTGTCGACGGTGAAGAAACAAACGTATTTTCCAATAGGGCCACACGTTATATGATCACGGCAATGAAGGAGGCTTTGCAGATCTCTGATACTGCTGGTACCTCAAAAAGGGGTATTATGTGGGGGGTGAAAAAACTACCTGTAGCTTTTCCAGAATCAGAGGAATTGAATGACGTGTGTGACGAAGCGTGGGTTAACCCAGATAGAAAACTGCTAATTTCCAAGAAGTTATTGGCATTATACCCTTTCCCACCAGAGGTTAGGGCGCGCTGGGAAACACCCCCTAGGGTGGATAAGGCGCTCACACGTTTATCAAAGCAAGTGGCGTTGCCGTCTCCTGATACGGCCGCCCTCAAGGATCCAGCAGATAGGAGGCTGGAAACTACACTGAAGAGTATATACACACATACTGGTGTTATACTGCGACCGGCAATAGCCTCAGCCTGGATGTGCAGTGCTGGGGTAGTGTGGTTGGATTCTCTGACTGAAAATATTGATACCCTGGATAGGGACAGTATTTTATTGACTCTAGAGCAATTAAAGGATGCTTTTCTTTATATGCGAGATGCTCAGAGGGATATTTGTACACTAGCATCAAGAGTAAGCGCGATGTCCATATCTGCCAGAAGAAGTTTATGGACGCGACAGTGGTCAGGTGATGCGGATTCCAAAAGGCATATGGAAGTATTGCCATATAAAGGAGAGGAATTATTTGGGGTCGGTCTTTCGGACCTGGTGGCCACGGCAACTGCCGGCAAATCCACTTTTTTACCTCAGACCCCCTCCCAACAGAAAAAGACACCGTCTTTTCAGCCGCAGTCCTTTCGCTCCTATAAAAACAAGCGACCAAAAGGACAGTCTTATCTGCCGCGAGGCAGAGGAAAGGGTAAGAGAGGGCAGCAAGCAGCCCCTGCCCAGGACCAGAAGCCCGCCCCGGGTTCTACAAAGCCATCAGCATGACGCTGGGGCTTTACAAGCGGACTCAGGAGCGGTGGGGGGTCGACTCAAGATTTTCAGCAATCAGTGGGCTCGCTCACAAGTGGACCCGTGGATCCTGCAGATAATATCTCAGGGTTACATGTTGGAGTTCGAAAGGTCTCCCCCTCGCCGGTTCCTAAAGTCTGCTTTACCAACGTCTCCCTCAGAAAGGACGTCGGTTTTGGAAGCCATTCACAAGCTGTATTCTCAGCAGGTGATAGTCAAGGTACCCCTCCTACAACAGGGAAAGGGGTATTATTCCACACTATTTGTGGTACCGAAGCCGGACGGTTCGGTAAGACCTATTCTAAACCTGAAATCCTTGAACCTGTACATACAGAAATTCAAGTTCAAGATGGAGTCACTCAGAGCAGTGATAGCGAATCTGGAAGAAGGGGACTTCATGGTGTCCCTGGACATAAAAGATGCTTATCTGCATGTCCCAATTTACCCCTCACACCAAGGGTATCTCAGGTTCATGATACAAGACTGTCATTATCAGTTTCAAACACTGCCGTTTGGTTTGTCCACGGCCCCTCGGGTCTTTACCAAGGTAATGACCGAAATGATGGTTCTTCTACGAAGAAAAGGCGTATTAATTATCCCTTACTTGGACGATCTCCTGATAAGGGCAAAGTCCAGAGAACAGCTGGAAGTCGGTGTAGCACTAACCCAGGTAGTGCTTCAGCAACACGGGTGGATTCTGAATCTTCCAAAATCTCAATTGACCCCGACAACTCGTCTGCTGTTCCTGGGAATGATTCTGGACACGGTTCAGAAAAAGGTGTTTCTCCCGGAGGAGAAAGCAAGGGAGTTATCCGAACTTGTCAGGAACCTCCTAAAACCAGGAACTGTGTCAGTACATCAATGCACAAGAGTCCTGGGAAAGATGGTGGCTTCTTACGAAGCGATTCCATTCGGCAGATTCCATGCACGGACATTTCAGTGGGATCTGCTGGACAAATGGTCCGGATCGCATCTGCACATGCATCAGCGGATAACACTGTCACCAAGAACAAGGTTGTCTCTCCTGTGGTGGTTGCAGAGTGCCCATCTGTTAGAGGGCCGCAGATTCGGCATACAGGACTGGGTCCTGGTGACTACGGATGCCAGCCTACGAGGCTGGGGAGCAGTCACACAGGGAAAAAACTTCCAGGGCGTGTGGTCAAACCTGGAGACGTCCCTTCACATAAATATACTGGAGCTAAGAGCGATCTACAATGCTCTAAGCCTGGCAAAATCGCTGCTTCAGGGTCAGCCGGTGTTGATCCAGTCGGACAACATCACGGCAGTCGCCCACGTAAACCGACAAGGCGGCACGAGAAGCAGAAGAGCAATGACAGAAGCTGCAAGGATTCTGCGCTGGGCGGAGAATCATGTCATAGCACTGTCAGCAGTGTTCATCCCGGGAGTGGACAACTGGGAAGCAGACTTCCTCAGCAGACACGACCTTCACCCGGGAGAGTGGGGACTTCATCCAGAAGTCTTCCACATGATTGTGAACCGTTGGGAAAAACCAAAGGTGGACATGATGGCGTCTCGCCTCAACAAAAAATTGGACAGATATTGCGCCAGGTCAAGAGACCCTCAGGCAATAGCTGTGGACGCTCTGGTAACACCGTGGGTGTACCAGTCAGTGTATGTGTTCCCTCCTCTGCCTCTCATACCAAAGGTACTGAGAATTATACGGAAAAGAGGAGTAAGAACAATACTGGTGGCTCCGGACTGGCCAAGAAGAACTTGGTATCCGGAACTTCAAGAGATGCTCACGGAGGATCCGTGGCCTCTACCTCTAAGAAGGGATCTGCTTCAGCAGGGACCTTGTATGTTCCAAGACTTACCGCGTCTGCGTTTGACGGCATGGCGGTTGAACGCCGGATTCTAAAAGAAAAGGGCATTCCAGAGGAAGTTATTCCTACCTTGATTAAGGCTAGAAAGGAAGTGACTGTACAACATTATCACCGCATTTGGCGGAAATATGTTGCGTGGTGTGAGGCCAAGAAGGCTCCAACGGAAGAATTTCAATTGGGTCGATTCTTACATTTCCTGCAAGCAGGATTGTCTATGGGCCTAAAATTGGGGTCCATTAAAGTTCAAATTTCGGCCTTATCAATCTTCTTCCAGAAGGAATTGGCATCAGTGCCTGAAGTACAAACTTTTGTCAAAGGTGTACTACATATACAACCCCCAATAGTGCCTCCAGTGGCACCGTGGGATTTGAACGTAGTTTTGAATTTTCTCAAATCTCATTGGTTTGAGCCTCTAAAATCGGTAGATTTAAAATACCTTACATGGAAGGTAACCATGCTATTGGCCCTGGCTTCAGCCAGGAGAGTTTCAGAGTTGGCGGCTTTATCATACAAAAGCCCATATCTGATTTTCCATTCGGACAGGGCAGAACTGCGGACACGTCCTCATTTTCTCCCTAAGGTGGTTTCGGCTTTTCACTTGAACCAGCCTATTGTGGTGCCTGCGGCTACTAGCGACTTGGAGGACTCCAAGTTACTGGACGTTGTCAGAGCATTAAAAATATATATTTCAAGGACAGCTGGAGTCAGAAAATCTGACTCGTTGTTTATATTGTATGCACCCAACAAGATGGGTGCTCCTGCGTCTAAACAGACGATTGCACGTTGGATCTGTAGCACAATCCAACTTGCACATTCTGTGGCAGGCCTGCCACAGCCTAAATCTGTAAAGGCCCACTCCACAAGGAAAGTGGGCTCATCTTGGGCGGCTGCCCGAGGGGTCTCGGCATTACAACTTTGCCGAGCAGCTACGTGGTCAGGGGAGAACACGTTTGTAAAATTTTACAAATTTGATACTCTGGCTAAGGAGGACCTGGAGTTCTCTCATTCGGTGCTGCAGAGTCATCCGCACTCTCCCGCCCGTTTGGGAGCTTTGGTATAATCCCCATGGTCCTGACGGAGTCCCAGCATCCACTAGGACGTTAGAGAAAATAAGAATTTACTTACCGATAATTCTATTTCTCATAGTCCGTAGTGGATGCTGGGCGCCCATCCCAAGTGCGGATTGTCTGCAATACTTGTACATAGTTATTGTTACAAAGATCGGGTTATTACTATTGTTGTGAGCCATCTTTTCAGAGGCTACGTCGGTTTTTGTTATCATACTGTTAACTGGGTTCAGATCACAAGTTGTACGGTGTGATTGGTGTGGCTGGTATGAGTCTTACCCGGGATTCAAGATCCTTCCTTATTGTGTACGCTCGTCCGGGCACAGTACCTAACTGAGGCTTGGAGGAGGGTCATAGGGGGAGGAGCCAGTACGCACCATGTGATCCTAAAAGCTTTATTTAGATGTGCCCTGTCTCCTGCGGAGCCCGCTATTCCCCATGGTCCTGACGGAGTCCCAGCATCCACTACGGACTATGAGAAATAGAATTATCGGTAAGTAAATTCTTATTTTTACCCTTAAAAACTGGCTGTAGGGGATCCCATCCAGCCAATTTTTATGGTGAAGACTCGTCCTCTCTATATAGCTATTAGAGTCTGTTTCTTTCCTATGTAAGTTAGTGTATAGAGTGCCATTCTTCACATAAATACACAAATCCAAAAATGTCATGGCTTCTTTGCTTGTAAAAAAAGTAAGATTAATATTATAATTATTGATATTTAACGTCTGGCAAAAGGACGTAAGATCTTCTTCTGTTCCATCCCAGATAAATAAAATATCATCAATGAAAAGTCACCAGTACACCAGACCCACCCCCAGCTGGGCACTATGCCACACTGCAGTTTCCTCCCAATATGCCATAAACAAATTGGCATAGCTGGGGGTGAATCTGGTGCCCATCGCGGTTCCAACCATCTGAATAAAATAGGATCCATCAAAATAAAAATAATTATTTGTTAAAATAAATGTTATACTATTTAAAACAAACAATTTAATTTCCACAGAGAGGTCAGACATATCTAAAAAATAGGAGACCGCTTCAAGACCTTTGTCTATCTCTATTATAGTGTAAAGTGTGGAGACATCTACACTGGCTAAAATATATTCAGCTTTCCATTTTACACCATCAATTACACTTAAAACATTACTAGTATCTTTTAAAAATGATTTGGTCTGTCTCACTATCGGTTGCAGAAAAGAATCCACTACTGCAGACAAGTTTGAAGAAATACTATTCGTACCAGCAACTATCGGTCTCCCAGGGGGATTGAGAGGATCCTTATGGATCTTTGGTAGGATATATAGAGTTGGTACTGTTGGGTATTTGATATTTATAAAATTCCCCTCAGATTTCGTAATTGCACCACATTGTATAGCATTATCTGTTAAGGAACTTAACTCTTTCATTATTCTGGATGTAGGATCCATTTTTAATCTACGGTATGTGTTCCCATTTTCAAGTTGTTTTCTTATCTCAGCTACATAGTTTTCTTTGTCCATAAGGACCACTCCACCCCCTTTATCTGCGGGTTTTATTATTAGGCTCTCATCAGCCCTCAATGACTTTAGAGCCTGGTATTCCTTTTTAGTGAGATTACATTTGAATTTTTTCTCTGTTTCATAAATTCCTGTACCTCAGTGTTGACCAATTTACCAAAACATTCAATAAAACATCCCTTTTGATAGGATAGGTAGAACGTGGATTTTGGTTTAAACTGTGAGGAGGGAACTTCTATCTCATCGCATTCACATTCTTTACCATCTTTATTCAGAAAAAACCTTTTCGCTGTGAGTTTACATATATACTTATTTATATCTATAAAAAACTCAAAGGGATCAACACGACTAGTGGGTGAGAATTTCAATCCCTTTATTAAAACGTTCTCTTCTTCCTTATTTAGAGTTCTTTTACTTAAATTAAAAATCTTATTCATTTCACCAACTCTTGATGACTCAATGGTACTCCTAACTTTTTTAGTTTTATTTTTCTTTCTCACTCTTCCTCTCTTACTTCTCTTTGTTCTCTTAACCTTAGTATCACTGACCTGGTTTGGGAGTGTTGTGGACTCGGGGTTTCTTCCGGTGACCGGGAAGAGGAACCGCAACTGGGCCGCAGCAGAGATGGCCGGATGTAAGTTTTCCTCATGCAGGATCAGGTCGGCAGACAGGGGGTACGTGTGGACGCTGAAGGTCTCCTGAAAGACAGAACTCGAAAGGTGCTGGTGAATCAGAGAAGAATACTAGGTGCTGGAGGCACAACTGCGTTAACGTGCACTGGGGTTTGGAGACACTGAAGTGTTTGTAGGCGATAAGGCGCTTGGAGGCACGGGGGTGCTTGGAGGCACGGAGGTGCCGGAGGTGCTTGGAGGCACGGAGGTGCTGGAGGCACGGAGGTGCTTGGAGGCACGGAGGTGCTTGAGGCACGGAGGTGCTTGGAGGCATGGAGGTGCTGGAGGCACGGAGGTGCTTGGAGGCGCGGAGGTGCTGGAGGCACGGAGGTGCTTGGAGGCACGGAGGTGCTGGAGGCACGGAGGTGCTTGGAGGCACGGAGGTGCTGGAGGCACGGAGGTCTGGCGATCACCACTCCTGGGGAACTGATGATACTCAGGCACTGACACAGCGCCTGATGCCTGAATTTATACTTCCCATCACCAGCTGGTTGGTGGGAAGTACCTGATGACGTCACCCGCTCAGACGCCGGGCCGAGCGACGGGAGCCGGGAGCCGCCAGCGAGGACGGCCGCAGAGAGGACCAGCGCGCCCGGAGAGGTAAGTATGGAGCCCGGGGCGGCAGCGTGACAGTACCCCCTCCTCTAGGGGTGGCCCCTGGACACTTACCGGGTTTCGTAGGGTGCTTGGCGTGGAAGATCCGGATTAGTCGAGGAGCTGAGACCTCAGAAGCTCCTGTCCAACTTCTCTCCTCAGGACCATAACCTTTCCATTCTACCAGATATTGCAGGTTCTTATGAAGATAACGAGAGTCCAGAATAGTTTTGATCTCGAAGTCTATCCCAGTTTCAGTTTCTACCGGAGTAGGGTTTGAGGGCTTAGAATAAAAACGATTAAGGATGAGAGGACGAAGGAGAGAAACATGAAAGGCATTCGGTATGCGTAGATGGGAAGGCAATCCCAACTTGCAGACCACAGGATTCAGGATGTGTAGCACATGGTATGGACCGATGAACCTTGGGGCGAACTTCATGGTGGGTACCTTTAGCCGAAGGTTACGTGTGGAGAGCCATACCCTGTCACCAACCTTGTATTGAGGAGCGGCTCGCCGTTTCTTGTCCGCGAAGAACTTGTATCGGACAGAAACCTTTTTAAGACTAGCATGAACCTTACTCCAAATTTGTCTGAAGTGTAGTAGAGTGGAAGTCACAGCTGGAACCTCCCCTGTTGGCAGAATTGGTAATTCCGGAACCTGTGGGTGGAAACCATAGTTGATGAAGAACGGAGATTCGCCAGTAGAGGAATGAAATGAATGATTATGTGCAAACTCTGCCCAAGGCAATAACTCTACCCAGTTGTCCTGTGAAGGGGATAGATACAGGCGGAGGAAAGTCTCCAAGTCTTGATTGACCCGTTCCGTTTGCCCATTAGTTTGGGGGTGATAAGCGGATTAAAACTTAAGTTTAATTCGTAAGGCCGAGCAGAGAGCTTTCCAAAACCTTGCGGTGAACTGTACCCCTCGATCAGAGACTATTTCTTGAGGCAACCCATGCAACCGAAAATGTTCTCGGACAAATACTAGAGGCAAGGGGTATTTATTTTTGATGGTAATATCATTTAGGCCGCGGTAGTCGATACATGGTCTTAAGCCTCCGTCCTTCTTTTTCACGAAGAAGAAGCCCGCTCCAGCCCGGGAGATAGAGGGGCGGATGAATCCCTTGTGAAGATTGGACTTGATATAGTCTGACATAGCTTGTGTCTCTGGAAGGGACAGAGGATAAATGCGACCCCGAGGCGGCATTTTCCCTGGAATAAGGTCAATGGGGCAGTCCCAAGACCTATGGGGTGGCAACTGGTCAGCTGCCTGTTCCGAGAACACATCCCTGAACTCTTGGTACTCCTCCGGAATGAGTTCTTCCTCCGCTTTAGAAGAAACACGAAGCGGACAGACAGGGGTGAGACAGCTAGCGTGACAAAAAGAACCCCAAGACCGAATCTGGGAGGTCTTCCAATCGATATGGGGATTGTGAATTTTGAGCCAAGGTATTCCGAGAACCAGATCGTGATGCATTTCCGGAATCACCAGGAACTCCAAATATTCTTGATGTAGAGCCCCGACCTGTAATTTAACTGAACCGTGCGTTCTGTTATGATACCCTTGGATATCCTAGTACCATTGATAGCTGTCAAGGAAATAGGCCGTTCGATGGACCGTACTTCCAAATTCAGGCTTTGGGCACAGAGGGAAGAAACGAAATTCCCCGCAGCCCCGGAGTCCAACAGGGCTTCAAAAGACTTGGAAGTAGCCTTGGTGATTAACGTTACAGGAAGCAAACAGTCCGAAGTCGGAGAAGATTTGGTCGTAACCCCCAACTTGACTCCTCCGGAACAAGCTAGGCCTGCCCGTTTCCCAGACGAGATTTGCAGGACTTGATGAAATGACCCGCAGCTCCACAGTACAGACAGAGCTTACCCTCATGACGACGCTGTCGCTCCTCCGGGGACAATCGGGATCGGTTAATCTGCATGGGTTCGTCCGGACTTGGGACCACCGCTTGCCTTGCAGGGGGAAGCCGGAACCTAGAACGATCCGATCGACTACGTTCACCTCCACGTTCCTGCATCCGGAGATCTACCTTGACACAGAGAGAGATCAATTCCTCTAAAGAATCCGGAAGCTCTCGAGTGACCAACTCATCCTTCAGGCGATCAGAAAGACCGTTCCAGAAAGCAGCTCTCAGAGCCTCATTATTCCAGCGAAGTTCAGAGGCAATGGTTTGGAAATGAACCACATATAGACCCATGTTTCGGGAGCCTTGACGGATGCGGAGCAAGTCAGAAGAGGCCGAGGTCATCCTGCCGGGCTCGTCAAAAATTCGTCGAAAAGACGTGATGAATTCGGAGTAATTGGAAACCAGTGAATCAGAACGTTCCCATAATGGAGACACCCAATCCAAGGCAGATCCTTCCAGCAGAGAAATAATATATGCCACCTTGGACCGGTCTGTAGGAAAGTTGTGTGCAAGTAGCTCGAAATGTACCTCGCATTGGTTTAAGAAACCACGACAATTTTTAGGATTCCCATTGTAACGGGACGGAGTAGGCAGCTGAAGGCGCGGAGTGGCACCGGCCGGTGGTTGGACATTGCTGGAAGCGGCAACTGGTGCGGCTACTGGAACTGGTGCCGGAATTACCGAGGCTAGAGATGCCTGAATCTGATCCAGACGCCCGGACAACTCCTGGAGGTACTGCATCACCTGACCTTGTGCCGCTTCCTGACTTTGTACTCGGGAAGCCAGGTTCTGGATGGCACTTGAGCCCGTGTTCCGATCCCCCGGGTCCATGAGGCCTGAGTATACTATCACTGACCTGGTTTGGGAGTGTTGTGGACTCGGGGTTTCTTCCGGTGACCGGGAAGAGGAACCGCAACTGGGCCGCAGCAGAGATGGCCGGATGTAAGTTTTCCTCATTCAGGATCAGGTCGGCAGACAGGGGGTACGTGTGGACGCTGAAGGTCTCCTGAAAGACAGAACTCGAAAGGTGCTGGTGAATCAGAGAAGAATACTAGGTGCTGGAGGCACAACTGCGTTTACGTGCACTGGGGTTTGGAGACACTGAAGTGTTTGTAGGCGCTAAGGCGCTTGGAGGCACGGGGGTGCTTGGAGGCACAGAGGTGCTTGGAGGCACGGAGGTGCTGGAGGCACGGAGGTGCTTGGAGGCACGGAGGTGCTTGGAGGCACGGAGGTGCTGGAGGCACGGAGGTGCTTGGAGGCACGGAGGTGCTGGAGGCACGGAGGTGCTTGGAGGCATGGAGGTGCTGGAGGCACGGAGGTGCTTGGAGGCACGGAGGTGCTGGAGGCACAGAGGTCTGGCAATCACCACTCCTGGGGAACTGATGATACTCAGGCACTGACACAGCACCTGATGCCTGAATTTATACTTCCCATCACCAGCTGGTTGGATGTACCTGATGACGTCACCCGCTCAGACGCCGTGCCAAGCGACGGGAGCCGCCAGCGAGGATGGCCGCAGAGAGGACCAGCGCGCCCGGAGAGGTAAGTATGGAGCCCGGGGCGGCAGCGTGACACTTAGTAGTCACCTCTACCACCTCCTTCCTTTTCTGTGACCCCAATCTAAAAAAGGTGGTGTACATTCCCTCTCCCTTTCTCTTATATCATAACGATTTCTCTCTATTGGTATCCCATATCTTTCTTGTGGTGGATGCTCATTACTATACTTTCTTTCATTACCCCTCTAATTTTCATGTTGGTATACACTCCTTGTATCCACTTGGGTCCTATAAGATCGTTTCTCTCTATTAAATCTATTATTGTTTCTCCTTTCTACTCTTTTCGAATCTAAATCTGCAATTCTATCTCTTGGTCTTTTCCAAATCTTCTGCTGAGGTGTTTCATCATTAGCTGATTTATACAGTGCTGGTTTCACTGAATCCATACACTGTCTATCGCTCAAAGTAGATTTCCTTTCTTTGGTCTCATCAACATCTCTAAAAAAAAAATCTGTTTACTTTCCTTAAGATCTCTCATTTCCTTATTTAATTTCCTCACTATCTCAATCTCCGCCTCTTTGTTTTCTGCACAGAAGGCTAAAGGTACCACTTTTCGTTCCTTTCAACCTCAAGGGAAAGCAATAGGTCAGGCATACCCAAGACAATCTCGTGCTCCCAAAACCACTAAGCCCAAGGCAAAGCAGTCCTGGGCGGCCCTTCAACCTGCTGTATGATGGGGCAGGCCTCCCCCTGGGGGACCCCAGGGTGGGAGGCTGACTTCTACAATTCACCCAGGTCTGGCTCACGACCACTTCAGATGCATGGGTACTGGAAGTTGTCTCTCACGGGTACGCTGTTTCCTCCAAGAGCCATCCCCCTCACCAGTTCTACACAATGGCTCTCCCTTCTGATCTGTTTAAAGTGCAGGATTTAAAACGGTTGTAGGTTCCATCCTGAGTACAGGAGTGGTTGTACAAAACAAGACAGAAAAAGTATTCCCCGTTGTGGGCACACACGGACTTATATCAATTTCTAATGGTCAAATACCCTTACGATAGATGACCAATGATATTAAAATTTAACTTTTATTATTCTCATTAAAACATAAGCTAAATATTGTGAACATGTATTAGTTTGTGTGAAAAATATAATAAAGTGAATTAAAAAGCTTTGCCACTGTGTTTAATTCCTTATTCACTGACTTTAATAGTCTTGAACAGTGTTACAATATTTGTTGCAATCTTCAGCTGTTAAGCATATTTAATTGATACTTTTGTATCTCAAGGTTAGTAACTCCTATAAATAGTTTGATTGTGCCACCACTATCCTTGTCGGGTAACGTGCTTACAATGTGCGCATCACTGGTTCATAATGCACCTTTTATTATGGATAGTTTTATGGTGGACCTTATAGCTTAACAATAGTGCCTTATAGTATCCAACGGCAATAATTATTTCAGGGAGTGTCACCGATGTGTTTCTCTTACTTGCTAACACCAGTACAGTGTCACTATGTGATAGGGTATATATGACAAAAATTGTTCACGCTTATTATTGCAGGTTACCCCAAATTTCTGTCCAACCAATATACAGTGACTTAGAGAAGTCACACTGTGTCTATGCACTCTATGTGTAATATGTGAATAGATCACAGTGTTGTATTGGATATGGCACTAAGCTGTGCTTTATTGATGGTATGTCGCAATTATGTTTTGCGTATCAAATAAGAGATTTAAGATATAATCATCTGTGACTCTTATTCCATGCACACACAGAGAAATTTCAGCATCAAATGCCGACACAGTGTGATATTGGCCACTCTATACCCCCGCACACATATCTGTCTGTACACTTCTGATTTATATCTCCACGGTATGACTACCCTGTATCTCCTTTTCTCTAACGTCCTAGAGGATGCTGGGGACTCCGTCAGGACCATGGGGAATAGCGGCTCCGCAGGAGACAGGGCATAAAAAGTAAGCTTTTAGGATCACATGGTGTGTACTGGCTCCTCCCCCTATGACCCTCCTCCAAGCCTCAGTTAGGTTTTTGTGCCCGTCCGAGCAGGGTGCAATCTAGGTGGCTCTCATAAAGAGCTGCTTAGAAAAAGTTTTTTTAGGTTTCTTGTTTTCAGTGAGTCCTGCTGGCAACAGGCTCACTGCTACGAGGGACTTAGGGGAGAGAAGTGAACTCACCTGCGTGCAGGATGGATTTGCTTCTTAGGCTACTGGACACCATTAGCTCCAGAGGGATCGAACACAGGCCCAGCCATGGAGTCCGGTCCCGGAGCCGTGCCGCCGACCCCCCTTGCAGATGCCGAAGTTGAAGAGGTCCAGAGGTCCGGAAACAGGCGGCAGAAGACTTTCAGTCTTCATAAGGTAGCGCACAGCACTGCAGCTGTGCGCCATTGTTGTCGGCACACTTCACACCAGCGGTCACTGAGGGTGCAGGGCGCTGGGGGGGGCGCCCTGGGCAGAAATGTATAATACCTTTTTCTATGGCTAAAATACATCACATATAGCCCTTGAGGCTATATGGATGTATTTAACCCCTGCCATATATCGCAAACTCCGGGAGAAGAGCCCGCCGTTTTAGGGGGCGGGGCCTATTCTCCTCAGCACACAGCGCCATTTTCCTGCTCAGCTCCGCTGTGAGGAAGGCTCCCAGGACTCTCCCCTGCACTGCACTACAGAAACAGGGTAAAACAGAGAAGGGGGGCATATTTTGGCGATATTTTTATATATTAAGCGCATATAACAGAAACAACACCTTTTAGGGTTGTTTATATACATTTTTATAGCGCTTTGGTGTGTGCTGGCAAACTCTCCCTCTGTCTCCCCAAGGGGCTAGTGGGGTCCTGTCTTCGATAAGAGCATTCCCTGTGTGTCTGCTGTGTGTCGGTACGTGTGTGTCGACATGTATGAGGACGATGTTGGTGTGGAGGCGGAGCAATTGCCGGTAATGGTGATGTCACCCCCTAGGGAGTCGACACCGGAATGGATGGCTTTAATTATGGAATTACGTGATAATGTTAGCACGCTGCAAAAGTCAGTTGACGACATGAGACGGCCGGAAAACCAGTTAGTACCTGTCCAGGCGTCTCAGGCACCGTCAGGGGCTGTAAAACGTCCCTTACCTCAGTCAGTCGACACAGGTACCGACACAGATGAATCTAGTGTCGACGGTGAAGAAAGAAACGTATTTTCCAATAGGGCCACACGTTATATGATCACGGCAATGAAGGAGGCTTTGCATATCTCTGATACTGCAGGTACCTCAAAGGGGGGTATTATGTGGGGTGTGAAAAAACTACCTGTAGCTTTTCCAGAATCAGAGGAATTGAATGACGTGTGTGATGAAGCGTGGGTTAACCCCGATAGAAAACTGCTAATTTCAAAGAAGTTATTGGCATTATACCCTTTCCCACCAGAGGTTAGGGCGCGCTGGGAAACACCCCCTAGGGTGGATAAGGCGCTCACACGCTTATCAAAACAAGTGGCGTTACCGTCTCCTGATACGGCCGCCCTCAAGGATCCAGCTGATAGGAGGCTGGAAACTACCCTGAAGAGTATATACACACATACTGGTGTTATACTGCGACCAGCAATAGCCTCAGCCTGGATGTGCAGTGCTGGGGTGGTGTGGTCGGATTCCCTGACTGAAAATATTGATACCCTGGATAGGGACAGTATTTTATTGACTATAGAGCAATTAAAGGATGCTTTTCTTTATATGCGAGATGCTCAGAGGGATATTTGCACTCTGGCATCGAGAGTAAATGCGATGTCCATATCTGCCAGAAGAAGTTTATGGACGCGACAGTGGTCAGGTGATGCGGATTCCAAACGGCATATGGAAGTATTGCCGTATAAAGGAGAGGAATTATTTGGGGTCGGTCTATCGGATCTGGTGGCCACGGCAACAGCCGGAAAATCCACTTTTTTACCTCAGGTCACCTCCCAACAGAAAAAGACACCGTCTTTTCAGCCGCAGTCCTTTCGTTCCTATAAGAACAAGCGGGCAAAAGGACAGTCATATTTGCCCAGAGGCAAAGGAAGGGGTAAGAGGGTGCAGCAAGCAACTACTTCCCACGAACAGAAGCCCTCCCCGGCTTCTACAAAGCCCTCAGCATGACGCTGGGGCTGTGCAAGCGGACTCAGGGGCGGTGGGGGGTCGACTAAAGATTTTCAGCACACAGTGGGCGCGCTCACAGGTGGACCCTTGGATCCTGCAGGTAGTATCTCAGGGTTACAAGTTGGAATTCGAAAAGTCTCCCCCTCGCCGGTTCCTAAAGTCTGCTTTACCAACGTCTCCCTCAGAAAGGGCGACGGTATTGGAAGCCATTCACAAGCTGTATTCTCAGCAGGTGATAGTCAAGGTACCCCTCCTACAACAGGGAAAGGGGTATTATTATTCCACACTATTTGTGGTACCGAAGCCGGACGGTTCGGTAAGACCTATTCTAAATCTGAAATCCTTGAACCTGTACATACAGAAATTCAAGTTCAAGATGGAGTCACTCAGAGCAGTGATAGCGAATCTGGAAGAAGGGGACTTCATGGTGTCCCTGGACATAAAAGATGCTTATCTGCATGTCCCAATTTACCCTTCACACCAAGGGTATCTCAGGTTCGTGATACAAAACTGTCATTATCAGTTTCAAACGCTGCCGTTTGGTTTGTCCACGGCACCTCGGGTCTTTACCAAGGTAATGGCCGAAATGATGGTTCTTCTACGAAGAAAAGGCGTATTAATTATCCCTTACTTGGACGATCTCCTGATAAGGGCAAGGTCCAGGGAACAGCTGGAAGTCGGAGTAGCACTAACCCAAGTAGTGCTTCAACAACACGGGTGGATTCTGAATCTTCCAAAATCTCAATTGACCCCGACGACACGTCTGCTGTTCCTGGGAATGATTCTGGACACTGTTCAGAAAAAGGTGTTTCTCCCGGAGGAGAAAGCAAGGGAGTTATCCGAACTTGTCAGGAACCTCCTAAAACCAGGAAATGTGTCAGTACATCAATGCACAAGAGTCCTGGGAAAGATGGTGGCTTCTTACGAAGCAATTCCATTCGGCAGATTCCACGCACGAATATTTCAGTGGGATCTGCTGGACAAATGGTCCGGATCGCATCTGCACATGCATCAGCGGATAACACTGTCACCAAGAACAAGGGTGTCTCTTCTGTGGTGGTTGCAGAGTGCCCATCTGTTAGAGGGCCGCAGATTCGGCATACAGGACTGGGTCCTGGTGACTACGGATGCCAGCCTACGAGGCTGGGGAGCAGTCACACAGGGAAGAAACTTCCAGGGCGTGTGGTCGAACCTGGAGACGTCTCTTCACATAAATATACTGGAGCTAAGAGCGATTTACAATGCTCTAAGCCTGGCAAAACCGCTGCTTCAGGGTCAGCCGGTGTTGATCCAGTCGGACAACATCACGGCAGTCGCCCACGTAATTAGACATGGCGGCACGAGAAGCAGAAGAGCAATGACAGAAGCTGCAAGGATTCTTCGCTGGGCGGAAAATCATGTCATAGCACTGTCAGCAGTGTTCATTCCGGGAGTGGACAACTGGGAAGCAGACTTCCTCAGCAGACACGACCTCCACCCGGGAGAGTGGGGACTTCATCCAGAAGTCTTCCACATGATTGTGAACCGTTGGGAAAAACCAAAGGTGGACATGATGGCGTCCCGCCTCAACAAGAAACTGGACAGATATTGCGCCAGGTCAAGAGACCCTCAGGCAATAGCTGTGGACGCTCTGGTAACACCGTGGGTGTACCAGTCCGTGTATGTGTTTCCTCCTCTGCCTCTCATACCAAAGGTACTGAGAATTATACGGCTACGGGGAGTAAGAACAATACTCGTGGCTCCGGATTGGCCGAGAAGGACTTGGTACCCGGAACTTCAAGAGATGCTCACGGAAGAGCCGTGGCCTCTACCGTTAAGAAGGGATCTGCTTCAGCAGGGACCTTGTATGTTCCAAGACTTACCGCGACTGCATTTGACGGCATGGCGGTTGAACGCCGGATTCTAAAAGAAAAGGGCATTCCAGAGGAAGTTATTCCTACCTTGATTAAAGCCAGGAAGGAAGTGACCGCACAACATTATCACCGCATTTGGAGAAAATATGTTGCATGGTGTGAGGCCAAGAAGGCCCCAACGGAGGAATTTCAATTGGGTCGATTCCTACATTTCCTGCAGGCAGGATTGTCTATGGGCCTCAAATTGGGGTCTATTAAGGTTCAAATTTCGGCCTTATCGATTTTCTTCCAGAAAGAATTGGCTTCAGTGCCTGAAGTACAAACCTTTGTCAAAGGTGTACTACATATACAGCCCCCGATTGTGCCTCCAGTGGCACCGTGGGATCTCAACGTAGTTTTGGATTTTCTCAAATCCCATTGGTTTGAGCCGCTCAAATCGGTAGATTTGAAGTATCTTACATGGAAAGTAACCATGCTACTGGCCCTGGCTTCAGCCAGGAGAGTATCAGAGTTGGCGGCTTTATCATACAAAAGCCCATATCTGATTTTCCATTCGGACAGGGCAGAACTGCGGACGCGTCCTCAATTTCTGCCTAAGGTGGTTTCGGCTTTTCACTTGAACCAGCCTATTGTGGTGCCTGCGGCTACTAGCGACTTGGAGGACTCCAAGTTGCTGGACGTTGTCAGAGCATTGAAAATATATATTTCAAGGACGGCTGGAGTCAGAAAATCTGACTCGCTGTTTATCCTGTATGCACCCAACAAGAGGGGTGCTCCTGCGTCTAAGCAGACGATTGCTCGTTGGATCTGTAGCACAATCCAACTTGCACATTCTGTGGCAGGCCTGCCACAGCCTAAATCTGTAAATGCCCACTCCACAAGGAAGGTGGGCTCATCTTGGGCGGCTGCCCGAGGGGTCTCGGCATTACAACTTTGCCGAGCAGCTACGTGGTCAGGGGAGAACACGTTTGTAAAATTTTACAAATTTGATACTCTGGCTAAGGAGGACCTGGAGTTCTCTCATTCGGTGCTGCAGAGTCATCCGCACTCTCCCGCCCGTTTGGGAGCTTTGGTATAATCCCCATGGTCCTGACGGAGTCCCCAGCATCCACTAGGACGTTAGAGAAAATAAGAATTTACTTACCGATAATTCTATTTCTCATAGTCCGTAGTGGATGCTGGGCGCCCATCCCAAGTGCGGATTGTCTGCAATACTTGTACATAGTTATTGTTACAAAAATCGGGTTATTATTGTTGTGAGCCATCTTTTCAGAGGCTTCTTCGTTGTTATCATACTGTTAACTGGGTTCAATTCACAAGTTGTACGGTGTGATTGGTGTGGCTGGTATGAGTCTTACCCGGGATTCAAGATCCTTCCTTATTGTGTACGCTCGTCCGGGCACAGTACCTAACTGAGGCTTGGAGGAGGGTCATAGGGGGAGGAGCCAGTACACACCATGTGATCCTAAAAGCTTACTTTTTGTGCCCTGTCTCCTGCGGAGCCGCTATTCCCCATGGTCCTGACGGAGTCCCCAGCATCCACTACGGACTATGAGAAATAGAATTATCGGTAAGTAAATTCTTATTATCGTGTCCATTCAAGGACACAACTCTGATGTCCTATGGTATCCAATGATAGCGATTACTTCAGGGAGTGTCACCAAATTTCTTTAACTTAAATCAGCACAGTATTACTGTATAATGGAGACTATATGATGAAGATAATTCTCACTTGTTATCATAAAATGTCCACAATTGTCAATCTAACAGATATGTGGTTCACATCGGGGCTTAATTAATTCACATTGAGTCAGTTAAATCTATATGTTTATTGGTTGGTCTATATTAGAGATGAGCGGGTTCGGTTCCTCGGAATCCGAACCCGCCCGAACTTCATGTTTTTTTTCACGGGTCCGAGCGACTCGGATCTTCCCGCCTTGCTCGGTTAACCCGAGCGCGCCCGAACGTCATCATGACGCTGTCGGATTCTCGCGAGACTCGGATTCTATATAAGGAGCAGCGCGTCGCCGCCATTTTCACACGTGCATTGAGATTGATAGGGAGAGGACGTGGCTGGCGTCCTCTCCATTTAGATTAGAAGAGAGAGAGTGAGATTGATTTGAGACAGAGACACTTGATTTACTGGAGCTTAGGAGTACTGTAGAGAGTGCAGAGTTTAGTAGTGACTGACCACAGTGACCACCAGACAGTGCAGTTTTATTTAATATAATCCGTTCTCTGCCTGAAAAAAACGATACACAGTGACTCAGTCACATACCATATCTGTGTGCACTGCTCAGCCCAGTGTGCAGCATCATCTATGTATATATCTGACTGTGCTCACACAGCTTATAATTGTGGGGGAGACTGGGGAGCAGTGCCAGTTATAGGTTATAGCAGGAGCCAGGAGTACATATTATTAAAATTAAACAGTGCACACTTTTGCTGCAGGAGTGCCACTGCCAGTGTGACTGACCAGTGACCTGACCACACTGACCACCAGTATAGTTAGTAGTATACTATATTGTGATTGCCTGAAAAAGTTAAACACTCGTCGTGTGACTTGTGTGGTGTTTTTTTTTTTATTCTATAAAAAACTCATTCTGCTGACAGACAGTGTCCAGCAGGTCCGTCATTATATAATATATACCTGTCCGGCTGCAGTAGTGATATATATATATTTTTTTTATCATTATTTATCATCCAGTCGCAGCAGACACAGTACGGTAGTTCACGGCTGTAGCTACCTCTGTGTCGGCACTCGGCAGTCCATCCATAATTGTATACCACCTACCCGTGGTTTTTTCTTTTCTTTCTTCTTTATACATACATACTACATCTCTTTATCAACCAGTCTATATTAGCAGCAGACACAGTACAGTACGGTAGTCCACGGCTGTAGCTACCTCTGTGTCGGCACTCGGCAGTCCGTCCATAATTGTATACCACCTACCCGTGTTTTTTTTTTCTTTCTTCTTTATACATACATACTACATCTCTTTATCAACCAGTCTATATTAGCAGCAGACACAGTACAGTAGTCCACGGCTGTAGCTATCTCTGTGTCGGCACTCGGCAGTCCATCCATAATTGTATACCACCTACCCGTGGTTTTTTTTTCTTTCTTCTTTATACATACATACTACATCTCTTTATCAACCAGTCTATATTAGCAGCAGACACAGTACAGTACGGTAGTCCACGGCTGTAGCTACCTCTGTGTCGGCACTCGGCAGTCCGTCCATAATTGTATACCACCTACCCGTGGTTTTTTTTTCTTTCTTCTTTATACATACATACTACATCTCTTTATCAACCAGTCTATATTAGCAGCAGACACAGTACAGTAGTCCACGGCTGTAGCTACCTCTGTGTCGGCACTCGGCAGTCCATCCATAATTGTATACCACCTACCCGTGGTTTTTTTTTCTTTCTTCTTTATACATACTACATCTCATTATCAACCAGTCTATATTAGCAGCAGACACAGTACGGTAGTCCACGGCTGTAGCTACCTCTGTGTCGGCACTCGGCAGTCCGTCCATAATTGTATACCACCTACCCGTGTTTTTTTTTTCTTTCTTCTTTATACATACTACATCTCATTATCAACCAGTCTATATTAGCAGCAGACACAGTACGGTAGTCCACGGCTGTAGCTACCTCTGTGTCGGCACTCGGCAGTCCATCCATAATTGTATACCACCTACCCGTGGTTTTTTTTTCTTTCTTCTTTATACATACTACATCTCATTATCATCCAGTCTATATTAGCAGTAGACACAAAACAGTACGGTAGTCCACGGCTGTAGCTACCTCTGTGTCGGCACTCGGCAGTCCGTCCATAATTGTATACCACCTACCCGTGGTTTTTTTTTTCTTTCTTCTTTATACATACTACATCTCATTATCAACCAGTCTATATTAGCAGCAGACACAGTACGGTAGTCCACGGCTGTAGCTACCTCTGTGTCGGCACTCGGCAGTCCATCCATAATTGTATACCACCTACCCGTGGTTTTTTTTTCTTTCTTCTTTATACATACATACTACATCTCTTTATCAACCAGTCTATATTAGCAGCAGACACAGTACAGTAGTCCACGGCTGTAGCTACCTCTGTGTCGGCACTCGGCAGTCCATCCATAATTGTATACCACCTACCCGTGGTTTTTTTTTCTTTCTTCTTTATACATACATACTACATCTCATTATCATCCAGTCTATATTAGCAGCAGACACAGTACAGTACAATAGTCCACGGCTGTAGCTACCTCTGTGTCGGCACTCGGCAGTCCATCCATAATTGTATACTAGTATCCATCCATCTCCATTGTTTACCTGAGGTGCCTTTTAGTTGTGCCTATTAAAATATGTAGAACAAAAATGTTGAGGTTCCAAAATTAGGGAAAGATCAAGATCCACTTCCACCTCGTGCTGAAGCTGCTGCCACTAGTCATGGCCGAGACGATGAAATGCCAGCAACGTCGTCTGCCAAGGCCGATGCCCAATGTCATAGTACAGAGCATGTCAAATCCAAAACACCAAATATCAGTAAAAAAAGGACTCCAAAACCTAAAATAAAATTGTCGGAGGAGAAGCGTAAACTTGCCAATATGCCATTTACCACACGGAGTGGCAAGGAACGGCTGAGGCCCTGGCCTATGTTCATGGCTAGTGGTTCAGCTTCACATGAGGATGGAAGCACTCAGCCTCTCGCTAGAAAACTGAAAAGACTCAAGCTGGCAAAAGCACCGCAAAGAACTGTGCGTTCTTCGAAATCCCAAATCCACAAGGAGAGTCCAATTGTGTCGGTTGCGATGCCTGACCTTCCCAACACTGGACGTGAAGAGCATGCGCCTTCCACCATTTGCACGCCCCCTGCAAGTGCTGGAAGGAGCACCCGCAGTCCAGTTCCTGATAGTCAGATTGAAGATGTCAGTGTTGAAGTACACCAGGATGAGGAGGATATGGGTGTTGCTGGCGCTGGGGAGGAAATTGACCAGGAGGATTCTGATGGTGAGGTGGTTTGTTTAAGTCAGGCACACGGGGAGACACCTGTTGTCCGTGGGAGGAATATGGCCGTTGACATGCCTGGTGAAAATACCAAAAAAATCAGCTCTTCGGTGTGGAAGTATTTCACCAGAAATGCGGACAACATTTGTCAAGCCGTGTGTTCCCTTTGTCAAGCTGTAATAAGTAGGGGTAAGGACGCTAACCACCTCGGAACATCCTCCCTTATACGTCACCTGCAGCGCATTCATAATAAGTCAGTGACAAGTTCAAAAACTTTGGGCGACAGCGGAAGCAGTCCACTGACCAGTAAATCCCTTCCTCTTGTAACCAAGCTCACGCAAACCACCCCACCAACTCCCTCAGTGTCAATTTCCTCCTTCCCCAGGAATGCCAATAGTCCTGCAGGCCATGTCACTGGCAATTCTGACGAGTCCTCTCCTGCCTGGGATTCCTCCGATGCATCCTTGCGTGTAACGCCTACTGCTGCTGGCGCTGCTGTTGTTGCTGCTGGGAGTCGATGGTCATCCCAGAGGGGAAGTCGTAAGCCCACTTGTACTACTTCCAGTAAGCAATTGACTGTCCAACAGTCCTTTGCGAGGAAGATGAAATATCACAGCAGTCATCCTGCTGCAAAGCGGATAACTGAGGCCTTGACAACTATGTTGGTGTTAGACGTGCGTCCGGTATCCGCCGTTAGTTCACAGGGAACTAGACAATTTATTGAGGCAGTGTGCCCCCGTTACCAAATACCATCTAGGTTCCACTTCTGTAGGCAGGCGATACCGAGAATGTACACGGACGTCAGAAAAAGACTCACCAGTGTCCTAAAAAATGCAGTTGTACCCAATGTCCACTTAACCACGGACATGTGGACAAGTGGAGCAGGGCAGGGTCAGGACTATATGACTGTGACAGCCCACTGGGTAGATGTATGGACTCCCGCCGCAAGAACAGCAGCGGCGGCACCAGTAGCAGCATCTCGCAAACGCCAACTCTTTCCTAGGCAGGCTACGCTTTGTATCACCGCTTTCCAGAATACGCACACAGCTAAAAACCTCTTACGGCAACTGAGGAAGATCATCGCAGAATGGCTTACCCCAATTGGACTCTCCTGTGGATTTGTGGCATCGGACAACGCCAGCAATATTGTGTGTGCGTTAAATATGGGCAAATTCCAGCACGTCCCATGTTTTGCACATACCTTGAATTTGGTGGTGCAGAATTTTTTAAAAAACGACAGGGGCGTGCAAGAGATGCTGTCGGTGGCCAGAAGAATTGCGGGACACTTTCGGCGTACAGGCACCACGTACAGAAGACTGGAGCACCACCAAAAACTACTGAACCTGCCCTGCCATCATCTGAAGCAAGAAGTGGTAACGAGGTGGAATTCAACCCTCTATATGCTTCAGAGGTTGGAGGAGCAGCAAAAGGCCATTCAAGCCTATACAATTGAGCACGATATAGGAGGTGGAATGCACCTGTCTCAAGTGCAGTGGAGAATGATTTCAACGTTGTGCAAGGTTCTGATGCCCTTTGAACTTGCCACACGTGAAGTCAGTTCAGACACTGCCAGCCTGAGTCAGGTCATTCCCCTCATCAGGCTTTTGCAGAAGAAGCTGGAGACATTGAAGGAGGAGCTAACACGGAGCGATTCCGCTAGGCATGTGGGACTTGTGGATGGAGCCCTTAATTCGCTTAACAATGATTCACGGGTGGTCAATCTGTTGAAATCAGAGCACTACATTTTGGCCACCGTGCTCGATCCTAGATTTAAAACCTACCTTGGATCTCTCTTTCCGGCAGACACAAGTCTGCTGGGGTTGAAAGACCTGCTGGTGAGAAAATTGTCAAGTCAAGCGGAACGCGACCTGTCAGCATCTCCTCCTTCACATTCTCCCGCAACTGGGGGTGCGAGGAAAAGGCTCAGAATTCCGAGCCCACCCGCTGGCGGTGATGCAGGGCAGTCTGGAGCGACTGCTGATGCTGACATCTGGTCCGGACTGAAGGACCTGACAACGATTACGGACATGTCGTCTACTGTCACTGCATATGATTCTCTCAACATTGAAAGAATGGTGGAGGATTATATGAGTGACCGCATCCAAGTAGGCACGTCACACAGTCCGTACTTATACTGGCAGGAAAAAGAGGCAATTTGGAGGCCCTTGCACAAACTGGCTTTATTCTACCTAAGTTGCCCTCCCACAAGTGTGTACTCCGAAAGAGTGTTTAGTGCCGCCGCTCACCTTGTCAGCAATCGGCGTACGAGGTTACATCCAGAAAATGTGGAGAAGATGATGTTCATTAAAATGAATTATAATCAATTCCTCCGCGGAGACATTGACCAGCAGCAATTGCCTCCACAAAGTACACAGGGAGCTGAGATGGTGGATTCCAGTGGGGACGAATTGATAATCTGTGAGGAGGGGGATGTACACGGTGATATATCGGAGGATGATGATGAGGTGGACATCTTGCCTCTGTAGAGCCAGTTTGTGCAAGGAGAGATTAATTGCTTCTTTTTTGGGGGGGGTCCAAACCAACCCGTCATATCAGTCACAGTCGTGTGGCAGACCCTGTCACTGAAATGATGGGTTGGTTAAAGTGTGCATGTCCT
The DNA here is from genome assembly GCF_028390025.1 of Pseudophryne corroboree. Taxonomy (NCBI): domain Eukaryota; kingdom Metazoa; phylum Chordata; class Amphibia; order Anura; family Myobatrachidae; genus Pseudophryne; species Pseudophryne corroboree. Next base: position 328,872,366 of record NC_086446.1, read on the forward strand.
GTTTATACAACATAAGGGTGGGTGGGAGGGCCCAAGGACAATTCCATCTTGCACCTCTTTTTTCTTTTATTTTTCTTTGCGTCATGTGCTGTTTGGGGAGGGTTTTTTGGAAGGGCCATCCTGCGTGACACTGCAGTGCCACTCCTAGATGGGCCCGGTGTTTGTGTCGGCCACTAGGGTCGCTTATCTTACTCACACAGTCAGCTACCTCATTGCGCCTCTTTTTTTCTTTGCGTCATGTGCTGTTTGGGGAGGGTTTTTTGGAAGGGCCATCCTGCGTGACACTGCAGTGCCACTCCTAGATGGGCCCGGTGTTTGTGTCGGCCACTAGGGTTGCTTATCTTACTCACACAGTCAGCTACCTCATTGCGCCTCTTTTTTTCTTTGCGTCATGTGCTGTTTGGGGAGGGTTTTTTGGAAGGGCCATCCTGCGTGACACTGCAGTGCCACTCCTAGATGGGCCCGGTGTTTGTGTCGGCCACTAGGGTCGCTTATCTTACTCACACAGTCAGCTACCTCATTGCGCCTCTTTTTTTCTTTGCGTCATGTGCTGTTTGGGGAGGGTTTTTTGGAAGGGCCATCCTGCGTGACACTGCAGTGCCACTCCTAGATGGGCCCGGTGTTTGTGTCGGCCACTAGGGTCGCTTATCTTACTCACACAGTCAGCTACCTCATTGCGCCTCTTTTTTTCTTTGCGTCATGTGCTGTTTGGGGAGGGTTTTTTGGAAGGGACATCCTGCGTGACACTGCAGTGCCACTCCTAGATGGGCCCGGTGTTTGTGTCGGCCACTAGGGTCGCTTATCTTACTCACACAGCGACCTCGGTGCAAATTTTAGGACTAAAAATAATATTGTGAGGTGTGAGGTATTCAGAATAGACTGAAAATGAGTGTAAATTATGGTTTTTGAGGTTAATAATACTTTGGGATCAAAATGACCCCCAAATTCTATGATTTAAGCTGTTTTTTAGGGTTTTTTGAAAAAAACACCCGAATCCAAAACACACCCGAATCCGACAAAAAAAATTCGGTGAGGTTTTGCCAAAACGCGGTCGAACCCAGAACACGGCCGCGGAACCGAACCCAAAACCAAAACACAAAACCCGAAAAATTTCCGGCGCTCATCTCTAGTCTATATAGTACTAACGTGTGTTTTACACTTTATTGGTGCTGTGTCACCTTTGTGTTTCACATATCAGACGAAGTGTTTATAATGTTAGTGACCTATAACTTCTGTTTCATAAGTGCACTAGTCATCGGTATCAATTCACATAGAAGGAAAGTTCAGCATCAATTGCTGGCATAATGTAATGGAGGTTAACCTATACCCCCACACACACAGCACACTGAAGTTATGTCTCCACAGTGTGACTACAGGGACGTGCAGTCAGGGGAGGCATTATTAAAATAACAAAAAGAAGATACTTATGACACATGTTCTGTGTCATAAGTATGTTCTTTATGTTATTCTAAGAATTTTAGGGGTTTAAATAGGTTTGGGAGGCACTGATAGCAGTGCCTCCCGTAGATAATGTAAACGGGGATCGAGCTGGGGGGTGGGGCCAAGAAGTGGGCTGTAAAAGCCGGTGTCTGTGTGTGTGTGCAGCAGAGCCGCGTCCGGAGCGCAGGGACAGCGAGAGGCGCCTGTGGTGAGTACAGAGAGTCAGTGTGTGTGTGTGTGTGTGTGTGTGTCTGTCTGTCTGTCTGTGTCTCTCTCTCTCTCTCTCTCCTTTTCCCCAGTCTGTGCATTGATGTATATAAGCAGAACTTTCAGTTTTTGCAGGTACCGACCCTAATGGATTCTACTGGACAAGTGGACGTGACCGGCGTGGGATGTAGGTAAGTAATCTCTCTCTCATTTTTACAGGTACCCTATTGGATTCTACTGGACAAGTAGACGTGACCGCCGTGGGATGTAGGTAAGTATGTGTGAGTGTGTAAGTGTGTTTTTAATAAACTTTTACTTTCACGGTGTGTGTGTTCTGTTTTTATTTGGGTATTTTTGTTGTTGTAGAACTACAGGTACCAGCAGGCCCGTTATTTCCTCGCACGCTGGTACTTGAGGTTCCCCAAGTACCAGCAAGCGGGGGAGGCTTGCTGGGCCTTGTACTTCCACAACAAAAAACAATACTCTTTTGTTTTACACACATGGCTATCAGCCCGGCACCCACCGCCCAGGGGTGCTGGGGACAGCCTCGGGCTTCACCCCTGGCCCTTGGGTGCCTGGAGGGGGGGGGGGAACCCTTGATTTAAGGGGTCCCCACTCCTCCAGGGAACCCCGGCAAGGGGTGACTAGTTGAGGGGGTAATGCCACGGCCGCAGGGACCTACATAAATGTGTCCCCCGGCTGTGGCATTATGTCCCTGGCTAGTGGAGCCCGGTGCTGGTTTTAAAAATACGGGGGACCCCTACATCTTTTGTCCCCCGTATTTTTGGAACCAGGACCGGACTAAGAGCCTGGTGCTGGTTGTCTAAATACGGGGAACCCCTGTCAATTTTTTTCCTGGTATTTAAACAACCAGGACTGGCTCAAAGAGCCCGAGGCTGGTTATACTTAGGAGGGGGGACCTCACGCATTTTTTTTAACCCATTCAGACCCTTTTCCATTAAGTTAATGGAAGCCCTGGACAACAAAATTGCATTCATGTCCTTCTCCCACTCCCTTCCCAAACACTAATTTTTTATTTCATTTTTTTCTATACAAATGTACAATATATCACAAGTATGATGAACAGGCAGGTAGCAGGCATTGGCGGCATTGGACTGAGATGCAAATTAGTGGCGGAGGGCTGGGTCAGTTGATGGTGGGTGAGTTTGTAAGCCATTGGCGGTGGCAGCAAGCAGCGGCTCAGGGCAAGTAGCGGGCATTGGCTCGGCGGCGATAGGGGCCATCGGCAGGATTCGGCGGACATTATGGCTATAGTGCCTCACCAGTCACTGACCTCACCGTATGCCACTGTGTGACTATACTATATTTTGCCGAGGTTACTGCTCACATACGGCGGTGTCCGCTAAGGGACCCTCCGCACGTATGTGTCGTCTCCTGTAAAGGCTGGGGGCTATCTCTATCTGTGCCTCCCCTCCGCCGCGTATCCCAGCGTGAAGCTGCTAGCCGCGGCTCCCGTCTGGGAGGCCACCCACGTGGCTTGCTCACTGATTGTAATGATGCCGTCTCCGGCTGTGAGATCAGTGGCGTCTGCAGCGGCTACAATAATAGATTACACCTCGGCACTTGGATAAACGGCACTAGGATTACATGCAACACAATTAAATAAATAAATTACACAGTGGCTAGGCTATTAAAATGACCGGACACATAATGTCTGCGCCCGATCTCCTCCTAATGATCGTTTCGCATTTGCTTAATCATAGGAAACCCGTTTTCCGGGTTTGAGAGAACTATATCCCCTGTCTCAGTCTCCTATTCGTCACCAATTTTGATTGACAGATCCAATCACCTATCATCATTTTTCAAACATTAACATCTAATATTATCCTAATATATTATTAATTTATTTTGTGTAGTGATCCTCACATCTGGAAAATTGCATTCTCTTTATCTGTTAATTATTTATTCCTAGAGAGAATAGTGTAGTAATGTTAAATTTGTAAAAATTACATTTTATATTTTTATCAACATATTATCATGGTACTGCAATTTTCTCATACCTTGGGGATTATATCAATTAATAACATTATCTATTGGCTCCAAAGTCCAATTTTCTGAGTTTAAAGATTTTTTGACAAATTGTGGATTGTGATTTTGTTTTTCTTGTTTTTATTTTTAATTTTTTTACTTTTTTACATTATTATTTGCATTCTTCAGCAAATGGTCCTAAACCATAATTTGTTTCCTTTATCGATTGGCCCATTCTCTAGGGATATAGTTAGTGCAAATTGTCATATATTGCAACATTATACTATCTTGCATCATAGTTCTTACATGGATAATTAGACATTATGTATGCACTAATAAATAGTCATGACTATATCCATGTATAATTATTGATCCTAGATGCAGGGTATAGTTTTTTTCTCAATAGTTGTTCCCTTCTATATCCATTCAGTGGTGATGTAATAAATCTTGTTTCAAAATCTCTTCCAACTTTTGTCCTCTATACTGACCTCCCTTCCATTTCTTAAGGTCAATTGGTACATTTCTAAACAGAAATATTATTGGGTATCTTGTTGGGCTGTTAGTATCTTCACCCATGGGGTGTCTCCAGAAATCCTACAATGTTAGTTGGTAAATTTATATGAATAGCTATATTAACAAAATTAAGTGAGTTAGTGTCTAATTGCCCTTGAACTATATCCAGAGCAAATGAAATATGAATAATCCCATTTTGTGACGGGATTATATTGCTACCCATCAATCACCTGTGATATATATATAACATATTGTCGTGATTGTGTTCTAATTGCCCTTGAACTATATCAAGAGTAAGTGCTGAATGAGTGTCCCCATCTCAAGATGGGATTGTGTCACTGCCCATCATTCACCTGTGAATATGTGTGACATATTGTCGTGATGAGTTTGAGTTAATATAACTCAGATGTGTGACACTATCGTTAACATGATTGTATAAACTAACTTAAATATATATAAATCTGTTACTCTCAAAAGCATGAACAAAGGTGAAGAAAAGGTATGACGCAACCTTGCGTCCAGTTTGTGAAAGTGCAACTGCAAAAGAAAAAGAAAAAGAAAGAGAACTGACATTTTAAATTTAATTGTGAACTTGTGTTAATATGAAAGCCTTCTATAATGATAAGTAATTTTATTATTCCCACATCTACATTCCTTTGGTATTCGGATTTCAATGAGTTGGCCAGCTACATTTACACTGGGTGCCTTCCAAAGTTCTACCCTTACAAAAACGCTGAGAAATTGATATGTTCATTTAATCCATGTGGTTGGAGTCCATCCAACAGAAACGTCCATCGGCTCTCTCTTTTTAACAGTTCTTGAGTAAGGCTGCCTCCTCTTATCCCCAGTTGGACTCTCTCTATCCCGAAGGCTTTCAGATCAGTTGTGTTTCCGGCATGTTTTTCATGGAAGTGCTTTGCCACCACTGATAATTGCTTAAATTTGTTATGATCTTATTTACAGTTTCTAATTGAACCTACATGCTCCAGCACCCTCTGTTTCAGAGGTCTGGTCGTCATCCCGACATATCTTTTTCCACAGGTGCAGGTAAGGCAATATATTACTACTGATGTTTTACAATTGATGTAATCCTTGATTTTATGTGTTCTACAGTATTTGTCCTTGAATTCATTAATTGTTTTCACCATGAATTCACATGCCTTACAATTCCCACATCTGTATGACTCTGTAATTGCTCTTTCCGTTCTTACTGTCATATTCTTTGAACTGTAATGGCTGTGAACTACTTCATCTCTCAAGTTGTTTGCTTTCCTCCAACTCATAGATGGTTTACGTCCCAGCTCCTTGGCCAGATCCGGATCTAGTATTAAGATTGGCCAATGTTTCTTCAGGATCCTCTGTATTTCTTCCCATTCAGAGCAGAAATCTCCCACAAACCTGATTACTTCAGGCTTCTTGGTTTCGCTCTTATTTGGATACAGCAATTGGTTCCTGTCTGTTTGTTTCGCTTGATATCTGGCTTTTTTAATGGCTCTTTTGGAGTATCCCCTTTTCTGGAGTCTTTCGCTTAGTTCCATCGCCCTTTGTTCAAAGTCCGCTATTCCGGAACAATTCCTTCTCATTCTCAGGAATTCCCCTTTTGGGATTCCTTTAAGTACAGGGGGAAAATGTGCGCTGGATTTGTGTAGTACACTATTGGTCGCTGTGTGCTTCCTGTATAGGTCTGTTCCTATTCGACCATCTTCCATTTTCCTCACCCTCACATCAAGAAAGGTCACCTCCGAATCGCTGATCTCATACGTAAGTTTGAGGTTAAGTGTGTTTTTGTTGAGTATATTGATAAATTCTCTAAACTTGTCCCTAGGACCATCCCACAGTATCAACAGGTCATCAATATATCTCATCCAGATCAAAACATGTTGGGTATAGTTATCCAAATTTTCGTGGAAGACAATGGTCTCCTCCCACCAGCCTAGATATATGTTTGCATAGGTGGGGGCACAAGCCACCCCCATCGCTGTGCCCTGCACCTGCAAATAATATCTGTCATTAAAGACAAAAATGTTTTTTTGGAGTACAAATGTCAGAAGTTTTAGTAGGAATTGTCCAAATTCGGTAATTCCCTCCTTTTGTAGGAAATAGTTCACTGAATGAATGCCCTCCTCATGCTGTATACTTGTATACAGTGATTCCACATCACACATTGCGAGGAGGGTTTGTTTGTCTAGACTTATTTCATTCAGTTTACACAGGACGTCAGTTGTATCTTTAGTATATGATGGAAGCGTGGTCACAAATTTTCTCAGGTGGGTATCTAGATATTTACTGGCCTGTTCCGTCAATCCATGTATCCCAGATACTATAGGGCGGCCGGGTGGTATCTGTTCGTTCTTGTGAACTTTTGGGAGTAAATAAAACGTGGTGGTCTTGGGTTCTTCCACCTCTAGAAATTTGAATTCAGTTTTATTTATAATGCCTGTATCATATGCTATTGTGATCATCCTATCGTATTGTTTTTTATATGTCTCCATGGGATTTGATAACAGGCGTCTATAGCACAATGTATCATCGAGTTGTTTTTTGGCCTCCTCAAGGTATAGATTTTTATCCCAGAGGACTACGTTACCTCCCTTATCGGAGGGTTTAATTTGAACATTGTCCCAGGATTTAATTTCTTGGAGTGCCTTCCTTTCTTCTTTGGTCATATTATCATTCCCATGGTACCCTGACTTATTTGTCTTCCACAGTGTATCCAGATCTTTGGATACTAGGTCCATAAAAATGCCCACTTTGGGACAGATGTTTCCTTGGGGAAAGAATGATCCCTTTCTTTTACATATCGGTCTAGCCATTGATATGGGACTCTCACCCTGATCCATAAGCTCTTCTAGAGTCTGAATGGCATCAAGATCTTCCGCTGTTAGTTCTTGACTTATTTGTAAGTCACCAAAATCTCGATCTCGTTCGTTATCTTGTTTCTTAGTTGAATAGAGTTTCTTAAGTAACAATTTCCTACCAAATAGGTGGAGGTCTTTCTCCCACTTAAATCTGTCAAAGTTCCTTCTTGGGGAGAAAGTAAGGCCTTTGCTCAACACGGATATATGTGACTCATTTAGGACAATATCTGAGAGATTGATAATACGTAGCCTATCCTCCTCCATTGTGGCATTCCCTATCTCTTCCTCTTGTGCCTTCTTTTGATAGCGAGGTGGACCTTGATTGTTCCATCGCCCTCGCTTCCGAGTGTTTCTTGCCTCTCCTGATCTTTCTCCTGTGCTTGTTAATCTGTCCTCTGTTGTTCCTGGGCCTGAGTCTAAAAAATCCCTTTTGGAGTGTGAGGGTAAATTGTCTTTAAGTTGAAAGGATTGATTGGAATCTTCAGCCTCTGATGAATCTTGGCCTGTAGATGTATAGCTTCATGACGGTCTCCTCCTAGGATTGTAATTAGAGGGACCCTTTTTCCAGTTCCATTTAAAAACCTGATTCAGGGCGTAATCTCGCCTGTCTCTTGCAAATTAGCTTTTTTTACGTTCAATGATTTCAGTTTTCAGTTTACTTAAATCGATCTTATGTTTCTCGAAAGTTTGCTGGAATTGTGTTTCTTGTTCATAACGTTTTAATTTTTCAGTCAAAGCTTCAATTTCTTTGCTGTATTCTTCCAAAAGCAAATTATCATGTTTGACTAGTGTCAACATCAGGTCATGTGAACACTTTTTAAGAATTTCCTCCCATTCCAGCTTGAGGTTCTCAGTGACCAGTTCATATGCCTTGAACAGTCTCGGGCGTAAGCCCCTCGGAGTAATCTTGTGTTTGATGTAGTTATCAAAGGTGGTCATTTCCCACCATGTTTTCATTTGTTTGGTCAACAAATGTTTTAAAGACTGAAGATCTTCATTCCAGTCACAGCTATGTTTTGAGGAACTGTCCCCTTTATCGGAGAAGACCGTACTCACTTCACTGTTCCACTTCTCTCTCCTATTATATAGTTCGGCTGACAGACTGAAACTTGCCATGCTATAGTTCCCTCTCGTCCTCTTCAAGTTTAATGGACTCAAATGTCACAATAATAAATTAGTCGTGCTGACCTAGAATCTGAGGTTAGACCTCAGTAAGAAAATTTGTAGACTAGAAAAAGAGGTCGCACTGACACCCTCTAATTAAATTTAGATTTTGTTGTATATGGATATATGTCCTTTCCCCTTTAATTCATTGATATGTAGGAGTGGTTGTGTCAGTGCCTCAGTCCCAGAGGGGCAGAGGTTACTACTCGACCCTGTTTCTTGTCCCGAAACCCAATGGGTCCTTCCGGCCTATACTCAACCTCAAATCTCTGAACAAGTTTTTGAGAGTGTCCAAGTTTCCTATGGAAAGGTTGTGCTCAATTGTGCTGGCTATGGAACCCGGAGACTTTATGGTAACCCTGTATATACAGGATGCAGATCTACATATTCCTATTGCCATGTCGCATCAGCAGTTTCTGTGGTTTGCTATTGGCAATCTCCACCATCAGTTCCAAGCTCTGTCATTTGGACTGGCTACGGCACATCGGATCTTCACCAAGGTCATGGCCATAATGATGGCCCACCTTTTACGCCAGAGAGTTAGAATCCTTCTGTACTTGGACGACCTGCTGATTCTTGCAAATTCTCACAAAGTCCTCCTCAGTCATCTGCAACTGATGGTGACTTTCCTGCAATCCCATGGGTGGCTAATAACTTGGAAAAAGTACTTGCTGGTCCCAGCTCAGAGCATGATGCACCTAGGGACACTCTTGGACACACATAGTCAGAGACTGTTTCTGTCTCCAGACGAGGTCCTGAAACTTCAGGACAGGATAAGGCGCTTCCTTTATCATCCCACAGTATCTATACACTCGGCGATGCAAGTCCTTGGCCTGATGGTGTAGGCTGTCGACATGGTGGAGTTCGCTCAATTTCACTTTTGTCCCCTACAATGGTTGATCCTGTCAAAATGGGATGGCCTACCTCATCAGATCAGATTCCAAATGGTCTTGTTCACTCCGGAGGTTCATCTGTCGCTGTCCTGGTGGCTTCAGGACCAGCAATACTGCAGGGGCTGTCCATTCTGGATCCCCAACTGGGTCCTTCTAACAATGGATGCCAGTCTGAGGGGCTGGGGAGCGGTGTTGGAGCACCACTCATTTCAAGGTCATTGGACCAAGGAGGAATCACTCTTTCCGATAAACATTCTGGAGCTTAGGGCAGTGTTCAATGCACTGACTCTCACCTTGCCCCTGGTACGGAGCAGGTCTGTTCAAGTACAGTCGGACAACACCACAACGGTGGCATACATAAACCATCAGGGCAGCACTCGAAGTCGCATGGCAACGCTGGAAGTGTCCAAAATCCTTTGTTGGACAGAACTCCATCTGCCAGCCATATCGGCAGTGTTCATTCCGGGCGCCCTGAACTGGGAAGCAGACTTCCTAAGTCGCCAAGACGTTCACTCCGGAGAGTGGAGCCTTCATCCAGATGTCTTCCAGCTCCTGGTGGACAGCTAGGGCCTACCAGCTGTAGACCTCATGGCGTCTCGACACAATCACAAGGTTCCGATCTTCGTATCAAGAACCAAGGATCCTCAGGCAACGCACTGGCAGCTCTGTGGAACTTTCAGCTGCTTTACATATTCCCTCCGGTGTCACTCTTGCCCAGAGTACTGCGGAAGTTCAAGAAAGAAGGAGGAATTCTAATTCTGGTCGCTCCTGCGTGGCCCAGACGGCATTGGTTCTCAGACCTGCAGAGTCTGTTGTCAGAGCGTCCCATTCTACTTCAGCATCCCTATGGAACTCAATGTACTTTGCAGAAAGAGAGTTAACAATGGTAAGTTAAAAATAATTCTCATTTTATTGATAAACAATATGGATAGCCATGTAAGTTAAGCATACTTTGTAAATTAGGACAATCGAAGAACAAGTGCCCCTCTGTATTCAGTGTACACAGGATAAGTAAACCAGTGTGAATTTTCTGTATCATATCAAAACAAAGGAACAACTAGGAGCATAACACATCAACAGAAAGTAGCTAGAGAAAAAAAAACAAGGGTTAAAATATGAACTCAAATTGCTTAGAAATTATTTTTTATCCCCCTGCTGTAACTATTAACAGTTTAGGTGCCCTGAAATACTGATATTCCAGATTCCACCGGAGGCGAGCTCCAAGTGTGTTTAAGGGTCATTATTCTTATTAATAAATGCCATTGCTCAGTTCTGTGAATTGCAGCATTATGCAGCAGTGGCAGGCTTAATAATGTGATTCACCACAATTTGCATCTTTATAACCCCCTCCTGGGGGTATATTTACTAAGCTCTCGATTTTGGCCGATTTTGTGTTTTTTGTTCAAAGTGTCATCTCGGCAATTTACTAAACTCAAATCTCGGCAGTTATGAAGGCATTCATATTTTTTTTGAGGGCAGAGAAAAAAAATACGAATTAATACACCATCGGTCAAACACGCCTGTTATTTTATACATCTCGGTAATTTACTAACAATTCGTATTCACAGTCACTACCGGCAATAGCCAAACACTGCCGGTAAATGTTACAAATCGTTAAAAAAAAAGAAGTTTTCAAATAGACCTGCTTTTTTTTATCTGTATTCTTATAGGCATGCACGGATCAGTGAGATCCGTGCATGCTTATCAGTGGGAAGGGGTGTGAATGGGTTAAAATTAAAAAAAAATTGCATGGGGTCCCCCCTCCTAAGCATAACCAGCCTCGGGCTCTTTGAGCCGGTCCTGGTTGTAAAAATACAGGTGAAAAAATGAATAGGGTCCCCCCATATTTCATCAACCAGCACCGGGCTCTGTGCCTGGTCCTGGTGCAAAAAATATGGGGGACAAAAAACTTAGGGGTCCCCCGTATTTTTAAGACCAGCACCGGGCTCCACTAGTCAGAGAGATAATGCCACAGCCGGGGGACACTTTTATACTGGTGCCTGCGACCGTGGCATTACCCCCCCAACTAGTCACCCCTGGCCGGGGTACCATGGAGGAGAGGGGACCCCTTAAATCAAGGGTTCCCCCCTCCAGCCACCCAAGGGCCAGGGGTGAAGCCCGAGGCTGTCCCCCCATCCGTGGGTGGTGGATGGGAGGCTGATAGCCATAGTGTAAAAATAAAGAATATTGTTATTTGTAGAAGAAGTACAAGTCCCAGAAAGCCTCCCCCGCAAGCTTGTACTTGGAGAACCACAAGTACCAGCATGCGGGAGAATAACGGGCCCGCTGGTACCTGTAGTTCTACTACAAAAAATACCCCCCAAAAAACACAAGACACACACCGTGATAGTGCAACTTTAATTTACATACATGTGCACTTACACACATACATACTTACATATGTTGACACGGAGCCCCTCGGTCCTCTTCTCCAGTAGAATCCACGGGGTACCTGTAAATAAAAAATATACTTACAAACAATCCTGTGTAGATCGGTCCTCTTCTTTAAGTTTGTAATCCAGGAACTTGTTAAAATAAAAAAACGAACAACCCGAACCACGAACTGAAAGGGGTCCCATGTTTGCACATGGAACCCCTTTCCCCGACTGGCGGGACCCCCCGTGACTGCTGTCAGTGAAGGTCCCGCCAGCCAATCAGGGAGCGCCATGTCATGGCACCCTCCTGATTGACTGTGCGCTCCTGCACTGTCAATCAAAGAAGCGCACTGGTTACAATGTAGCGTAGCGGCGCCCCATTGTAACCAATGATGGGAACTTTGCGGTCTCCGGTTAACCGCAAAGTTAATTGGGATCACCCACAAGAGTGACCCCAATTAACACTATGGCTATCAGCCTCCCATCCACCGCCCACGGATGGGGGGGGACAGCCTCGGGCTTCACCCCTGGCCCTTGGGTGGCTGGAGTGGGGGGACCCCTTGATTTAAGGGGTCCCCACTCCTCCAGGGTACCCCGGCCAGGGGTGACTAGTTGGGGGGGTAATGCCCCGTCCGCAGGGACCAGTATAAAAGTGTCCCCTGGCTGTGGCATTATTTCTCTGACTAGTGGAGCCCGGTGCTGCTGTTAAAAATACGGGGGACCCCTACATTTTTTGTCCCCCGTATTTTTTGCACCAGGACCAGGCGCAGAGCCCAGTGCTGGTTGATGAAATATGGGGGGACCCTATTCATTTTTTCCCCTGTGTTTTTTCAACCAGGACCGGCTCAAAGAGCCCGAGGCTGGTTATGCTTAGGAGGGCGGACCCCACGCAATTTTTTTAAAGATTTTTAACACTTTATAGACTTCATATAATGTACACAATGAAGCCCTGCATGGATCTCACTGATCCGGCCGGGATTCATTGTGTTAAGTACGGCAGTGTTTTACTAATCACTCCCGTAAAACACTGCCCGACAATACGAATCACATCGACATCGGAAAATACAAATGAAGACAACTCGGCAGCTTAGTAAATTACATGCACTTTATTCAAAAAGTTGCAAATTCACCCAACCGATGTCATTCATGTTTAATCTCCCACCAAATCCCTACAAATACAAATCTTAGTAAATATACCTCCTGGACTGCCTACTTGATGTGGGCATGATCCATGAGATTGTTTGGTATTCAGATGATCACCAATACTGCAGTCACCTGGAAATCCTAAAAATAGGCAAGTATACTGGTGTAACTCTTAATACTTGAACAGTATGAAGATTATTCCACAAGATTCACCTGTTTCACAAATTCCTAATGATGCTATCTGAGTAATGGTTTTCTCTATGCATCTGCAAACGAGATTTATTAGAGATAAAGTGGAGAGAGATAAAGTACCAACCAATCAGCTTCTAATTGTTATTTTACAGGGCATGCTAGAAAAATGAAAGAATCTGATTGGTTTGTACTTTATCTCCAAGATTTGATAAATCTCTCTCATAGTCCAGGTTGGACAGTGTTGCAGGTAATTATTAATCTTGCAAGCAGGCTAAGATTTAGGCCAAGGCAACTAAAGGGCTCAACATTTTCTAACTGATTAACATTGTTGTTCTTTCTTCTGAGAGTCAAAGTCAGAAATTCTAAAATTTAAATTCACTTGAAGAATATGTTGCATTAAAATATGATGCCTTAGCTACTCAGGCAGCAGTCTATGCACGTGTCCTGTAGTATTGTGAGATAGCAACTGTGGGAGGGTTGGTCTCTGTCCGTGTGCCAAGTGAACTCTTCCCCATATTTGGGTGTCTCACAGAAACCCTGGTAGTGGGCAAGTATCCTTTGAGTTCATACACTGAAGTGCCAAAAGTCATGGGATAGATGCCTAGTATCATGTAGACCTAGCCTGTTAAAGTGCAGCAACTCGATGTAGCATCATTTCCACAAGTGGATGGAAGACCCCTGGAGAGATGTTGACCTATGCCATCTGTATAGATTCCCACAGCTCCCTGATATTTGTAGGTGCAGGATCTTGGGTGCGAAAGGACCTCTCCACAAAGTCTCAAAAATACTAGATTGGGTTCATGTCGGGTCAACATGGCGGCCACACCATTCTTCAGAATGCTCCTCGAACTAATTCTGGACAATTTGGGAGCCATGACATTGTGCATTATCCTGCTGGAATATTTCATCATTGTGGGGGTACCTACATGAAGTCTATGAAGGGCTGCAAATGGTCACGAAGCACTGCAACTTAGCAGTTACTGGTCAATGATGTGTTCAGGTGGACCAGCAAACCTAACCTGTACCATATGAACACACCCCACACCATTATTATTATTATTATTATCATTATTATCCTTTATTTATATGGCGCCACAAGGGTTCCGCAGCGCCCAATTACAGAGTACATAAACAAATAATCAAACAGGAAAACAGCAACTTACAGTTGATGACAGTATAGGACAAGTACAGGGTAAATAAACATAGTTACATCAGCAGATGACACTGGAATAAATATCAGGTGGCAGAAGACTGATGGAATTGGTGCAGTTGAAGATTATTAAAGTAAGAAAGGATAAGCACATGAGGGAAGAGGGCCCTGCTCGTGAGAGCTTACATTCTAAAGGGGAAGGGTATTATGGAACCACCACCAGCCTGCATGTTGTCTTGTTGACAGCTGGGGTCCATGACCTCATGGGCATATGCACCACACCTGAACCCTATCATCACCCCAAAATTACTGGAACTGTGACTCATTGAACCACACCACGTGTCAGGCCTCCAGGGTCCAATTAGTGATGTCACGTTCTCATTTGAGGAGCTGTGTCCGGTGTTGTAGTGTTAACTGGGGCACTGTAGTGGGTCTTCTCTGATTTGAGCCAGTGTTACTTGTCTCTTACCACAGACAATTCTGGACAGATGAAGTTGGTTACAATCATTTAGCATCTATGGTCAGATACTATGCGATCCATGGTGGGTGGTAATGCCTTCCATGAGGAATTCCCAGTACACACGTGACACTGTAGATTAAGGAATGTTGAATTCTGCTTTGGAAATGGAATGTCCCATGTGTTGGGCACCCACTATCATGCCCTGTTGAAACTCAGATAATTAACTTCTCCTTACCATGAGCAGCCTAGCCAGTGTTCAAACTGAATCATGACATGTTAGATTACAACTGATACAGGTCTGGGAATTTCCAAGATGTCATAGTATGGTAGCACCACCTACCATTACCTTTACATACTGCTCTCCCATAACTTTTGGCACTTCAGTGAACACTCACACCATACCTCCCAACTGTCCCGATTTTCGCGGGACAGTCCCGTTTTTTGGGGACTGTCCCGCTGTCCCACCCGCGGGCCGCAGTGTCCCGCGGTGGGGGGGCAGTTGGGAGTCTCTGTCTGTCGCTGCCCTGCTTAACATAGCAGCGTTGAATAGATGCTGTGCGCATGCGCACAGCGTCTATTCAGGGGAGTCAGAGGGAGAGGGGGCATGCCAGCGGCTCACAGAGCGCTGGGCATGCCCCCTCAGTGACGAAAACGGGGGCGTGGCTTGTGATCGCGAGTCCTCCGCGAAGCCACACCCCTTTTCTTAGGCCACACCCCCTTCGCCACGCGTGTGTCCCTCTTTGGGGAAACACAAATTTGGGAGGTATGCTCATACCACACCAATGGCAAAAAAAAATCCTATATAATAAAATCCAACTCTGCTTCTCACCTCTGTTAGCTGAGACAGCTCAAACTGAAAGTGAAACTGCAGGGAGATGTTGCAGCCTTCTAACCTGCTGCTTGTAATATTAATAATACTGATCTGACTGTTTCACAGAGAGAGGGGGCTGGGGAGAGAGCGTGGGGGTAGGGGCAGATAGGGACTGGGGGGTGGAGAGTGGAGTAGGGGCAGATAGGGACTGGGGAAGAAAGAAAGAGGGCAGGAGGCTTGGGGCAGATAGAGACCAGGGAGAGAGTGGAGTGGTAGGGGAAGATAAGGACAGTGGAGAGAGATGCAGATTTTTTCAATATAGTCACCTCTGTATGACATGGACACACACTCCCTGTGTACACTGTACCCAGGGCCGGTTCTAGGGCTTTTTGCGCCCCTGGCGGGAAATAGGGGCATGGCTTCATACAGGGGCGTGGTCAGTTACGCCCCCTGTACTATAGTAGCGCCGCTGAAATGCTGTGCGGTGCGCGATGACGTCATCGCGCACCGCACAGCAAAGGTCCTCTCCACGAAGGGATACTAGATGCGTAGCGTCTAGTTCCCTTCGTGGAGAGGACCTTTGCTGTGCGGTGTACGCGTCTAGTTTCCCTTCGTGGAGAGGACCTTTGCTGTGCGGTGCGCGATGACGTCATCGCGCACCGCACAGTAAAGGTCCTCTCCACGAAGGGAAACTAGACGCTACGCATCTAGTTCCCTTCACAGCGGGCAGCAGGCAGCGGGGGGCATAGCAGTAGCGGCTCTTGCCATGGTGCGGTGCCCTCCGGATGGCGCCGGCGCCCTCCGGAAGGCGGCGCCCCGGGCAAAAGTCCTGCTTGCCCGTGGCAAGATCTGCTACTGACTGTACCCCCTACCATATACTGCCCCTATGTACACTGCACCCCCTTCCTCTTCCATATTCTGCACCCCCCACAATATACTGCCCCTATCTTCACACAGCACCCCCATACCCTTCCATATAGTGTCCCCTATATACATGGCACTCACTACTCCATATACTCCCACCATATACAGTATACTCTGCACCCTCTCCTCCATATGCTATGCTTCAACCACAAGTTAACTGCCATCCTGGGACTCGGCAACAAGTAGCAGCAGTAACTAGGAAACGGATGCAGGAACCACCAGATGGTCCTGCAGTGCACAGAGTGGAGGCATC
Organism: Pseudophryne corroboree; assembly: GCF_028390025.1. Taxonomy (NCBI): domain Eukaryota; kingdom Metazoa; phylum Chordata; class Amphibia; order Anura; family Myobatrachidae; genus Pseudophryne; species Pseudophryne corroboree. Next base: position 328,888,738 of record NC_086446.1, read on the forward strand.
GGTGACAGGTGTGGCCACTTACTAGCGTTGGTCAAAGGTGAATCAGTCTGGCAGGAAGAGGTAAGAGGGAAAGGGGCCCTAGACTGCACAACCTAACTGCTAGTAATGAAGGTGCTGCCAGCTGAGACCTGTAGTGCTACACACAGAGAGAGAACAGGTGCCGGTGCACTATACAAACATTACTAAATAATAATTTCTCTTACGTCCTAGAGGATGCTGGGGACTCCGTAAGGACCATGAGGGTATAGACGGGCTCCGCAGGAGATAGGGCACCTAAAAAGAACTTTGACTATGGGTGTGCACTGGCTCCTCCCTCTATGCCCCTCCTCCAGACCTCAGTTAGATCTTGTGCCCAGAGGAGAATGGGTGCACTGCAGAGAGCTCTCCAGAGTTTTCTGTGGAAAAATAATTTTGTTAGGTTTTTTATTTTCAGGGAGTCCTGTTAGCAACAGGCTCCCTGCATCGTGGGACCGAGTAGAGAGAAGCAGAGCTGGCTTGTCAAGTTGGGCACTGCTTCTAAGGCTACTGGACACCATTAGCTCCAGAGGGAGTCGGAACACAGGTCTCACCTGGGGTTCGTCCCGGAGCCGCGCCGCCGTCCTCCTCACAGATGCCGAAGGCAGAAGACAGAAGACATCTTAGGCGGCAGAAGACATCAGATCTTCATGAGGTAAGGCGCGCAGCGGTAAGCTGCACGCCATTGCTCCCAGTCACACACACACAGAGCAGCACTGAAGGGTGCAGGGCGCAGGGGGGGCGCCCTGGGCAGCAATAAACCTCACATTTTGGCACAAATACAGTGGCATTAGACTGCGGAGGCAGTAAATCGCTGATCCCCCGCCATTTTATTGAAAAATCACTGGGACCGAAGCTTGCCGTCGGGTGGGCAGGGCTTGATCCTCAGCACTAACCAGCGCCATTTTCTCCACAGAAGCTGCATGAGAAAGAAAACGCTGGCTCCCTGGTCTCTCCCCTGCTGAACACAGGCTGGAAAAAAGAGGAGGGGGGCACTTTGGCGACGCAGTGAGTGGGAATTGACATAATATATATAAAAAAGCGCTATCTGGATATATATTTTTTCTTCCAGTGTTGTTAAGCGCTGGTGTGTGCTGGCATACTCTTTCTCTGTCTCTCCTTAGGACCTGGTTGGGGTTTTGTCCCCTTATAGGTTAATCCCTGTGTGTGGGGGGTGTCGGTACGTGTGTGTCGACATGTCTGAGGCGGAAGGCTTCTCCAAGGAGGAGGTGGAGCAAATGAGTGGTGTGTCCCCGTCGGTTGTGCAGACTCCTGATTGGATGGACATGTGGCATACGTTGCATGCAAGTGTGGCATCTTTACATAAAAGACTTGATAAGGCTGGTTTAGGGGGGACATCAGGCGGTCAATCCTCAGATTGGACCGACTCACAGGGCCCGTCGGGGTCTCAAAAGCGTCCCTTAACACAAGACACTACTACCGACACGGATTCTGATTCCAGTGTCGACTATGACGAAGTAAAATTGCACCCTAGGGTGACTAAAACCATTCAGTGCATGATTGTGGCAATAAGGGATGTGTTGCATATTGTGGATGAACCCTCGGTCCCCGACACAAGGGTACACATGTTTAAGGAAAAGAAACAGATTATTAATTTTCCCACATCTCATGAATTAAATGATTTCTTTGGAAAAGCTTGGGAGACTCCGGATAAGAGACCGCAGATCCCCAAAAGAATTTTTATGGCATACCCTTTCTCTAAGCAGGACAGGGAGATTTGGGAATCACCCCCCACTGTGGACAAGGCCCTGACGCGCTTGTCCAAGAAAGTGGCGCTACCGTCTCCTGACACAGCGGCCCTTAAGGACCCTGCAGATCGCAGGCAAGAAACTACATTAAAGGGTATTTATTCTCATACGGGTGCTGTGTTAAGACCGACGATTGTGTCGGCATGAGTGTGTAGCGCAATTGCAGCTTGGACAGATGAGCTGACAGATCAATTTGATACTATGGATAAGGATACTATATTCCTAACTCTAGCCTATATAAAAGACGCAGTCTTATTTATGAGGGATGCTCAAAGGGACATTGGATTGCTAGCTTCTAGGGCCAATGCCATGTCTATCTCAGCGAGAAGATCCTTATGGACTCGCCAATGGATGGGTGATGTGGATTCCAAAAAACATATGAAAGTACTACCCTATAAGGGTGATGTATTGTTTGGGGATGGGCTGACGGACCTGGTTTCCACAGCTACAGCAGGTAAATCAAATTTTTTACCATATATTCCCCAACAGCAAAAGAAAGCAACACCCTATCAGATGCAGTCCTTTCGGTCGCACAAGTCCAAAAGAGGTCGGGGATCCTCTTTCCTCGCCAGAGGTAAGGGCAGAGGCAAGAGAGCACCTGCTTCGGCAGGTGCCCAGGAACAAAAGTCCTCCCCGGCTGCTCCAAAAACCACAGCATGACGCTGGGACTCCCCTGAGGGAGTCCGCACCGGTGGGGGCACGTCTTCGACTTTTCAGTCAGGCCTGGGTCAGTTCGGACCTGAATCCCTGGGTGTTGGAAATAGTTTCCCAGGGTTACAAATTGGAATTCGAGGATGTGCCCCCGAGCCGATTTTTAAAATCGGCCCTACCAGCTTCCACATCGGAAAGGGATGTAGTGTTAGCTGCAATTCAAACGCTGTGTATACAGCAAGTGATAACCAGCAGAGAAGAGGTTACTATTCAACCCTATTTGTGGTCCCGAAACCGGACGGTACGGTCAGACCGATTTTAAATCTGAAATCCCTAAACCTGTACATAAAAAGATTCAAATTCAAAATGGAATCTCTCAGAGCGATAATAGCCAACATTGAGGAGGGGGAGTTTATGGTGTCTCTGGACATAAAGGATGCGTACCTTCATGTCCCCATATATGCCCCCCATCAGGAATACCTGAGATTCGCTGTACAGGATTGTCATTACCAATTTCAGACGTTGCCGTTTGGACTCTCCACGGCCCCGAGGATTTTCACCAAGATAATGGCGGAAATGATGGTGGTCCTGCGCAAGCATGGAGTCACAATTATCCCATACTTGGACGATCTCCTGATAAAAGCGAGATCAAGGGAGAAATTGCTGAGCAGTGTGGCGCTCTCTCTGAGAGTGCTCCAGCAACACGGTTGGATTCTAAATCTACCGAAGTCACAGTTGATTCCAATAACTCGACTACCGTTCCTAGGTATGATACTGGATACGGAACAAATGAAGGTCTTTCTCCCAATAGAGAAAGCCCAAGACATCCAGAACATGGTTAGAGACCTGCTAAAACCGAAAAGGGTGTCAGTTCACCAATGCACTCGAGTTCTGGGGAAAATGGTGGTGGCCTACGAGGCCATTCCCTTCGGAAGGTTCCATGCAAGGACTTTTCAATGGGACCTTCTGGACAAGTGGTCCGGGTCCCATCTGCACTTACATCGGAAAATAACTCTGTCCCCAGGAACCAGAGTGTCCCTCCTGTGGTGGTTGCAAAGTGCTCACCTGCTGGAGCGTCACCGGTTCGGGATTCAGGACTGGATCCTGGTTACCACGGACGCGAGCCTCCGAGGATGGGGAGCGGTCACACAGGGAAAGACTTTTCAGGGTCTTTGGTCAGACCAGGAGTCCTGTCTACACATCAATGTGTTGGAACTCAGGGCCATTTACAACGGCCTTCGACAAGGGGAGAGTTTTCTTCGAAACCTACCGGTTCTGATTCAATCAGACAATGTCACAGCAGTGGCTCATGTGAACCGCCAAGGCGGGACAAGAAGCAGAGTCGCGATGGTGGAGGCCACAAGGATCCTTCGCTGGGCGGAAAATCATGTAAGCGCTCTGTCGGCTGTCTTCATTCCGGGAGTGGACAACTGGGAAGCAGACTTCCTCAGCAGACACGATCTCCATCCAGGAGAGTGGGGAATTCATCAAGAAGTCTTTGCAGACGTAACACGTCTTTGGGGAACTCCTCAAATAGACATGATGGCTTCACGCCTCAACAAAAAACTTCTGAGGTATTGCGCAAGGTCTCGGGACCCTCAGGCAGTAGCAGTAGATGCACTGGTAACACCGTGTGTGTTCGAATCGGTCTACGTGTTTCCTCCTCTTCCTCTCATCACGAAAGTGTTGAGGATCATAAGACGAAGAAGAGTACAGACGATACTCGTTGTCCCAGACTGGCCTCGAAGGGCCTGGTACTCGGATCTACAAGAGTTGCTCACAGGAGACCCCTGGCCTCTTCCTCTGAGGGAAGACCTGTTGCAGCAGGGGCCCTGTGTATTTCAAGACTTACCGCGGTTACGTTTGACGGCATGGCGGTTGAACGCCGAATCCTAGCAAAAAAGGGGATTCCGGAAGAGGTCATCCCTACTTTAATAAAGGCTAGGAAGGAGGTGACGATAATAAGAATTTACTTACCGATAATTCTATTTCTCGTAGTCCGTAGTGGATGCTGGGGACTCCGTAAGGACCATGGGGAATAGCGGCTCCGCAGGAGACTGGGCACATCTAAAGAAAGCTTTAGGACTATCTGGTGTGCACTGGCTCCTCCCCCTATGACCCTCCTCCAAGCCTCAGTTAGGATACTGTGCCCGGACGAGCGTACACAATAAGGAAGGATTTTGAATCCCGGGTAAGACTCATACCAGCCACACCAATCACACCGTACAACTTGTGATCTGAACCCAGTTAACAGCATGATAACAGAGGAGCCTCTAGAAAAGATGGCTCACTACAGCAATAACCCGATTTTTTGGTAACAATAACTATGTACCAGTATTGCAGACAATCCGCACTTGGGATGGGCGCCCAGCATCCACTACGGACTACGAGAAATAGAATTATCGGTAAGTAAATTCTTATTTTCTCTAACGTCCTAAGTGGATGCTGGGGACTCCGTAAGGACCATGGGGATTATACCAAAGCTCCCAAACGGGCGGGAGAGTGCGGATGACTCTGCAGCACCAATTGAGAGAACTCCAGGTCCTCCTCAGCCAGGGTATCAATTTTGTAGAATTTTACAAACGTATTTGCTCCTGACCAAGTAGCTGCTCGGCAAAGTTGTAAAGCCGAGACCCCTCGGGCAGCCGCCCAAGATGAGCCCACCTTCCTTGTGGAGTGGGCATTTACAGATTTTTGGCTGTGGCAGGCCTGCCACAGAATGTGCAAGCTGAATTGTACTACAAATCCAACGAGCAATAGTCTGCTTAGAAGCAGGAGCACCCAGCTTGTTGGGTGCATACAGGATAAACAGCGAGTCAGATTTTCTGACTCCAGCCGTCCTGGAAACATATATTTTCAGGGCCCTGACAACGTCTAGCAACTTGGAGTCCTCCAAGTCCCTAGTAGCCGCAGGCACCACAATAGGTTGGTTCAGGTGAAACGCTGAAACCACCTTAGGGAGAAACTGAGGACGAGTCCTCAATTCCGCCCTGTCCGAATGGAAAATCAGATAAGGGCTTTTACAGGATAAAGCCGCCAATTCTGACACGCGCCTGGCCCAGGCCAGGGCCAACAGCATGACCATTTTCCATGTGAGATATTTTAACTCCACAGATTTAAGTGGTTCAAACCAATGTGACTTTTGGAACCCAAAAAACTACATTGAGATCCCAAAGTGCCACTGGAGGCACAAAAGGAGGCTGTATATGCAGTACCCCTTTTACAAACGTCTGAACTTCAGGGACTGAAGCTAGTTCTTTTTGGAAGAAAATTGACAGGGCCGAAATTTGAACCTTAATGGACCCCAATTTCAGGCCCATAGACACTCCTGTAGAAAAGGGAATTGACACAGCGCCACTTGTGAGGTGGGTTCTCAGTATGATGCAGATTTAGTAAATAAATTGCTAAAATTCATTAAAAAACACGCAACCTTACTAAAGGTGTCTGCCAACCCTTAAGAACGCAGTACTGGTACAGGACTGCTGGGAAAACTTAAAAAATGGGGGAATAAAGGTACCGGCGACTGGTGTGATTTAAAATGCAATTGTTAAAAGATTGATTTAAATGCCAAAAAACTATAAAATGATACAAACAAGTTTTATTAATCACATAAAAGTAGGTTTAAAGTTTAAACCTACTTTTATGTGATTAATAAAACTTGTTTGTATCATTTTATAGTTTTTTGGCATTTAAATCAATCTTTTAACAATTGCATTTTAAATCACACCAGTCGCCGGTACCTTTATTCCCCCATAGACACTCCTGTTTGCAGGAAATGTAGGAATCGACCCAGTTGAATTTCCTCCGTCGGGCCTTACTGGCCTCGCACCACGCAACATATTTTCGCCAAATGCGGTGATAATGTTTTTGCGGTTACATCCTTCCTGGCTTTGATCAGGATAGGGATGACTTCATCCGGAATGCCTTTTTTCCTTCAGGATCTGGCGTTCAACCGCCATGCCGTCAAACGCAGCCGCGGTAAGTCTTGGAACAGACAGGGTCCCTGCTGGAGCAGGTCCCTTCTTAGAGGTAGAGGCCACGGATCCTCCGTGAGCATCTCTTGAAGTTTCGGTTACCAAGTCCTTCTTGGCCAATCCGGAGCCACGAATATAGTGCTTACTCCTCTCCATCTTATCAATCTCAGTACCTTGGGTATGAGAGGCAGAGGAGGTTTAAACTTTAAACCATAAAACTATTTGTAAAATCCTGGGGTTATAAATGTCTCAGTAAAAAATAAGAAGTTATAACTTAGCTTTTAAAATAGGCACAGGGGGGTCACCACAGGGAGCCCAACGCGTTTCGTCACAGCTGACTTCTTCAAAGGGTAAGGACAGAATGAGATAATATGCCTATTTATACCCCTGATGGACTGACTCAGGGTTGGTGATGTCATAACTAGTCATGTGGTATCATTAACATATGCGGTATACAGAACAACAAGGACACTCAATTGGTACACATATAAAAGCAAAAGGGGGTATCATGATCTAACTGACATAAAAAACGAGTGGTTTTTGTGCTTAAACAATGTTGTAATCGTCCAGAAATGTACTTTATGTGTTAAATTGCGGCACTTCCGCCACACTTCCGGTGACGGAGGGGACGCGTCACGTGACTCCGGACATTTCCGCCCCACTTCCGGTCATGTTCGTGCGCATGCGCCGGCGACGTCATCCGCTCATTGTGCTGCGGTCTCTTCAGTTCACAGCAGCTCTAGTTCAGGTCTCCATGTTACATATGTCCATTGAATAGCGGCGGCCATTTTGGTGATGATAATCTCCATAGGAAACATAGGGAAACGTAGTGGCCATCTTTAAGGAGTCCTTGGAGACACAATTTCATATTCCATCGGTAGCCATGGAAACCGGACCATGTAACAAGCAGGGAAGAAATGGTGAAGGCTCATGTGCTAGTTCATTGTATATACAAATAAACATATATATATATACATATATAAATAAATAAACATGACAGATAAGTATTTACATATATGTATAGACAACATAATATGGAAAAATTTAATATGGAATATTTATATATGTTAAAACAAGCTGGGATCCAATGATAAAAATGCATAAATGCAGAGTGCATATGATATAAAGTGCGTGTGGCTATTAAGTGAATGTGAGTTTAGGGAAGTATGAAAACGTTAGTTTAAAAGAAGTATTCGTTACCTCACAGTGAGGGGAGGTTTATAGTGATGTGTGTGTATTTTGTGAGGACAAAATAGTGCACTGGTGACAGTAGAGTGCATCCTGGATAAATATGTGTTAGTAGAGTTAACTGGTTAGCAACTTATGGTATTGATTAGGTCACTAGATAGCTCAATGTTATTTGTCAGTCCTTACAGTACCTGATATTCCCAGGCAGTCCCCCTCCCTGGTACTGATCAGGCCCAAAACACTGCTTAGCTTCCAAGATCGAACGAGATTGGGCGTACCAGTGTGGTTTGACTGTACTTGAGAGGTAAACATCTTAATGTCATGACCCAATCGCACATAAAACACACAAAAACCCAGTTTGTTAGCATGCTTTAATGTAACACAAGTATCCATGAATGAGTGAGAAGTGAGGAGGGACGTGCAGAGGGGGCATAGTGGCGGGTGAGGATTATGGAAGAATACAGCACCTCATAAAAAGGGTGCGATTTCATAGCTCTCATTCAGACCCACCGGTTGCAGGGTCTGGAGCTGGAAGATCCAGTACATCTCTCTTCTTGAGAGTTTGTTCGCGAGGTCTCCTCCTCTCTCCCCCAGGCGCACCAGCTCAATCGCTTTAAATGTGAGGTCCTCTGGGTTGGAGTTATGGTGTGATGTAAAATGTCTGGAGACAGTATGGCTCTCCACCTTGTTTTTTATATTCCTTATGTGTTCCTGGATCCTCATCTTCAATGGTCTTTTGGTCTTGCCCACATACTTCTTCTTGCAAGAACATTCCAGCAAATAGATGACGGACACGGTATTGCAGTTCATGAATTCCTTGATAGTGTAGATTTCCTTTTCTTCCATATCGCTGAAGGTTTTCCGGTTTGGATGTAGGAACTTACAAATATTGCATTTCCCGCATTTAAATGAACCCACACATCTAGGCATAGCAGAGCTCTTGGTAGACTTCTCCTTAAGTAGGCTGGGTGCAAGGTGGTCCTTCAGGTTCCTAGATTTCTTGAAGATGATGACTGGTTCGGGCGGTAGGAGGTCTTTGAGGACAGGGTCCATGAGAAGAATATTCCAGTGAGTCTTGAGTGATTTCCTGATGTTCTTCTCATGTTGATTATAGGAGGTGATGAAGGCGACCGAGTCTTTTTTGGCGTCTCTTGGTTTATATTTCAGAAGTTCATCCCTGTTGACCTTCCTTGTTTTTTCCAGGGCTTTCTCCACGATATGCTCGGGGTACTCCTTGTCTTGGAACCTCTTACTGTAGATTTTGAGTTGATCATCACAGTCTTTTGGAATGGTGCAGTTCCTCTTTATCCTCGAGAATTGTGACGCCGGAATGTTATCCTTCCACTTCTGGAGGTGGTTACTCCGGTAGTGTAAATAGCTGTTCGTATCCACCTCCTTTATGTAGTTCTTGGTGGTGATGCCCCCATTCTCACCGGTTAATACCAAATCCAGATATTCGACTGACTTGTCGTTAATATTTGAAGTGAAGGTCAAATTAAAATCATTGTGCCCCAGCATATTTAAGAACTCATTAAAAGATTCAATCGTGCCGTTCCAGATAATTAAAATGTCATCGATATAGCGTCTGTAAAGCACCACTTTTTCTTTAAAAGCTTCCAGGCCGTATACATGAGTCTCTTCCCAATGTCCCATAAACAAATTTGCGAAACTTGGGGCGAAAATCGTCCCCATAGCTGTGCCACAGCATTGTAAATAAAAGTGGTTAAGAAACTTAAAATAGTTATGACTGAGAATAAAAAGCATAAGATCACAGATAAAATCTCGGTGGGTTGGAGTCAGGGTTATATCATTGTTCAAGTATTCTCTGCATGCAGCTATGCCCTTGGAATGTTCAATACATGTATATAGGGATTGAACATCCACAGTCGCCCACATGTAGGTATCCTTCCACTCCACTGTTCCGAGTACGTTAAGTATTGATGTTGTATCTTTCAGATAAGATGGCAGTGTTTTAACATATTTCTTCAGAAAAACATCCACGTACTCTGACAGGTTGGAAGTTAGTGAACCTATGCCTGCCACTATTGGTCTGCCAGGAGGATTCGTCAGTGATTTATGGATCTTTGGTAAGAAGTAAAAAATGGGGGTAATGGGATTGGATTGCATAAGAAATTGATACTCTTCCTTTGTGATCACTGTGCTCCGTAGTGCATGCAGAAGAATGGTCCTCAGTTCCTCTACAAATGATTCTTTAGGATCACTCTGGAGTAGTGTGTAGGAATTAGCATCCCCTAGTAGTCTTTGTGCCTCTTTCGTATAGAGGTCGTGGTCCATTATGACCAATCCCCCCCCAAGCTGACAAAGGGGGGGGATTGGTCATAATGGACCACGACCTCTATACGAAAGAGGCACAAAGACTACTAGGGGATGCTAATTCCTACACACTACTCCAGAGTGATCCTAAAGAATCATTTGTAGAGGAACTGAGGACCATTCTTCTGCATGCACTACGGAGCACAGTGATCACAAAGGAAGAGTATCAATTTCTTATGCAATCCAATCCCATTACCCCCATTTTTTACTTCTTACCAAAGATCCATAAATCACTGACGAATCCTCCTGGCAGACCAATAGTGGCAGGCATAGGTTCACTAACTGCCAACCTGTCAGAGTACGTGGATGTTTTTCTGAAGAAATATGTTAAAACACTGCCATCTTATCTGAAAGATACAACATCAATACTTAACGTACTCGGAACAGTGGAGTGGAAGGATACCTACATGTGGGCGACTGTGGATGTTCAATCCCTATATACATGTATTGAACATTCCAAGGGCATAGCTGCATGCAGAGAATACTTGAACAATGATATAACCCTGACTCCAACCCACCGAGATTTTATCTGTGATCTTATGCTTTTTATTCTCAGTCATAACTATTTTAAGTTTCTTAACCACTTTTATTTACAATGCTGTGGCACAGCTATGGGGACGATTTTTGCCCCAAGTTTCGCAAATTTGTTTATGGGACATTGGGAAGAGACTCATGTATACGGCCTGGAAGCTTTTAAAGAAAAAGTGGTGCTTTACAGACGCTATATCGATGACATTTTAATTATCTGGAACGGCACGATTGAATCTTTTAATGAGTTCTTAAATATGCTGGGGCACAATGATTTTAATTTGACCTTCACTTCAAATATTAACGACAAGTCAGTCGAATATCTGGATTTGGTATTAACCGGTGAGAATGGGGGCATCACCACCAAGAACTACATAAAGGAGGTGGATACGAACAGCTATTTACACTACCGGAGTAACCACCTCCAGAAGTGGAAGGATAACATTCCGGCGTCACAATTCTCGAGGATAAAGAGGAACTGCACCATTCCAAAAGACTGTGATGATCAACTCAAAATCTACAGTAAGAGGTTCCAAGACAAGGAGTACCCCGAGCATATCGTGGAGAAAGCCCTGGAAAAAACAAGGAAGGTCAACAGGGATGAACTTCTGAAATATAAACCAAGAGACGCCAAAAAAGACTCGGTCGCCTTCATCACCTCCTATAATCAACATGAGAAGAACATCAGGAAATCACTCAAGACTCACTGGAATATTCTTCTCATGGACCCTGTCCTCAAAGACCTCCTACCGCCCGAACCAGTCATCATCTTCAAGAAATCTAGGAACCTGAAGGACCACCTTGCACCCAGCCTACTTAAGGAGAAGTCTACCAAGAGCTCTGCTATGCCTAGATGTGTGGGTTCATTTAAATGCGGGAAATGCAATATTTGTAAGTTCCTACATCCAAACCGGAAAACCTTCAGCGATATGGAAGAAAAGGAAATCTACACTATCAAGGAATTCATGAACTGCAATACCGTGTCCGTCATCTATTTGCTGGAATGTTCTTGCAAGAAGAAGTATGTGGGCAAGACCAAAAGACCATTGAAGATGAGGATCCAGGAACACATAAGGAATATAAAAAACAAGGTGGAGAGCCATACTGTCTTCAGACATTTTACATCACACCATAACTCCAACCCAGAGGACCTCACATTTAAAGCGATTGAGCTGGTGCGCCTGGGGGAGAGAGGAGGAGACCTCGCGAACAAACTCTCAAGAAGAGAGATGTACTGGATCTTCCAGCTCCAGACCCTGCAACCGGTGGGTCTGAATGAGAGCTATGAAATCGCACCCTTTTTATGAGGTGCTGTATTCTTCCATAATCCTCACCCGCCACTATGCCCCCTCTGCACGTCCCTCCTCACTTCTCACTCATTCATGGATACTTGTGTTACATTAAAGCATGCTAACAAACTGGGTTTTTGTGTGTTTTATGTGCGATTGGGTCATGACATTAAGATGTTTACCTCTCAAGTACAGTCAAACCACACTGGTACGCCCAATCTCGTTCGATCTTGGAAGCTAAGCAGTGTTTTGGGCCTGATCAGTACCAGGGAGGGGGACTGCCTGGGAATATCAGGTACTGTAAGGACTGACAAATAACATCGAGCTATCTAGTGACCTAATCAATACCATAAGTTGCTAACCAGTTAACTCTACTAACACATATTTATCCAGGATGCACTCTACTGTCACCAGTGCACTATTTTGTCCTCACAAAATACACACACATCACTATAAACCTCCCCTCACTGTGAGGTAACGAATACTTCTTTTAAACTAACGTTTTCATACTTCCCTAAACTCACATTCACTTAATAGCCACACGCACTTTATATCATATGCACTCTGCATTTATGCATTTTTATCATTGGATCCCAGCTTGTTTTAACATATATAAATATTCCATATTAAATTTTTCCATATTATGTTGTCTATACATATATGTAAATACTTATCTGTCATGTTTATTTATTTATATATGTATATATATATGTTTATTTGTATATACAATGAACTAGCACATGAGCCTTCACCATTTCTTCTCTGCTTGTTACATGGTCCGGTTTCCATGGCTACCGATAGAATATGAAATTGTGTCTCCAAGGACTCCTTAAAGATGGCCACTACGTTTCCCTATGTTTCCTATGGAGATTATCATCACCAAAATGGCCGCCGCTATTCAATGGACATATGTAACATGGAGACCTGAACTAGAGCTGCTGTGAACTGAAGAGACCGCAGCACAATGAGCGGATGACGTCGCCGGCGCATGCGCACGAACATGACCGGAAGTGGGGCGGAAATGTCCGGAGTCACGTGACGCGTCCCCTCCGTCACCGGAAGTGTGGCGGAAGTGCCGCAATTTAACACATAAAGTACATTTCTGGACGATTACAACATTGTTTAAGCACAAAAACCACTCGTTTTTTATGTCAGTTAGATCATGATACCCCCTTTTGCTTTTATATGTGTACCAATTGAGTGTCCTTGTTGTTCTGTATACCGCATATGTTAATGATACCACATGACTAGTTATGACATCACCAACCCTGAGTCAGTCCATCAGGGGTATAAATAGGCATATTATCTCATTCTGTCCTTACCCTTTGAAGAAGTCAGCTGTGACGAAACGCGTTGGGCTCCCTGTGGTGACCCCCCTGTGCCTATTTTAAAAGCTAAGTTATAACTTCTTATTTTTTACTGAGACATTTATAACCCCAGGATTTTACTAATAGTTTTATGGTTTAAACCTACTTTTATGTGATTAATAAAACTTGTTTGTATCATTTTATAGTTTTTTGGCATTTAAATCAATCTTTTAACAATTGCATTTTAAATCACACCAGTCGCCGGTACCTTTATTCCCCCATAGACACTCCTGTTTGCAGGAAATGTAGGAATCGACCCAGTTGAATTTCCTCCGTCGGGCCTTACTGGCCTCGCACCACGCAACATATTTTCGCCAAATGCGGTGATAATGTTTTTGCGGTTACATCCTTCCTGGCTTTGATCAGGATAGGGATGACTTCATCCGGAATGCCTTTTTTCCTTCAGGATCCGGCGTTCAACCGCCATGCCGTCAAACGCAGCCGCGGTAAGTCTTGGAACAGACAGGGTCCCTGCTGGAGCAGGTCCCTTCTTAGAGGTAGAGGCCACGGATCCTCCGTGAGCATCTCTTGAAGTTCCGGTTACCAAGTCCTTCTTGGCCAATCCGGAGCCACGAATATAGTGCTTACTCCTCTCCATCTTATCAATCTCAGTACCTTGGGTATGAGAGGCAGAGGAGGGAACACATACACTGACTGGTACACCCACGGTGTTACCAGAGCGTCTACAGCTATTGCCTGAGGGTCCCCCGACCTGGCGCAATACCTGTCGAGTTTTTCCCAACGGTTTATAATCATGTGGAAGACTTCTGGGTGAAGTCCCCACTCTCCCGGGTGAAGGTCGTGCTGAGGAAGTCTGCTTCCCAGTTGTCCACTCCCGGAATGAATACTGCTGACAGTGCTATCACATGATTTTCCGCCCAGCGAAGAATCCTTGCAGCTTCTGCCATTGCCCTCCTGCTTCTTGTGCCACCCTGTCTGTTTACGTGGGTGACTGCCGTGATGTTGTCCGACTGGATCAACACCGGCTGACCTTGAAGCAGAGGTCTTGCTAAGCTTAGAGCATTGTAAATGGCCCTTAGCTTCAGGATATTTATGTGAAGTGATGTCTCCAGGCTTGACCATAAGCCCTGGATATTCCTTCCCTGTGTGACTGCTCCCCAGCCTCGCAGGCTGGCATCCGTGGTCACCAGGACCCAGTCCTGAATGCCGAATCTGCGGCCCTCTAGAAGATGAGCACTCTGCAACCACCACAGGAGGGACACCCTTGTCCTTGGTGACAGGGTTATCCGCTGATGCATCTGAAGATGCGACCCGGACCATTTGTCCAGCAGGTCCCACTGGAAAGTTCTTGCGTGGAATCTGCCGAATGGGATTGCTTCGTAGGAAGCCACCATTTTACCCAGAACCCTTGTGCATTGATGCACTGAGACTTGGCTCGGTTTTAGGAGGTTCCTGACTAGCTCGGATAACTCCCTGGCTTTCCCCTCCGGGAGAAACACCTTTTTCTGGACTGTGTCCAGGATCATCCCTAGGAACAGAAGACAAGTCGTCGGAACCAGCTGCGATTTTGGAATATTGAGAATCCAATCGTGCTGCCGCAACACTACCTGAGATAGTGCTACACCGACCTCCAACTGTTCCCTGGATCTTACCCTTATCAGGGAATCGTCCAAGTAAGGGATAACTAAAATTCCCTTCCTTCGAAGGAATATCATCATTTCGGCCATTACCTTGGTAAAGACCCGGGGTGCCGTGGACCATCCATACGGCAGCGTCTGAACTGATAGTGACAGTTCTGTACCATAAACCTGAGGTACCCTTGGTGAGAAGGGTAAATTTTGACATGAAGGTAAGCATCCTTGATGTCCCGAGACATCATGTAGTCCCCTTCTTCCAGGTTCGCAATCACTGCTCTGAGTGACTCAATCTTGAATTTGAACCTCTGTATGTAAGTGTTCAAAGATTTTAGATTTAGAATCGGTCTCACCGAGCCGTCCGGCTTCGGTACCACAACAGTGTGGAATAATACCCCGTTCCCTGTTGCAGGAGGGGTACCTTGATTATCACCTGCTGGGAATACAGCTTGTGAATGGCTTCCAAAACTGTCTCCCTGTCAGAAGGAGACATCGGTAAAGCCGACTTTAGGAAAACGGCGAGGGGGAGACGTCTCGAATTCTAATTTGTACCCCTGAGATATCACCTGAAGGATCCAGGGGTCTACTTGCGAGTGAGCCCACTGCGCGCTGAAATTCATTGAGACGGGCCCCCCACCGTGCCTGATTCTGCTTGTAAAGCCCCAGCGTCATACTGAGGGCTTGGCAGAGGCGGGAGAGGGTTTCTGTTCCTGGGAACTGGCTGATTTCTGCAGCCTTTTTCCTCTCCCTCTGTCACGGGGCAGAAATGAGGAACATTTTGCCCGCTTGTCCACGAAAAGACTGCGCCTGATAATACGGCGTCTTCTCATGTTGAGAGGCGACCTGGGGTACAAACGTGGATTTCCCAGCTGTTGCCGTGGCCACCAGGTCTGAAAGACCGACCCCAAATAACTCCTCCCCTTATTAAGGCAATACTTCCAAATGCCGTTTGGAATACGCATCACCTGACCACTGACGTGTCCATAACCCTCTACTGGTAGAAATGGACAACGCACTTAGACTTGATGCCAGTCGGCAAATATTCCGCTGTGCATCACGCATATATAGAAATGCATCTTTTAAATGCTCTATAGGCAAAAATATACTGTCCCTATCTAGGGTATCAATATTTTCAGTCAGGGAATCCGACCACGCCAACCCAGCACTGCACATCCAGGCTGAGGCGATTGCTGGTCGCAGTATAACACCAGTATGTGTGTAAATACATTTTAGGATACCCTCCTGCTTTCTATCAGCAGGATCCTTAAGGGCGGCCATCTCAGGAGAGGGTAGAGCCCTTACAAGCGTGTGAGCGCTTTATCCACCCTAGGGGGTGTTTCCCAACGCACCCTAACCTCTGGCGGGAAAGGATATAATGCCAATAACATTTTAGAAATTATCAGTTGTTATCGGGGGAAAACCACGCATCATCACACACCTCATTTAATTTCTCAGATTCAGGAAAACTACAGGTAGTTTTTCCTCACCGAACATAATACCCCTTTTTGGTGGTACTCGCATTATCAGAAATGTGTAAAACATTTTTCATTGCCTCAATCATGTAACGTGTGGCCCTACTGGAAGTCACATT
Source organism: Pseudophryne corroboree (assembly GCF_028390025.1). Lineage (NCBI taxonomy): Eukaryota > Metazoa > Chordata > Amphibia > Anura > Myobatrachidae > Pseudophryne > Pseudophryne corroboree. The sequence continues at coordinate 328,905,039 of NC_086446.1, forward strand.
TGTCTCTTCACCGTCGACACTGGAGTCAGTATCCGTGTCGGCGTCTATATCTGCCATCTGAGGTAACGGGCGCTTTAGAGCCCCTGACGGCCTATGAGACGTCTGGATAGGCACAAGCTGAGTAGCCGGCTGTCTCATGTCAACCACTGTCTTTTATACAGAGCTGACACTGTCACGTAATTCCTTCCAACAGTTCATCCACTCAGGTGTCGACCCCCTAGGGGGTGACATCACTATTACAGGCAATCTGCTCCGTCTCCACATCATTTTTCTCCTCATACATGTCGACACAAACGTACCGACATACAGCACACACACAGGGAATGCTCTGATAGAGGACAGGATCCCACTAGCCCTTTGGGGAGACAGAGGGAGAGTTTGCCAGCACACACCAGAGCGCTATATATATACAGGGATAACCTTATATAAGTGTTTTTCCCCTTATAGCTGCTGTATTGTTAATACTGCGCCTAATTAGTGCCCCCCTCTCTTTTTTAACCCTTTCTATAGTGTAGTGACTGCAGGGGAGAGCCAGGGGAGCTTCCCTCCAACGGAGCTGTGAGGGAAAATGGCGCCAGTGTGCTGAGGAGATAGGCTCCGCCCCTTTTCGCGGACTTTTCTCCTGCTTTTTTATGGATTCTGGCAGGGGTTAAAATTCATCCATATAGCCCTGGGGGCTATATGTGATGTATTTTCGCCAGCCAAGGTATTTTTATTGCTGCTCAGGGCGCCCCCCCCCTAGCGCCCTGCACCCTCAGTGACCGAAGTGTGAAGTGTGCTGAGGAGCAATGGCGCACAGCTGCAGTGCTGTGCGCTACCTTGGTGAAGACAGGATGTCTTCTGCCGCCGATTTTCCGGACCTCTTCTGTCTTCTGGCTCTGTAAGGGGGCCGGCGGCGCGGCTCTGGGACCCATCCATGGCTGGGCCTGTGATCGTCCCTCTGGAGCTAATGTCCAGTAGCCTAAGAAGCCCAATCCACTCTGCACGCAGGTGAGTTCGCTTCTTCTCCCCTTAGTCCCTCGATGCAGTGAGCCTGTTGCCAGCAGGTCTCACTGAAAATAAAAAACCTAAACTAAAACTTTCACTAAGAAGCTCAGGAGAGCCCCTAGTGTGCACCCTTCTCGTTCGGGCACAAAGATCTAACTGAGGCTTGGAGGAGGGTCATAGGGGGAGGAGCCAGTGCACACCAGATAGTCCTAAAGCTTTCTTTAGATGTGCCCAGTCTCCTGCGGAGCCGCTATTCCCCATGGTCCTTACGGAGTCCCCAGCATCCACTTAGGACGTTAGAGAAAAAACATTATCACCATATCTGGCGAAAGTATGTGTCTTGGTGTGAGACCAAGAATGCACCTACGGAAGATTTTCATCTGGGTCGTCTTCTCCACTTCCTACAGACAGGAGTGGATATGGGCCTGAAATTAGGCTCGGTTAAGGTACAGATTTCGGCGCTCTCGATTTTCTTTCAGAAGGAATTGGCTTCTCTTTTAGAAGTCCAGACGTTTGTAAAGGGAGTGCTGCACATCCAGCCCCCTTTTGTGCCTCCAGTGGCACCATGGGACATGAACGTGGTGTTGCAGTTCCTAAAATCACACTGGTTTGAACCGCTTAACAAGGTTGAGTTGAAATTTCTTACCTGGAAGGTGGTCATGTTGTTGGCCTTAGCATCAGCAAGGCGAGTGTCAGAATTGGCGGCTCTCTCACACAAGAGCTCCTACTTGATTTTTCATGTGGATCGAGCTGAATTGAGGACACGTCCGCAATTTTTGCCTAAAGTGGTTTCGTCGTTCCATATGAATCAACCTGTTGTGGTGCCTGTGGCTACCGGTGACCTGGAGGATTCCAGATCCCTGGACGTAGTCAGGGCCTTAAAAATTTATGTAGCCAGGACGGCTAGAATTAGGAAAACAGAGGCTCTGTTTGTCCTGTATGCGGCCAATAAGATTGGCGCTCCTGCTTCAAAGCAGACTATTGCTCGCTGGATCTGTAATACGATTCAGCAGGCTCACTCCACAGCTGGATTGCCGGTACCAAATTCGGTTAAGGCCCATTCCACTAGGAAGGTGGGCTCTTCTTGGGCGGCTGCCCGAGGCGTCTCGGCTTTACAACTTTGCCGACCGGCGACTTGGTCGGGGTCAAACACTTTTGCTAAATTCTACAAGTTTGATACCCTGGCTGATGAGGACCTAGCGTTTGCTCAGTCGGTGCTGCAGAGTCATACGCACTCTCCCGCCCAATTGGATGCTTTGGTATAAACCCCATGGTCCTTACGGAGTCCCCAGCATCCTCTAGGACGTAAGAGAAAATAAGATTTTAAACCTACCGATAAATCTATTTCTCCTAGTCCGTAGAGGATGCTGGGCGCCCGTCCCAGTGCGGAAACTCTGCAAGACTTGTATATAGTTGTTGCTTACATAAGGGTTACGTTACAGTTGACCGGTCTTGGACCGTTTCTGTTGTTTTTGTTCATACTGTTAACTGGTTATGTATGTTCCAGGTTACATGGTATGATTGGTGTGGGCTGGTATGAATCTTGCCCTTGGATTGCTAAATCCTGCCTTGTATTATCCATCTCCTCTGGGCACAGTTCTCTAACTGAGGTCTGGAGGAGGGGCATAGAGGGAGGAGCCAGTGCACACCCATAGTCAAAGTTCTTTTTAGGTGCCCTATCTCCTGCGGAGCCCGTCTATACCCCCATGGTCCTTACGGAGTCCCCAGCATCCTCTACGGACTAGGAGAAATAGATTTACCGGTAGGTTTAAAATCTTATTATTACCATTTGCAATATATGGCTTTTCGCATAACAATAATAACCAGTGGAGTTTTAGTTTATATATTAATCAATGCATTTAAGACCGCAGCTCCCGACACGGGACCCCACTATACTGCAGGTCTCTAACAATCTTGAGGTTCAAGTCCAGGGTGCGGGACACCCCCCCCAATAAACTTCAGCCAGAACCACCCCAAGGCATCACACTAGTGAGGAAAGTGTATACTCTGTATCGTGTATTTTTATAAACACTTGAAGGTTTTGGGACTACATTCAGCCTAGATTGGCACCCTTCCCCCACCTGCCACTGATTGATTTTAAATAGGGAACCTAGCATCTTATGAGGGTGTAGTATGAGTGGCCGGCTGTTGGGATCCCGGTGCCCAGCATGAACCGTAGTTGGGTCAAAATAGAGACGGTCGAATGTAGGTCTTCCTCATGCAGGATTAATAGATAACTTAAGTTCGTGAGCGATGCTGGGTGCACTGGATGAGGAATGCAATGATGACTTGAGAACGGTGTCGAAGAACTCTGATCGAAGAAGTGAATGATGACATGGGAACAATGCTGAAGAACACTGAACTAAGGAGTGAGTGATGTCTTGTGAATGATGCTGAAGAACACTGAATGCAAGATGACTTGTGAACGATGCTGAAGAACACTGAATGCAAGATAACTTGTGAACGATGCTGAAGAACACTGAATGAGAGATGTGAATGATGATTTGTGAATGATGCTGAAAGTACAGGGATTCTGTGGCTGGGAGACACGCTGAATGCGGAAAGCACTGGAGTCTCAGTGACTGAGAGACACGCTAAACGCTAGAAGCACTGGAGTCTCTGTGGCTGAGAGACACGCTGAACACTGGAAGCACTGGAGTCTCTGTGGCTGAGAGACACGCTGAATGCTGGAAGCACTGAAGTCTCTATGGCTGAGAGACACGCTGAACACTGGAAGCACTGGAGTCTCTGTGGCTGAGTGACATGCTGAATGCTGGAAGCACTGGAGTCTCTGTGTCTGAGAGACACGCTGAAAGCTAGAAGCACTGGAGTCTCTGTGGCTGAGAGACACGCTGAAAGCTAGAAGCACTGGAGTCTCTGTGGCTGAGAGACACGCTGAGCACTGGAAGCACTGGAGTCTCGACACGCTAAACACTGGAAGCACTGGAGTCACTGTGGCTGAGAACACACTGAATGCTGGAAGTACTGAGAGTCTCTGTGGCTGAGAGATGTGAGCCTGGGGGTAGCAAAGTAGCGACGATACTCAGGCGCTGGAGATTTGCCCGGCATCTCCTTTTGAATTTCCTGCTCAGTTTTTAATGGCCGCTGCGGTCACGTGACGGCCGACACTCATCACCGGCCCACTCCCATCATGTGACCGCCGGGAACAATGGTGGCACCCACGGGACCAGCAGCAGGGACCTTTCCTCCGCCTGACTGCTGAGTCCAGTGGCCCCCAGACGCGGCCCAGCAATGGAGCGCAAAGCGGAGGGCCGCCGCTGTCCCTCTGTGACAGTACCCCCTCCTCTAGTAGTGGCCCCTGGATACTTTCTTGGCTTCCTTGGATGCTTGGAATGGAAGATTTGAACTAGTCATGAAGCAGAAACGTCAGTAGCATTCACCCAACTTCTCTCCTCAGGTCCATAATCCTTCCATTCCAGCAGGTACTGTAGATTCTTATGATAGTAATGAGAATCGAGAATAGCCTTGACCTTAAATTCTGGTCCAGCTTTGGTCTCCACTGGAGTTGGTCTTGGAGAGTCCGAATGGAAACGATTTAGAATGAGAGGGTGGAGAAGAGAAACATGGAAGGAGTTCGGAATTCGAAAGTGAGAGGGCAAACCTAATTTGCAAACAACAGGATTCAGGACTTGCAGAACAGTGTAAGGACCAATGAATCTTGGAGCAAATTTTATCGTAGGTACATTTAGACGAAGGTTGCGGGTGGAGATCCATACCCTGTCATCAACCTTGTACTGAGGAGCTGCTATCCGCATAGAGTTTATATCTACTGGAGATCCTCTTGAGGTTGGCAAGCACTTGATTCCAGATGTGACTGAAATGCTGTAGTGAGGAGGTCACGGCAGGAACATCCTTTGTAGGGAAATGTGATAACTCAGGGACACGTGGATGGAATCCATAATTGATGTAGAACGGAGTCTCACCAGTGGAAGTGTGGTACTGATGATTGTGGGCGAATTCTGCCCAGGGCAATAACTCCACCCAGTCATCCTGTGAAGGAGAGAGATAAATGCGGAGGAAAGTCTCTAAGTCTTGGTTGACTCTTTTGGTTTGCCCATTGGTTTGCGGGTGGTAAGCAGAAGAGAACTTGAGTTTAATTTGTAGGGCAGAACAGAGAGTAATGTTTGTATAGTGCACCGGCACCCGTTCTCTCTCTGTGTGTAGGAAGAGGTAAGACCCTGTGTCGGGCGAGCAGTGTAGTGACTGTGAGGAGGAGGGGTCGGTGCCGGGGCTGCAGATGATGCGGGTGAGGAGGAGGCAAAAAACAGTCTCTGCTGCTTTACTGCGCACCCATGGAGGAGCAGGGTTCTGTGCTCGCCCCTCCCGCACTCTGGACAGGCCATGGCCAAACCCCTCTGGCTAGTTGCTGGTGGCTACTGGTGTCCTCTACCCATCCCCCCCTCCCCGACTGGCCGGGAGCTGTGCAGGGACTGGGGACCTTAGACATGCTAGTAGTGGTGTATATAGTGCAGCATCATTATAGCCTGTCCATTACAGATATACAGCATTCATATTTATAAAAGGTTAACGCCACACACACACACACACACACACACACACACACACACACACACACACACACACTCTCACTCTCTCTCTCTCTCTCTCAGCATGGCAGAGCCCTTTCTCCCAGCAGCAGGACTTCCTTAAACCCGGCAGCTCCTGTGCTTTTAACTAGTAGTTATATAATAGGGGAATAACATAGTTAAAATACAATGCAGGAAAAAGGTTATACATGAATAACAAGAAACAGATTGTAATACAGTAGAGGGAAAAGGGCAAGGAAATATGAGCAATGGCAGTGCAGAATCAATATTGTAAGTAATGATATTCTGTCCAGAATGTGATATGAACTCTAATAGAGTATAGGATAAGGCAAATGATATATTAAAGCTAATGAAGTAGTAATATAACTTCAGTTTAGCGGAATCCTGAGATCAGTTTAGTATATAGGGGGTAATTCCAAGTTGATCGCAGCAGGAATTCTGTTAGCAATTGGGCAAAACCATGTGCACTGCAGGGGAGGCAGATATAACATGTGCAGAGAGAGTTAGATTTGGGTGGGGTGTGTTCAATCTGCAATCTAATTTGCAGTGTAAAAATAAAGCAGCCAGTATTTACCCTGCACAGAAATAAAATAACCCACCCAAATCTAACTCTCTCTGCAAATGTTATATCTGCCACACCTGCAGTGCACATGGTTTTGCCCAACTGCTAAAAAATTTCCTGCTGCGATCAACTTGGAATTACCCCCATTGCTGGAAAGAGGGGAGTAAGGTGGTACAACCAATTACTGCCGACATCTAATGGTAGCATAGCAGAATGCAGATCCCTTTACTGTACTCCCTCTATAAGGCGATTTCTGACATTCCACAAGTATTGTATGGATCGATTGCATGCGTATATTAAATTATTTCCAGATATGGCATTTTTTACTGTTTGGCTATTTGTAATCCTCCACTTTATTTTGAAATAGGTAAAGCAGATATTCTACTGAATCCATATCTTTGTTAACAAATTAATTTCACATTATATGAGTGGAAGTCAAGGGCACAAAGAACCATGGAGTACTCAATGCAATACTTGAATCAAGCAAACAAGTTTAATAAAAAATACATAAATCAAGGTTTAGTAATAACAAAGAGGAACAGAAATTTGAAATAGTAAAAAACAATAACAGGACAACAAAATAAAACAGGATGAACAGAGTAAGAGCAAAAACTGGTGTAAAAACTGAAATAAAGCACTAAAATTATAATGATCATTTATAAGGCACCACAAAGGGTGCTCAGCTCCATAAATTTGGGTTTTGAACAAACTCTCAAGATTACATAATGAACAAATACCCATGATTGGTACAAAGTAGGGCAGAACAGCAACATAGGGGTATATTTACTAAGGTCCCGATTTTGACCGAGATTATGTTTTTTCTTCAAAGTGTCATCTCGGGAATTTACTAAACTCAAATCACGGCTGTGATGAGGGCATTCGTAATATTTTGGAAGTCCTAGGAAAAAATTACGAATCAATACACCATCGGTCAAATACGCCTGCAATTTGTTAGAAATCGGTCATTTACTAAAAAGTGCAAATCACAAACACTGCCGACAATAGCCAAACACTGCCATGCTGAAATACAATTCGTGAAAAAGTGCTAAAAAAAAAAACAGACCTGCTTTTTTCCCCCGTGTTTGGATAGGCATGCACGGATCCATGAGATCCGTGCATGTTTTTCAGTGGGAAGGGGTGGGAAAGTGTTATTTAAAAAAAAAAAATGCGTGGGGTCCCCCCTCCTAAGCAAAACCAGCCTCGGGCTCTTTGAGCCGGCCCTGGTTGAAAAAATATGGGGAAAAAAATGTCAGGGGTTCCCCCATATTTAAACAACCAGCACCGGGCTCTGCGCCTGGTCCTGGTTCCAAAAATACGGGGGACAAAAAGCGTAGGGGTCCCCCGTATTTCTGAAACCAGCACCGGGCTCCACTAGCCAGATACATAATGCCACAGCCGGGGGACACTTTTATCTAGGTCCCTGCGGCCCTGGCATTACATAACCAACTAGTCACCCCTGGCCGGGGTGGATGGGAGGCTATCAGCCTCCCATCCGCAGCCCTTGGATGGGGGGGACAGCCTCGGGTTTCACCCCTGGTCCTTAGGTGGTTGGAGGGGGGGGCGCCTTGATTGAAGGGGTCCCCACTCCTCCAGGGTACCCCGGCCAGGGGTGACTAGTTGGTTATGCAATGCCAGGGCCGCAGGGACCTAGATAAAAGTGTCCCCCGACTGTGGCATTATGTATCTGGCTAGTGGAGCCCGGTGCTGGTTTCAGAAATATGGGGGACCCCTACGCTTTTTGTCCCCCGTATTTTTGGAACCAGGACCAGGCGCAGAGCCCGGTGCTGGTTGTTTAAATATGGGGGAACCCCTGACATTTTTTCCCCCATATTTTTTCAACCAGGACCGGCTCAAAGAGCCCGAGGCTGGTTTGGCTTAGGAGGGGGGACCCCACGCAATTTTTTTTTAGATTTTAACACTGATTTCATTTTTTAAAAAGGTGCACAATGAAGCCCAGCACGGATCTCTCAGATCCGGCCGAGATTCATTGTATGAAAGTCGGCAGTGTTTTACAAGTCACTCACGTAAAACACTGCAAAAAAACCGAATGACATCGACATCGGTAAATCCGAAAATGCAGAATACGACAGCTTAGTAAATTAGTCGTAATAAATTCAAAAAGTTGCAACTTTACACTTTCGATGTCATTCGTGATTGAACTTTGACCTCAGACGGGAAAATACAAATTTTAGTAAATATACCCCACAGTGATTACATAGGGGAGAACAGAGGGGATGGGGACAAAACAGGGAGCATACCAGCACACAGCAGGCATGTAGCCAGGAGTATGAGTGCAAGAAACTGGCCTAGAAATGCAGAGGAGCTACAGGAGATTAGGGTCCGAAAGTGCTGATTTGTCTGCAATTTTGATACAGGATTTAAAGTGGTTTCTGATTTTGCCAATAAAATATTCAACAAACTGTTGAAAAATCTGCACTTTCTAAAACTCTCCTAAAGTCCATAGAAATCAGCCCATGGACCAAATGTAATAGAGTGAGAGTTTCAGAAAATTATTGATTTGGTAAGGCTTTTCATTTTTTTTTTAAAGTAGCAATCATTTACACTGCAAAACCAGGTTGATCTTGCTGTGTAAATGATTGCCACTTTTAAAAAAAACCTGCAAAACCTTACCAAATCTCTCACTTTTTGAAACTCTCACTCTTCTGCATTTGGCCCCTAATCTTAGATGGAAGAGGATGAAAATGACCAGTAGAGATGTGGGGGTACATTTACTAATATGGGAGTTCTATTTAAGATGGGATGTTGCTCATAGCAACCAATCATATTCCAGGTATTATATTCTAGAAGGTGTTAGATAAATGAGAAGTAGAATCTGATTGGTTAGTATGGGCAACATCCCATCTTAAATAGAACTCCCATCTTAGTAAATTTACCCCGTGATGTGAATTCTCATCTGGTTCAAAAATAGACAAGCTGATTAAATCTGACACATACAATACTGTGCAAGTTTTAGGCAGGTGTGGAAAAAATGCTGCAAAGTCAGAATGCTTTTAAAAATAAAAGTGTTAATAGTTTATTTTTAGCAATTAATAAAATGCAAAGTGAAGTCAATGAACAGAAGATAAATCAAATCAATATTTCAGTATCTAAATCAAATCACCCTTTGCCTTCAAAACAGCATCAGTTCTTCTAGGTACACTTGCACACAGTTTTTGAAGGAACTAGTAGGGACTCTTCATATTAATCCCCATCCAGAGTTTGCAGCAAGAGCACATACACACTGACATTACTAAAAAAAAGGGGATTTTAATTACCTACCAGTAAATCCTTTTCTCGTGGTCCATAAGGGATACTGGGAACACTGAATTACGATGGGATATACAGTAGATGGGCTCCAAAGGAGCTGGTGCACTTTAAATTTCTTCAACATGTTGTGCTGGCTCCTCCCCTCTATGCCTCCCCCTCACCGCTCAGTCTAGGAAAACTGCCCGAAGGAGAAGACATACTTGAGAGGAGGAAACATTACAAGACATGAGTGGTGAGAGCAATGAACCAGCACACAGCAACAACAAACTAGCAACCGCTAGTGAAACCAGAAACAGCAAAAACTGAAATGAACAACTTCACGCAAGAACAATAACTTGCAGTAAGGTGAAGCACAGAGGTGGGTGCCCAGTATCCCTTATGGACTACGAGAAAAGAATTTACCGGTAGGTAATTAAAATCCTCTTTTCTCCATCATCCATAAGGGATACTGGGAACACTGAATTATGATGGGGACGTCCCAAAGCTCCAGAACGGGTGGGAACGTGCTGTGACGCCTGCAACACTGTATGTCCAAACTGGGCATCCTCCGTGACCAGGGTATCACAACTGTAGAACTTGACAAACGTGTTTGTCCCTGACCAGGTAGCAGTTCGGCATAGTTGCAAAGCTGAAACCTCACGGACAGCCACCCACGAAGAACCCACAGAGCCGGTAGAGTGGGCCTTGACAGACCTAGGAACAGGTAAGGCCGCTGAAGCATAGTCCTGTTGAATAATAAACTGAATCCAGCGGGCGATCGATTGCTTGGAAGCAGGAAGGCCTTTCTTGCGAGCGTCATAGAGAACAAACAAGGAATCCGATTTTCGGGTAGTGGCAGTCCTCTTGAAATTCCTCAGGGCTTTCACCACATCCAAGGACTCAGGAAGAGAAGCAGTGACCGAAGCCACTGGAACCACAATAGGCTGATGCAGGTGGAACGCAGAGACCACCTTCGGCAGAAACTGTTGACGAGTCCTGAGCTTTGCGCTGTCCACATCAAAGACCAGGTAGGGACTCCTACAGGACAGAGCACCCAGCTCTGAAACCCGCTTAGCGGAAGCCAAGGCTAAGAGCATCACCATCTTCCACGTGAGGAATTTGTCTTTCACTGACATCAGAGGTTCAAACCAAGATGACTGTAGGAATGTCAGAACCACGTTGAGATCCCAAGGAGCCATGGGCAGCACAAAGGGAGGTTGAATATGCAGGACACCCTGCAGGAACGTCTGTACACCAGGCAGAGCAGCCAACTTCTTCTGGAAGAAGATGGACAAGGCCGAGATCTGAAATTTGATGGAGCCCAACCATAGGCCCATATCCACGCCAGCTTGTAGGAAATGCAAAAAGCACCCCAGATTGAATTCCACAGCTAGACATCCTCAGCCCTCATACCAGGAGACGTATCGTTTCCAGATATGGTGGTAATACTTAGACGTGACAGGCTTCCTGGCCTGAACCATGGTGATAATGACCTTATCCGGAATACTCTTCTCAGCTAGAATGTTCCGTTCAACCACCATGCCATTAAACGAAGCTGCAGTAAGTCCGGGTAGATGAAAGGCCCTTGCTGAAGAAGATACTCCCATAGTGGGAGGGCCCAGGGTTCCTCTACTGCCATGGCCAGAAGATCCGTGTACCAGACTCTTCCAGGCTAGTTGGGGCATTGAGAATTGCCTGTACCACCTCACTTCAGATTCTTTTTAGGATCTGGGGGAATAAGGTAATCGGAGGAAACAGGTACACTAGCTGGTAATCCCACGGTGCCATCAGCGCATCCGCCACCACTGCTAGAGGGTCCCTCGTCCTGGAACAAAAGCATAGAAGCTTGTTGTTGAGCCGAGAGGCCATCAAATCGATCTGTGGACGTCTCCACAGGTCTGTTATCTGGAACACCTGTGGATGCCGGCCCCATTCTCCTGGGTGGAGGTTGTGGCGGCTTAGGAAGTCCACCTCCCAATTGTCCATTCCTGGAATGAAAATGTCTGACACCGCCCTTGCATTCCTTTCGACACAAAGGAGAATCTTGGATACTTTTCTCATGCAGGCCCTGCTCTTTGTTCCTCCCTGTTGACTGACTTATGCCACTGCCGTGGCATTGTCCGACTGAACTTGAATGGCTTGACCGCGGAGCAGATGAGCTCCTTGCAGCAGAGCATTGTATATCGCTCTGAGTTCCAGTATGTTTATCAGAAGGCAGGCCTTGAGTTCCGACCAGCTGCCCTGGAACTGTGCCCCTTGGGTAACAGCATCCCAGCCCCAAAGGCTGGCGTCCGTGGTACGAGAATCCAATCTTGGATTCCAAAGCTCCCCCCCCCACTAAGAGGTTGGCGGCCTGTAACTGCCACAGAAGAGATATCCTGGCCTGTGGTGACAGGAGGTCCAGTTGGAAGGTCCTTGCATGAAACCTGCCAAACATAATGGCCTCGAAGGAGGAGGCCACCATCTTGCTCAACCAACATGTGCAAAGATGTACCGAGACCATGCGTGGTTGTAGAACCGCTCGAACCAACTCCTGAATAGCCTCTGCCTTGTCTGTATGGAGGAAAACATTTTGAGCCACTGTGTCCAGGATCATTCCGAGGAACTGGATGCGTAGGGTTGGCTCCAGGTGGGATTTCTGAAACAGGGATGTCGTGCACCAGATGCTGTCCAACAAAATTTCCTTTTACCTTGCTTTTATAAGCAAATCGTCCAGGTAGGGGACAGTGTTCACCCCCTGAATCCTTAGTTGTAACATCATTTCTGCCATTACCTTGGTGAAAACCCTTGGGGCTGTGGATAAGCCGAAGGGTAGCACCTGGAACTGGGAGTGTTCCTCCATCAGAGCAAACCTGAGGTACATCTGATGAGGCGGCCATATTGGGACATGGAGGTAGGCGTCCTTTATGTCCAGGGAGACCAAGAATTCCCCTTCTTCCAGACCTGAGATCACCGCCTTCAGAGACTCCATTTTGAACCAGAAAACCCTCAGATATGGGTTTAAGGATTTGAGGTTCAAAATGGGTTTCACTGAACCATCTGGATTTGGTACCACAAAAAGGCTGAATAATATCCTTCACCCCGTTGCTGAAGTGGTAAAGGAACAATGACCTGTGTCTGGATTAACTTTTAAATGCCCTCTTGTAGGGTGAGGCACATGGTTTTTGAAGCAGGTAAACCCGATTTGAAAAACCTTGTTGGTGGAGGACTGTCGAACTCCAGTTTGTAGCCCTGGGAGATCAGGTCTTTTACCTATGCATCCTGGCAGGAGCTGTTCCAAATGGGGCTGAAGAATCTCAGACGAGCTCCCACCCTGAGATCCTCCTGGAGCAGAGAGACACCATCATGCTGAGGGCTTTGAGGAGCCAAAGCTGATGCTCTGGTCCTGAGATCCTGTGGTAGCCGACTTGCGAGACTTACCTCTGGAACCTCGTGCTGCATTTGACGCACCTCTGGCTTTACCTTTAAAGTGCGCCATCCGCAAGGACTGCAGAGAAGGTCCACTGTAAGAGCGCCTAGGCAGCGGAGCAGCAGAGGGGAGGAACGTGGATTTTCCAGTGGTCGCCTTCGAAATCCAGGTATCCAATTCACCTCCGAACAGCCAATCACCTGTGAAGGGTAAGGCTTCCACACTCTTTTTAGACTCAGTGTCCGCTACCCACTGGCGTAACCACAGCGCTCTGCATGCAGATACCGCCATAGTAGAGATACGTGCATTAATAACACAGATTCCTTTGATAGTATCACAGAGGAAGCGTGCAGACCCCTGAATATGCTGATCCAGCAGTACTAAGTCGTCCAGTGACTTATCCCCCGCTAGGACCTACTGAATGTTACCAGCCCAAGTGTGTATGGCGTGCATCACCCAACATCCTGCAATAACAGGCCTTTGGGATGCCTCCGCTGCAACATAAATAGATTTTAAAGTTGCCATAGACCCTGGACCCGGCAGAACTAGCTTTTTGGACAGGTGTGACACTGAGGTGTCCACCGCCGGGGGAGTTTCCCATACTTTACACCCTTCTTGGGCAAAAGGGAAGGTGGCAAACCACTTTTTGGACACTTGGAATTTTTTTTATCAGGAGAGACCCATGGCTCTCTCAAAAGGTTATCCAGTTCCTTTGACTCAGGAAATGTGACCTGTACCTTTTTCTGTGCAGATAAAAAGGATTGCAGCACATCAGATTCATCACTAGGAATATTTAAAACATCTCTTATTGCAATAAAAGTGAGTCTACACCCTGTGCGGCAGAGGAATCATCTAACTCAGCATTTGATTCCAGCTCCTCCCCCTCTTCTACCTCCTGTACCTCCTCCTCGGATTCTGAGAGGATATCGGGTAACCCCCTTTTTTGGGTTAAGGGATTAGAGAGAGGAGAAACACGTCTGCTACCTGCCCTGTCCTTTGTCAGAGCAGCCATAGACTTTTGTAACTGCTTCCTTTCTTGTCTTGCAGTAAACTCATTAGACATGTCAGCCATCATAGTTTTAATTGAACTGAGCCAAGGAGGCTCTTGCAATTCACTCCCAGAAGCCCCACTAGTTTGTGAGGGCTGACTGCATTGTTCACACTTGAGGGAATCTGCATGAGAGGGGGAAAACCTGGTGTGACATACAGTACACACAACTTTTTTCACTATGCTGACAGAGGACATTTACATACACACACATACACAGCGACACAGGGTACAAGCAAGCCTGCCCAACCTAGTATGTGTGGAGGTACACAGAGATGAGGAGCCAGCACACAGCCTGCTACTAACAATTGAACTGCTAGGAGAAGGCAATTTTGTGTATAGTGCGTGAGGAGACTAGTACAAGGGTCCCACAGCTGGCTCTCCCCCTTAACTAAACCCCTGTACCAGTGTCTGGCCATGGAGTATCCTTTGGAGGAGCTGGCAGTCCTGCAGCAGCACTGTGAGTGCAGAAAATAGTGTCAGAAAGCCGCTGGTCCCGCTCTGATGAAGCTCTGCCCCCTGCAATGGCGCCAGAGCTAACTGTTATTTATACTGGCGGAAGTCCCCAAATAGTGTAAAAATGTAAGTACATGTACCCCATTCCAGTATCGCTGGCCAGTCTGCGCGGGGGGGCTATGGGATCAACCCAAGGGGAGTCTGTATGCAATTGCGGCGCACAATGAACCGGGGCCCCCGCAAGCGGTTATCACTCACCACTCTGACGACCTTAAGGCTCTGTACTGGGGGTGTGCTGCGGGTGTGTGCACGAGAGCGCAATGCCTGCGGTACACGAACACTTAGGACGATGGTCCATTCAGCAGGATCCAACTCAGCACCTCCAGGAGGCCAGTGTCGGCTTCCCCCCAGTGTCCCTTGGTGCAGGTAAGCTGTTGCCCAGTTCAAATGATGTCACATTACAGTGCCTTACCCTTATAACATTCACCAAACACACCTCACACTGAAAATTGAATGTCACACAAGTCAGGCTGGACAATGGCTCAGACCCAATTGCTTAGCAGGCAAATCTGGGAAATTGGAATACAACTTTATAACAATTTCTCCAGTTCAAATGACGTCAAATTACAGTGCCTTACCCTTATAACATTCACCACACACACCTCACATTACAGTGCCTTACCCTTATAACATTGGGCAATGGCTCAGACCAATTGCTTAGCAGGCAAATCTGTGAAATTGGAATACAACTTTATAACCTGGTCCAGGCCCACCTAAGCCTTTGTAAGCCTCTGGGCCCTATAACAATGGCACCCTTTGCACCCACTATAGTTACGCACATGTCAGTGGTTTATGAGCCATTATTATCCACAAAATGAGAGAGGAGACTCTGGGCCTGATTCAGAGTAGTACACAAACCTGATGATTTGCATACTTCTCTTATATTAGAAGATCAGAGCATGCACAAGATCTGTGTTGCGCATCCACTGGTCTCCTGTGAGATCTCTCGCAATTACCCAAAGCTGCCGCCTGTGCTGTTTGGGGGCGGACAGGTAGAAAGGATGGTTAATGTTCTGGAAACGAGCCGCCCCCTGCTTTCTGGAAGTGCCAATGCCAGGGTCTGCATCTTCTGATGTAGATTTCTTGCCTCTGCTACATAGCCACAGGCTCACTCATATGGCTGATGTTTTAGCAGAGTGATCTGATGCTGTGTCTTAGGACACATCAGTGGATCACAGAAGCAGGGATCTGTTTCCACAAGACACCTGCTGCTGTATTAGCATACTTTCATGTTTAGGGGTGCAGCCAGTCTCCAGAGGGGCTGTGGCCAGCCACACCATAGTCCACCTGTGCAGTATAAGGTAACATGTATCATTCTAGTGCATATAGAATAGATATAGTATACTGTATATATTTCTCTAACATCCTAGTTGCTCCTGGGAAATGTAGTTACCATGGGAATAGATTGGGTCCACTGGTGCCTGGCACTATAAGAAAGCATTAGTGTGTGCTGGCTCCTCCCCTATATTCTCCTCCTGCAGACTCAGTTTAGAAAAATGTGCCCAAGGAGCCGGGTGCATTCTGTTGCTCTCCAGAGAGTTTTCTTCAGAAATTTGTTTTAGTTTGTTGTTTTCAGGTACACTGGTTGGCAACCAGTCTGCCTTCGTCGTGGGACTTGGGGGGGGGGGGGGACCAAACCAACTTCCTTAGAGTTAATGCTTCGTATCCCCACTGACAGGACACTGAGCTCCTGAGGTGACGTTTCTCATGCCCCAGGGTGTGAGCCCATACCGGCAGCATGTCACCACCCCTAACAGATGCCGAAGATGCAGTGCGGACCCCGGGTTCCGGTTAACGGGTCTCTGGTGAACATGGCAACATGAAGGGGCAGCGTTCACCCGGCTACGGGCTGCGGTACCCGCTACATACCCACACTGGCGATGCATATAAAAAAAGCATTGCAAACTCTTTTTTTTACACATTTATGGAGTGAAGCCAGTATAAATAAGATAGAGGGACTGCGCGCCATTGAGGGGGCGGGGCTTCTCAGAGAGCGGGACCAGAAGCAAAAGGCGCTATTTCCTGCTGCTGCTGTGTACAGGCTGCATACGGAGATTGCTCCTCTGTAGAACCCACTGAATCACCAATTGTACTGGTACCAGGAGGTAATAGAGGGTTCCGTTATGAATGGTCGACAATGTTAAGCTCGACACTCAATAGGTCTACCACTATTGGTCAACATTGACATGGTCGACACGGACAAATGGTCGACACATGAAAGGTCGACATGGATTTTTTAACTGTTTTTGGTGTTATTTTTCTGTAACATGACCAGGAACCCAATTAGTGTACCGCGTCCCCTTGCATGGCTCCGCTACCACTGCGCTCGGCACAGGTTACTATTCCCAATCGTAGTCCATGTGGATGGTAAAGTATGAAAAAGTAAAAAAATCATTTAAAAAAAGGCATGTCGACCTTTTCATGTGTCGACCTTTCATGTGTCGATCATTTTCATATGTTGACCATTTGTCCATGTCTACCATGTCAACGTCGACCAATAGTGGTCAACCTAATGAGTGTCGACCTTAACACTGTCGACCATCTGAATGGATACCGTTATAGAGAAGGGTGGACCATATAGTCAGCGGTTATACTTCTGTAAGGTAAATTATATGGGTCATGCCTTGAAAAAGAAACCTTTGTGGTTTGGAAATGCGTTGGCGGCGAGGAGGATGTGGGATTGAGCTTGGACACTCTCAGCTTGTACTGACCATCTGCCCGGGGACGCCTGTGGAATTGTACACATGCTTTATTGTCGGTAGTTGTGTAGACATTAAGCTTTGGTGAGAGACCAATCTTAACCCATTTGTGTTTTTAAAGCCTGTTTTTATTTATTAAATTGTGATTTGAATAACCCATCCCTGGTATACCTTGTGGCAAGTGGTTTGATTCAGCATGATTGAATTATTGTCTGCATTCTTTGTAGACCACTCTTTGTGGGAAAACATCTAAAGGGAAATGCTCAAGGGAAGATCGGGACTAATACCATCAATCATTGAGGAGTTACTTGCATTTGAGATCCTTTCTATTTGGTAAGAGTCCAAGGGCAATATTTACTAATATTCGTGTTTGAGTCGGTTTGTGTAGTGTTTAAACTCGTTTTGTATCGGGTGTATTTTCATGCAACTTTTTGAATCCATATACGCAAAGTTACAAAGCAGTCGAGTTTATTGTTTTCGTGTTTTCCGATGTCGATGCCAGTCGGTTTTTTTGGCCACATTTACGGCCGTCATTGTCGTTTGCGTACGTGTTTTTGTTGAACTTGCTGTTTTTTTCACTAAGTTAAACGCGGCAGGGTTTTTTTTTCCCGCGGCCGCATTTTCACTTTCAGTTTCGATTTTCATCCCCGTTCGTGATTGGTTGTGTTTCAGATGGTAGGAGTATCTGTGCGCAACCATATAAATACGCCCCAAACTGTCCGCACCTCGTGGGTTTAGTTAGTGGTGAGGAGGAGGGAGGTTGTGCTGTGGAGGTAGGTGATTTTGTGGTTTGAAGAGGAGTGTTGGTAGCGATTTCTGAGTGTGGTATTGTGTTTGAAAGTCGTCTTGTCATTCTTGTTGTCTTGTATTTTGTGGTTTTGTCTCATTTTTAGTCCAAGTTATTTTTCTTTATAGTCCCTTGTCAGTGTTTGTGTGTGTGTGTGTGTGTGTGTGTGTGTGTGTGTGTGTGTGTGTGAGTTGTGTAGTGGTAGTGGAGGAGTGTGTTGTTTGTCTTTTTTTTCCCTGTGTTAACTGTTTAGACACAATTATGTGTGACTCAGAGGTGGAGGGTGTGAGTGAGGGGGAGGAGGTCGGTCAGGTGGAGGAGGTGAGTGTTAGTGAGGTTAGTGAGGTGGAGGAGGTGGGTGAGGTTGCTGCAGCAGCCTCAAGTGACAGTGACAGTAAGAGTGCTCCGCCGCCACGCACCACTACTAAGACTGGGCGGAATGTTAAGTTTAGTTTTGCTGAAAATGTGGCATTGGTGCGTGAGCTGATGAAGTATCAGAGGCAGCTATTTGGGCCTGAGTCCGCCAAGGTGCCAACACGGAGGAAGACGGTGTTGTGGGCAAAAGTAGTTGCTGCTGTCAATAGTGAGGGGGTGGTCAAGCGGACGGAGGACACATGCCGCAAACGGTACTATGACATAAAGCGACGTGTCAAGTCCAAAATGGCCAAGGAGGCCAATATCGGCTCGGCAAACCGGTGGTGGGCAGCCCTATATTGCAAGATATCTGGAGTATGAGGAGCCCATGCGGAGTGTCATACCTCCTGAAGTTGTCTCTGCAACCCATGTCCGGGATTCAGATAGGCCAAGGAAGAATGGTGAGCATGTTTTTTTTTTTTTTTATAAGTTGTATTTTGTAATCTGTGTCATGTGACGTTGCATATTACTCCCATCTTCAAGTGTGTGTTTGCAAATACATTGTTTTGGGTCATGTGTTAGCTAAAAGCCAATGTAACATTTTACTTTATTGTATGTCATGTGTTTTTCACACAGATATTTAGCATGTGTAGTTTGGACTTGTTGTGTCTCTGATTTGTCCTGCAATAATGTTTTCCTTTTGGGCGTTTTTTTCTTAAAAAAATATGACTATGTTTTATATATAAGTGATCCTTTTTTTTTTAAATTAAAATAAGTCGTTGTCATGTTAGAGGCTGGAGTACTGGAAAGTGGTTTGTAAACCACTTATATGTGTAATGTCATCTTTACAGAAGGTTTTTTTTTTTATATAAGTTTTAAAAATAAATTTTTTTTGCTTGTATTTGTTCCGTGACACCATACTGCATTTTTTAAAATCTTAACATTTGCTGGTTTTTTTTTGTGGTCATATAGTGGTAATGTGTATTTGGAGTGCCACATCACAGAGCCAATTAGATATTGCATCTGTATTATTTTTAAAAACAATTCAAAATTAATTTGTGGGTTTTTTTTTTTACAAAAAAAACCCAATTCCTTTAACTTGTGGCCTATGTCAGTGTCCTGTACATGTTTGCCTGTCTTGATGTTGCCATAGTGCATATTTTTACATTTCTAATTATTTTTTTTGGTATTTCTGGTCCTTATGTTTTTTAAAATAAAAACCAAGCATTTCTAAAGGTATAAATGTTTATAAGCATAATGGGTGGATGTATACACAATAGCATGATTTATGAATATATCTCATTTTATACAGTGTCGGAAAAAAGCAGTACTACTCGTCGGCCAGTAAATCCTAACACATCTGATGATGATGATGCTGCGGAAGCAGGTAAAGTGTCCATTGTAGTATAGGGTATGCTTGTAAAGGAATGGGCATAACAAAATTGCACTTCCATTAAAAGGTCCATCAAAAGAAGTATGGAGCAGCAGAAGTGGCTCTTCTGTTAGACATCACCACAAGAAACCTGTGGCCGAAAAGAAAGCAAGGTCGTCTGTTCCTCCACAAACACAGCAGGCTACCCCGCCACGAAGATTATCGTCCGTATGTTCTGTCCCCCCACTCCAAATTTTGGACACACCTCCAAGACGTCATCCACACTCCCCTCATCTTGATTGTGAGTATCAAACTGGAAAAAAAGTGTCAAATGTCAGAACATAATCATAATCAGTCATAACCGCATTAAGTCCAAACACATCCAAAACAAAAATACTTACCGCAGTAAGTAAAAGCTGAAATGGAATCCAAACTAAATGGCCTTGTCCACATCCAGTAAAGATATTGTTATGCACACCAGTGCCTGCAGGAAAGTACTGGTGTCAGGACTGTTATGCACTCCAGTGCCTGCAGGAATGTACTGGTGTTTGAACTGTTATGCAAAACAAATGGATTTACAGACAGACTGGGGAATATGACATAACGTACACAGAAGGTGATAGGTTAACAAAATACACACAAAGTGAACAGAGAAGCCCAGAGGCTAAGGAACTGGGTATCTCCCTTGTATTAGAACTGCTCAGATGGGAAAAGCAAGATGTTGTGTTTTAATACGTAGAGAACCCGAAATGCTGTTGCTAAGGGCAACAGCAAAACCCTAAAGGGTTACCAACGGGTGTGGCAGTAAACTCCTTGGTCAGAGATGGAATGATAGACACAAGGAGAGTCTCCACAATCCTAATTCTCACTTGCAGTGCACAGGTTCAGCTTACTGCCACTAAACTGACCCCTGACACCTAGCACAGTGAGACAGGATTAGACAGGCAAGTCTTAGAATACAGCCGCAAACTTGCTAAGTTCACAGAGTAGTAACAGAACCCCAGCAAGCTAAACGACTGACTCCAGTCTTACTGCTAGGTCTGGATTGGCAGAGTGTAATACCAAATCCCCAGGCCTATTTGCAGTAAGCAACAAACAAATACAAAGCTACACAGTACTGGCTAACTTTCAGAAACTGACTAACCAACAAAGATTCAGCAGCATCTGCTTACCCTGAGAAGAGGCCTTATAAAGCAGGTGCTGTCCACGCCCCACTCAGACCTCACAGACTGTGAGCACAAAAACCAGCACCGGATCCCCTGCCATGCACAGAGCCTATAACCACTGCACAGCAAAAGACCCGAACCGGAGTATCAGCTGCGCTCAGGTCACTCCGCTAGCACTTGTCTCCCGGTTGCCATGACGACGTGGCAGCACAGGGCAGGAGACCCTAACAGTACCCCCCCTCTGACGAGGGGTCAAAGAACCCCTACCACCGGGTTTATCGGGGAACTGCGAGAAGAAAGAGCGTATCAGTCTGGGGGCATGAAGATCACAACTGCGCACCCACGACCGCTCCTCCGGGCCATACCCCTTCCAGTGCACCAAAA
Organism: Pseudophryne corroboree; assembly: GCF_028390025.1. Classification (NCBI taxonomy): domain Eukaryota; kingdom Metazoa; phylum Chordata; class Amphibia; order Anura; family Myobatrachidae; genus Pseudophryne; species Pseudophryne corroboree. The sequence goes on from NC_086446.1 coordinate 328,926,137, forward strand.
ATGACAGCCGACCCCGAACCACCTTGGAGTCAAGAATCCTTTCAACAACAAACTCCCTCTGGCCACGTATCAGAAGAGGGGAAGGTCTTCCACTGGAAGAAGGATTACTAATCGCCCGTTTTAAAAGGGAACAATGAAAGGTTTTATTGATACCCAAAGAACGGGGCAGATCTAACTGAAATGCCACCGGATTGATAACCCTGGTGATCTTATAAGGGCCGATGAACCGGGGGCCTAACTTATGAGATGGCTGTCTCAACTTCAAATTCTTGGTAGACAACCAGACGAAGTCTCCTAATTTGAAGCTGCAGGGTCTTTTCCGCTTATCAAAAACCCTTTTGGTCACTAATGACACAGACACAAGGGCTTTCTTCACTTTCCGCCAAATACCTCTAAGGACCGAAACCACAGAGGAACCACCAGGCGTGGAGTCCAGGGGGTCAAAAGAATTGGCCTTAGGATGATGCCCATGCACACAAAGGAATGGAGAGATCCCTGTAGCAGAGTGAGCCGCGTTGTTATAGGCAAACTCCGCCATGGACAGATGAGCAACCCAGTCAGTCTGACACTTGGAGACATAACACCTGAGGAACTGCTCCAAGGACTGGTTCACCCTTTCAGTCTGCCCATTAGACTGCGGATGGTAGCCCGACGACAAGCTGACAGAAATCTGGAGATCGGAACAAAATGCCCTCCAGAATTTGGCCACAAACTGGGATCCGCGGTCAGAGACCACATCAAGTGGCAACCCGTGGAGACGCACAACATGCAGCATAAATAATTATGGCAGCCCAACCAGTGGAACGAAGTGCGCCATCTTCGAAAACCTGTCAACGACAACCCAGATGGCTGTCATCCCCGAGGATTTAGGCAAGTCCACCACAAAATCCATTGAAATGTGGGTCCATGGCTTAGATGGGATAGAGAGTGGATGTAATGGGCCAACCGGAACCCCTCTAGGAGTCTTATTTCGGGCACAGATGTCACATGCCCGAACCCACTGATCCACATCCTTAGCCACCGAGGGCCACCACACCGCCCTAGATAGCAACTCCCGAGTTCTGGCAATACCCGGGTGACCTGCAGACTTCTTGGCATGGAATTCCAGGAACACTCGCTGTCTTAACCTAGGAGGCACAAACAAAAGACCTACCGGAAGGTCTGGAGGAGCCTGCTCCTGTGCTCTAAGGACTAATGATAAGAGGTCCTGGGTAATGCCCACTTTAATACATGATGGGGAAACAATGGGCAACGGCTCCTCGGTGGTCTCCTGGATTGGAGCAAAACTCTGCGAGAGCGCATCAGCCTTGATGTTTTTTGACCCAGGGCGATATGTTATCAAAAAATTAAAGCGAGCAAAAAACAAAGCCCATCGTGCCTGCCTGGCATTGAGACGCTTCGCTGACTCTAAATATGCCAGATTCTTATGGTCAGTGAGAATTGAGACCACAAACTTAGCCCCCTCAAGCCAGTGTCTCCACTCCTCGAGTGCATCCTTAATAGCCAACAATTCCCGGTTACCCACGTCATAATTCATCTCGGCAGGCGAAAATTTACGAGAAAAGTAAGCACAGGGATGAAGGCGATTATCAGACACTCCCATCTGAGAAAGCACTGCCCCAATACCCATCTCAGAGGCATCCACCTCCACCACAAAAGGACGCTCTGGATCTGGGTGTCGCAGCACCTTGGCCGAAACAAATGCCCTTTTGAGACGGGCAAAAGCCGCTTTAGCCTCACAAGACCAGTGAGCAACATCCGCCCCTTTCTTAGTGAGTGCCACCAAGGGCGCCACTATAGACGAAAATCCAGCGATAAATCGTCTATAAAAATTCGCAAAGCCCAGGAAACGCTGAAGCGCCTTCAAACTAGTGGGCTGCACCCAATCCAGGACTGCCTGTACCTTGGAACCCTCCATTTGGAAACCTTCTGGGGAGATAATATATCCTAGAAATGCGATTTGCTGAACTTCAAATTCGCACTTCTCCAGCTTCGCCCCAAGCCGGTGGTCTCTGAGTTTCTGGAGGACTAAGCGTACATGCTTCCGATGTTCCTCCAGGGAATGGGAGAAGATTAGGATGTCATCTAAGTATACAACTAAGAATCTATCCAAATATTCCCTGAGCACATCATTCATGAAATCCTGGAAGACTGCCGGGGCATTACAGAGCCCAAAAGGCATCACCAAATATTCATAATGCCCTGAGTGGGTATTAAAGGCAGTCTTCCATTCATCCCCCTCTCTTATTCGGATTAGATTGTACGCACCGCGTAGGTCAATCTTAGAAAAAATGGTGGCAGTACGAAGCTGGTCAAACAAGACCGAAATGAGAGGCAGTGGGTATGAGTTTTTAATCGTGATACGGTTCAATTCCCTGAAGTCGATGCAGGGTCGCAACGAACCGTCCTTTTTACCCACGAAGAAGAACCCCGACCCAACTGGAGACTGTGAAGGTCTGATAAATCCCTTAGCCAAGTTCTCCTGAATGTACTCTGCCATAGCCTGAGTCTCAGGACGTGACAGGGAGTACAACCTGCTCTTGGGAAGCTTAGCATTTGGCAACAAATCAATGGCACAGTCATAGGGGCGATGGGGAGGTAGTACCTCTGCAACTTTTTTGGAGAACACGTCCGCAAAATCTGCATAACACCCTAGCAATCCTGGCAAACTTAGCTGCGAGAGCCTGACTGGAAGGCTCAAGCAACTCCTGAAACAATCAGTACCCCAACTAAGAATCTCCCCAGAGACCCAGTCAAATTGAGGATTGTGGGCCCTTAACCAGGGTAACCCCAACACCAATGGGGCAAAAGTACAGGCAGTCACATAAAAGGACAATTTTTCAGAGTGTGTGGCTCCAATAAACAAAGAAATCTGGCTAGTGCAAGAGGTAATTTTACCTTGGGATAATGGTTCCCCGTTTAACCCACAAATCTCAATTTCCGATGCCAAGGGTACTAAGGGAACAGAGTGTTTCAGGGCGAATTGGCGGTCCATAAAAACCCCGTCGGCCCCACTGTCCACAAAGGCCTCAGTCTTGACAGTTTGACCGAGGATCTTCAAGGTCACCGGAATGATAAAAGTCTTCTTGGGAAATTCTGACTTCTGGCCTGACAGGATATTTCCCATCACCCTCAGGCCCTGAAGTTTTCCGCCTTTTCTGGGCATGATACTACCACATGACCTTTATTCCCACAGTACAAACACAACCCCTGCTGTCTCCTCCGCGTCTTCTCACGCGAGGAGAGGCGGGTAGCCCCAATCTGCATAGGCTCCTCTGAAAATTCCTCAGAGTCTGAGGTTCCCTTGGGAAGGAAGGAAATCTCAGTCTCCCTTTCAAGCCTACGCTCTCTCAGCCGTCTATCCACCCGGATGGATAACTGCATGAGCTGATCCAAGCTATCAGGCAAGGGATATTGTACCAGTTGGTCCTTTATCTGGTTAGAAAGACCTCTTCGGTACTGGTGTCTCAGGGCTGGGTCATTCCACTGGGTATCATGGGCCAACCTCCAAAACTCCGTACAGTAAACCTCAACTGGCCTTCGCCCTTGCTTAAGGATCGAAATCTGAGCCTCGGCTGAGGCCGTCTTGTCAGGGTCATCATACAACATGCCCAGTGCCGTAAAAAAAGCATCAACACTTTTAAGCGACGGACAGTCAGGCTGCAACCCATATGCCCAGACCTGTGGGTCTCCTTGTAGCAAGGAAATCACTATGCCCACCCGCTGAATCTCCGACCCAGAAGACTGAGGCCTAAGCCGGAAGTATAGCTTGCAGCTCTCCTTGAAACAAAAGAACTGCGAGCGATCTCCAGAAAAACGATCCGGGAGATTTACTTTCGGCTCCTTAACCCCTGCAGGTGCTGCTGCTGCGGGAGCTCCGCCAGCAGCCTGGGAGGTGTGCATTTTAATGGACAAATCATTAAATTGTCGAGTCAGGACCTGCACCTGATCGACCACCTGTTGCAACGTATTTTGAGGGGTATGCTCCATATTCCCACAAAATTTCAACAGGAGTATTAGGCTGCTGAATATGTTATGCACACCAGTGCCTGTAGGAAAGTACTGGTGTCAGGACTGTTATGCACTCCAGTGCCTGCAGGAATGTACTGGTGTTTGAACTGTTATGCAAAACAAATGGATTTACAGACAGACTGGGGAATATGACATAACGTACACAGAAGGTGATAGGTTAACAAAATACACACAAAGTGAACAGAGAAGCCCAGAGGCTAAGGAACTGGGTATCTCCCTTGTATTAGAACTGCTCAGATGGGAAAAGCAAGATGTTGTGTTTTAATACGTAGAGAACCCGAAATGCTGTTGCTAAGGGCAACAGCAAAACCCTAAAGGGTTACCAACGGGTGTGGCAGTAAACTCCTTGGTCAGAGATGGAATGATAGACACAAGGAGAGTCTCCACAATCCTAATTTTCACTTGCAGTGCACAGGTTCAGCTTACTGCCACTAAACTGACCCCTGACACCTAGCACAGTGAGACAGGATTAGACAGGCAAGTCTTAGAATACAGCCGCAAACTTGCTAAGTTCACAGAGTAGTAACAGAACCCCAGCAAGCTAAACGACTGACTCCAGTCTTACTGCTAGGTCTGGATTGGCAGAGTGTAATACCAAATCCCCAGGCCTATTTGCAGTAAGCAACAAACAAATACAAAGCTACACAGTACTGGCTAACTTTCAGAAACTGACTAACCAACAAAGATTCAGCAGCATCTGCTTACCCTGAGAAGAGGCCTTATAAAGCAGGTGCTGTCCACGCCCCACTCAGACCTCACAGACTGTGAGCACAAAAACCAGCACCGGATCCCCTGCCATGCACAGAGCCTATAACCACTGCACAGCAAAAGACCCGAACCGGAGTATCAGCTGCGCTCAGGTCACTCCGCTAGCACTTGTCTCCCGGTTGCCATGACGACGTGGCAGCACAGGGCAGGAGACCCTAACAGATATGTATGTCCACCTGAGTCATACAGTATGACATTGGGTGTAAGATGCTGCAACAAAAAAGCATGTTGGTTTGTTTGTAAAAAGTAAGTTTGTTTTTCCAAAAATCTTATGTGTGCTTAAGGTAACATTGCAAAATACCTACAAAAACATTACTATGTTTGTTTGAACAAAGCTATAAGGTAACACATTATGTATTACAATGTTTTTTTTATGCTGGAGTATGTGTGAGCTACAATAAAACTAAAGTGTTTGCTTTCACAATTAAATAACCAGACACATTTGCCACAAGCAGGCATATGTATGTATTTAAGCTATGAGTGATGATGTTGCTAGGCAGAATAGTTTAAAGCAACAGTGAATGACATGTGTTCCATGTGTAGTGTTTTTTTTTCATTTCACAACCATATGGATAGCTAACGGAGATATGTTTAACATTTCAGCTTCGAGTCCTGGGAACAGCATCCCTCCGCAACAACACCAACACAGTGACATGGAGGAGACAAACATCTTAGAAACGCAGCCATTAATGCAAGGAATGAGCCCCCCAGCACCTGTGAGTACACCACCACAGCAAAGCACACCACCCCCACCACAACACAGCCCAACAACACCAGGAACACAAGGCCCTGATCAGGTGTTTTGGACTATTTGGGCTAGACAGCAGGCCACTAATGAAGATTGCCTGCGTAAGCAGACACAAATGTTTGCAAGCCTACCATCTCACCTCAGAAGAATCTCCAGAAATCTGAGTCGACAAAATGAGCAAACAACCAGAATAGGCAATACCATGGAACTCATGCGTACAGACATTACACAGGTCATGGGCAACTTACAGCGCATAATGGAAGAACAGCACAGAATAATGGAAGAACAGCACAGACTAATGGAAGAACAGCACTGTCAAAGTCGAAAAATATCATGAATCACATGCCTTGTACTAACCCCTCATGCACATGCCCGCTGCACGTGCACACGCTCTGCCGTGCGTGCACATATCCGCAATTTGCGTAAGATCGCTCCGGCGATCACGCGCGGTGTATGCGCATTTACGGTAGAGTTTGTAAGCGTCTAGCGTGCGACTCGATCATAACATATTTAACCCATATAGCGTATATTGTAGTGAATATTCCCCTAGACAATGTCAGCAAGTATGTTTAGTTTAAACGGTTCTTGGACAGAGAGATTCCTCTTTGCATGATAGGAAGGGTCAGATAAAGGTTGAACGGTGGTGTCTAGTATCCAGCTGTAGAGTATTTTAATGGTAACATTTCGGTGTTGGTTAGGAAGAGATTGCTCGCTCCTGCGTATAGTTATGCACAAAAGTAGTTTATAGACATTTACTGTATTTGCTGTTCATTATCCATTCGGCGGGAATCCTGAGCATACCTCCCACCTGAGCAGTTGGAGAAAGACACAGCCCACCTGTTCGAACCCACCTATGACCTTTTGTTATAATGCAGAGACACATTCCTGTGTCCAATGAACCATGAGATTATAGGGACCATTGTATTGTTACTGTATGTTGTGTATATAAAGACCACCATTGCCTGTCCAGTCACTCACTCTCTCTGCAAGGTTTTCACATTGAAGGCTGAGGGCTGGATCCAGGACGCGCTTGCGAATCATTCCCACGTGTGTAAGTTCTCTGTAGCCATTTTGTTATCCTCTGTGTTTGCCATTTGTTCTCATTGTGTACTCATTCTGTTTGCTTGTGTTTGCGATTGTTCGCTATTGTTCATATTATTCCTTGTTATTCTGTTTAGATGTTGATGTTAGTTTTGTAGTGTATAAGCTGTATTGTTTTCCCTTTTTACTCTAAAGCAATCCACGAAGGTGTTAGAGCCTGAGTGGTTTTTAAATCCAAACAAGGTCTTGCGTATTCACTAGTTACTGCTAAGGGCTCTCTTAGCGTATTAATCGCTCATACAGTATTACATTGCCAAGGTTTAAAGTGTAAGCATACCCTTACGGTGTATTGTTACTAAGGGTTACTGTGTATCATTCCGTGAGCGTACGTGTCGCTCGTGCGTCGCGCCCACGGCCTAGTGTCTGCTACGCTAAGTGCGTACCCTTACGGTACTCAGTGCGCCAATAGCGTACTTAGTCCGTAATAGAATATAGCTTAATGTTTAAAGGTAATAACTGACATTATCAATTGGGGGACTCATCCGGGCCTCCTCATATCCGCAACCTAGCAGAACCAGGCAGACTTTATCCATCAGCAAAGGGCGGGAAGGTAGTATCCCCTGTTAGCCGTTTGGTGGTTGGGGATACAGTAGTGCTGATTAGATAAGCGTCTGCTCCGCTTGGTTTGTAGGGATGCTGGTGGGATCTGGAACCGAAAGGTAAGAACGTTAAGCTATTGTCTTTTAAATCTGTTTTAATTTCTGTTTGGTGCCAACTGCGCACGCAACACATGTAACACACGCACACACCTGTACTCTGTATATCTGACCATATTGTTGCAAAACAAGGTTCAAATGAGTCATATTGTGTTTGATTCAGATTGGATTGCTTATCTGTTTTAGTAGGTTTAAAAGTATATTTAAAAGTTGCTGCAAAAGCCTTGATATAGTGTTGTTGTTTTTTTAACTCAGGCCTAAAATAACTTCAGGGGCTTGCATAGTGATTTTTTTTTGTGACAAAGGAAGCCGCATGGTCTGTCCTCCATTTTGTGTAACCCTCATGGATGTGGAAGGGGGAGGAGCAGCGGCCATTTTGGGAAGGTCAATTCTTTTCTAAATAGCTGATTTTCAGTCTGCTCAGGAATAATCAGCCGTCCTTGGTCAAAAAGAAATCACCATTTATGAGTTACCAATGCATTTATTTAACCCATGCCATAGACAATTACAAATAGATTCAGATGGGGTTTAATAAAAGTTAATAGTAAGATGAATATTTGATGTAAGAACGACACACAGATATAAAACAAAGTTTTTTTTTCTCTTCTTCTTTACCTCCACAATTCTGTTAAACTCTGCTTGTTGTAAGATAAGCCATTGAAATGCAAATTAATCTGTGCAACAGCTTATTTTCCTGGCAGTGAAAGGCCACCTTCACAGACAGTCAAAGGCACATTCATATCCAAATTAGAGGAGTGAATGGGTCTCGGGAGACCAGTGAATAGTACATAGATATAATATTATAATTATGTGTGTGTGTTTATATCAATGTATGTTCTGCAAGATAGCTATCCAATATGAATCATACTATTGGAAGCATTGATTAGTAGATTCATTTAGACCTGCATTTTGTGTATTCCGCATATCTACCTTCTTGTGTGCCATTAGCATTGATCACGTGCTGAGAAAATTTGTTGCTATTAAGTTAAAAGTAAGATTAATACTTAAGGGAGTAATTGTAAAACACGCACGCAGCCTGACCCAGTTATAAAGGTAATACAGGAGATACTGTGTGGTGCTTGGTAAACGATTATAGTTAAATATCGTTTGCATTTATAGAAGCGTGTTATTTGTGTTACTGCGGGAGTATCTGGCCTGTGTACACGTGTCTCTGACCGAGTGCGAGACAGCGTACGCAATGCAAAGGCCTACACACGTGGCGTAAATTACGCAACGTGCGTACAGATACGCCCACTAAATACAAATCACACGATAGCATTGTTTTAGTAGGCGATACGGAAGCCACGAGATAATAGCACAAATTTGTTCAGTTTCCAAAATTTAGTTTAAAAAGATCCTCCTCTCGTTGCATTACCTCTGGGATTAGCCTGTGTTACCTGAATGAAAGAAATGTTCTGTACAGAAAAATCAAAGTATATATGAAGTGAAAGAGCGTGTGTATGCAAGTAAAGTTTTCTTTGGTGTGAACCCCGGAATTCGAGATCTCGTAGAAGGACACCCGTGAAGTGAACACGTTGTGGCGTGGGAGAAGGCCATCTCACGTTAACAGTGAATAAGGTAAAAGGAGCAATTAGTGTTACAGCAGACCAAAAGGTCCGCGAAAGTCAGAAATCCGTTAAAAGTACCTATACGAAGTTCTGAAGACCCTGACTTAAGAAAGGTCAGAGGTAGTGAGTGCAGCCCTGGGGGTTGGCGCAGTACCCATATAGGCCCGTTTTGAGAATACGCTCCGGCTGAAGGTTTCACAGCCTAAACAACCGATTCCACTGGTCGTTCAGCGGATAAGTAATAGTTACTTATACGCAGTGCGACTGTACCGCATGTAACTGTGTGCATTAGTTGGTTACCTTGATACCCATTACGCAATTTGCGTACGCTTTGCGGGATCATAAACACTATTTGTACACTTTGACGTGATTTGTGTAGGTTTTTTTATTTTAAGGGAGGTTCGCTGATCACTCAGGAATTCTCCAGCAACTGATACTTACTGGGGAGGGTAGCATACTCCCACACGCCCCAGTAAATAGAGGTTACATTGGGGCCCTGGGTTGAGTACGCCAGCGCTGAGGCAGTGTGTGGGCGTATTGGTCGACGTGGGCGAGAGTGGGTGAAGGCACTCATTGGACTTTCACCGTCGCCTTACCTCTGAGAACGTGGTTTTTGTAGGAATTTGCTGAGAAGGCAATACCTGCAAAGAATGGGGGCCAGTTGCTCAAGTAAGGGACGATCAACCAAGGTTCAGGTTGATATAATTCCGCAGCCAGAAGGGTCGGCAAGGTATATAATGTGTGAAAAATATGGATTACACGCTGAGGTTTTATGCAATGAGTGGGAACGTATGACTGTGAACGATGGGGAGAAGTTCCCTAGTGTAGGCAGTTTTAATCCTGAGGTTTTGCAAAATTTAAGGAGAAGGATATGTCTGATAAAATCCGGGAAGCAACGGATTAGACATTATGATTATTTACAGTTATGGCAACAGGAAGGGGAGATACAAAGGGGATTAGCTCAAGCAGCTGGTTCCCATCTTAGCAGGAAACTGATGGCAACTGGAGAAACAATGGCTACAGAGAATGGCATACTGGGATATGATGATAATAGTGCACTTAATAAATGTATTAATGATGATAATAGTAAGCGTAATAAATGTAATAATGATAGAAGTAAAACTGATAAATGTACAAATTCTAACCCGTGCAAGTTGCACCCCATGTTAAACTTCCCTCAGGATTACAAGCAAGAAAGTGAGCCCAGCACGATGTCGGCACTTTTTCCAGCAGCCATCATACCAGACACCCAGGTGGGCACGGCCCAATCGGTAAAGGCAGTAGTCAAGCCCGCTTACGGAGGGTCAGGTGAGGTTGTGTCCACAGGTAAGTACGGTATTGTATGTTATGCACAGACAATTGCACCTCACATTGTAGAGTATAGAGAGGTAGCGGTTTCTGTATTAATGGATGGTTTAAAGGAAGTGTTGAGGACAAGGGTACAGACCACTCAACCTAATTGGAAAGGTATGTCGTGGCTGCTTTGAGAGAGACCGCTATTGAACATGATCAGAACATCATAAGACACAGGGAGTCACAGGGCGGTAAGCAAATGACAATAAGTAGACAGGCCCTGACAACGAAGCCACATCAGCTTAAGCCCCAGACCCCTGTGGGTAAGTCGAATGTGATAAAATGTTATAACTGCCAGAGGGAAGGGCATTATGCACGGAATTGTATGTTTAGAGACCCGCATAAGGTATATAAACCCCCTAGACAACGACATAACGCACGTAATTGTAATCAGGGATCATATAGGAAAAATTTTGGGCCGCACCTGTAATTTGCAGCCAGTGAAGTTGATTATTAGCCTTGATAGTAAGCCTGAGGTTACAGTCGATGTAATTGGTAGGTTATTCCTTGTAGACACAAGGGCGGCCAGGTAAACTCTGTGATTTATCTTTAAATATTTCCTTTTCATCTCTGACGTTCACCAGCAGAACTACAGCGCAAATGTCACATGTCTACTTGGTCTTTTCAGAGGTCTACCCAACCCCAGTATATCTTACCAGCATCGTTGTGTCTGGCCAAACACAAAGGGTGGAGAGTGGAAATACTGGTGGGGGAGACTGTGCAGAGATACCGATGGACATGTTGGTGTGACAGCCTGATGGTGAATGGAAATCTGACAATGTTTCTTTTCTATTGTTCTCTCTCTTTGTTCTTTCATGTTTTATGGATGGTATGTCACACAACAGTTAGACAAATGGTAATGCAAGATTTATGCTCCTTACAGAAAGATCGCTGAGACGGAAAGAATATCGTATCACTGGAGTGTTCGTTTTGGGAAGACTGAGAGACAGCACTGTTGAGACGACATCTGAGCAAGAAGAACAACAAGACTATAGGACAATTATCGTAACATTTTTCTTTCCCTTCAATTATTTTCGGTACCCCCATTACAACTTTCTCTTTCTCCTCCTGTAAGATGGACTCGCCAGAAGAGACTGCAATCCGTGTTTTCCTGTTGACCCTGTTGTTGACCAGAGAAGTCTGTTTCGGTGAGAGTACCAGTGAGGTCGAGAAAGGCTCTGGAATGGGTTCTGATGACCAGAATGGATTCGTAGAATTTCAAGAGCAACACAATCACCGAGCAAAGGTGAGTATCAGAAAACGATCTGGTAGCCATGACACTAGTAGACATTGTGAAGGATTGTTAGCTGAAGAGAACTGTATCTGTAGGAATTGTGACAACATAGTTGAGGACGGGTGCATCCAGAATTGTCAGTCCAGCATTAATATCAATATGGACCATCATCCATTGAGTGGCTATCACTCATTAGTGGGTAAGGTTTTTAAACCAAACAGAATGCTGGGTGTGCTCACAAGTACCTCAAGGTCATAGAAAGTCAGGACTAGTGCCATACGCTTTAACGATAGATGAGGTACTTGAATTAAGGGGTGGGAGACCGGTGGACAAGAAATTTAATATTTCTAAGCCTCCTAGTTTGAAGCTCCACCAATATCATGTGGATAGGTCCTTAATATGTTTTATCATTTCCAATCGCCAAATGCCGGGAAATTGGGAAGTGACATGGAACAACCAAACCACATTCTCACACAGAGCCGATAGAATGCCCATTGACTCAGAGCTTATACGCCAAATAGCCAACAGTGGGAGATATTTCCAATATAGGTACACTCTAGGAAGTAGGCCCATGTGAGTTGGAGAAGTATCACCAGGGTACTGTGCGCATATCATACAACCTGATACGTGTACTAGTCAGATGAGAGAGTTAGGGATAGGATTTTTCACCTGGAAGGTTTGTAATATGGTGATGACATATTCTGTCCCATATGTCCTCCCCGATGATGCCTATTTCATATGTGGGAGGAAGGCGTGTAAGTGGCTTGCCCCAAACTCAGAGGGATTGTGTTACATTGGAAGAGTGTTACCGGAAGTAATGACCATTACCCATGATAGAATGAAAGACGTTCACCGCAATGCTCAAGCTCCTTACACTCACACCCATTACGAACACATTGTAAAGAGACACCTTATAGACAGGACAGAGCATGCAGCCTCTGATTTGATCCACAAATCCACCGGGATTCAACTCCTGCTCGCGCTAGATATCACCCGTACCGCCAGAGGAGTTATAAATTTTAGGTATATTACCGCGCTAGCGAACCTGATAGACAATATCACCGAGATGTATGATGACACCTTCAGGTATACTGGGAGAGAATTGCAAGCTTACAAAACGGAACTGATCCAGCACAGGATGGTTCTAAATTACATCACAGCGGTGACAGGCGGGTATTGTGTCACCCTAGCAACTCAGTATGGTGTGAAGTGTTGTACATATATCACAAACAGCACTGAGGACCCAACAGAGGTCATAGATCAAAAGATGGACGATATCTTGCAATTGAAGTGGGAGTTCCGAAGGAGACACAACCTTACCCTTGCTTCTGTGGGTAATGAACTGACCGGCTGGGTTTCATGGTTGAACCCACGCAATTGGTTCTCAGGTTTAGGAGAATGGGCTCAAAATGTTATCGTTGCTGTAGGGAAATTTCTCTTATGTATCCTAGGAGTTGTCATAATGATTGGTTTGATATTCAGATGTGTTCGAATTTTAATGAATTGCAAGCGCAGTACCAAATTGATGAGTTTGAGGAGCGAGGGCATTGTAACAACAACTGGTTTAAATTCATGACCCATCAATCGAGACAATACTGTGATAAGATGTGATTCCACGGTCCGTTTCTTTCACCCGTTTCTCCTTTGTTTTTCTCCAAGGTAAAAAGACATCCACTCGGAAGAAGAATTTGATGACCCATTATACAGACCATTGATGAACTGTTTCACCGACAATTGATGAACCCTTAGAGACTTTAACTTTTATGGACACTTAAAGAGCTTTGCTTGCCACACAGCAAAGATACAGCAATCCGGACAAGACTTCAACAAGACATCAACAAGACTCCAACAGACGCCCAAGGACGACCATATATATATAATCATACGAATGCATTTATAACGCATGTTTCTTATCTTCATCTCTTCTATCTTCAGGTAGTGGCACACATAGTCGACAGGTGATATAGACACATATATTAGCACCCACATATTTTCCCCCTTCATGTATCATCAAGTAATGTGCACCCCATTTGTTGGAACTAAAAGCCGAAAAGAGCTCGGTAGAGTTTGTTAGCCCACTTACAGACCCTTAATACGGGATAAGAAGGATTCAATGTATACTTCGCAATACCTCGAAGCTTATTTTTAGAACATGTACGGCACAATGATACATGACCCCTCAGACATGGATTTCATACATACATACATGCTTTTTACTATCTCACTAGGTCATACATTTCCCACCTTCTCCTCTCCTCCCTACTCCCAATCATAATAAGGTATTTCATGGTAATATATATTTTTCTGCTTAAATTGTTTAGATAGTGGCAGTTATTGTTGACTGCCAAAGGGTGGACTGTCAAAGTCGAAAAATATAATGAATCACATGCCTTGCACTAACCCCTCATGCACATGCCCGCTGCACGTGCACATGCTCTGCCGTGCGTGCACATATCTGCAATTTGCGTAAGATCGCTCCGGCGATCACGCGTGGTGTATGCGCATTTACGGTAGAGTTTGTAAGCGTCTAGCGTGCGACTCGATCATAACATATTTAACCCATATAGCGTATATTGTAGTGAATATTCCCCTAGACAATGTCAGCAAGTATGTTTAGTTTAAACGGTTCTTGGACAGAGAGATTCCTCTTTGCATGATAGGAAGGGTCAGATAAAGGTTGAACGGTGGTGTCTAGTATCCAGCTGTAGAGTATTTTAATGGTAACATTTCGGTGTTGGTTAGGAAGAGATTGCTCGCTCCTGCGTATAGTTATGTACAAAAGTAGTTTATAGACATTTACTGTATTTGCTGTTCATTATACATGCGGCGGGAATCCTGAGGATACCTCCCACCTGAGCAGTTGGAGAAAGACACAGCCCACCTGTTCGAACCCACCTATGACCTTTTGTTATAATGCAGAGACACATTCCTGTGTCCAATGAACCATGAGATTATAGGGACCATTGTATTGTTACTGTATGTTGTGTATATAAAGACCACCATTGCTTGTCCAGTCACTCACTCTCTCTGCAAGGTTTTCACATTGAAGGCTGAGGGCTGGATCCAGGACGCGCTTGCGAATCATTCCCACATGTGTAAGTTCTCTGTAGCCATTTTGTTATCCTCTGTGTTTGCCATTTGTTCTCATTGTGTACTCATTCTGTTTGCTTGTGTTTGCGATCGTTCGCTATTGTTCATATTATTCCTTGTTATTCTGTATAGATTTTGATGTTAGTTTTGTAGTGTATAAGCTGTATTGTTTTCCCTTTTTACTCTAAAGCAATCCACGAAGGTGTTAGTGCCTGAGTGGTTTTTAAATCCAAACAAGGTCTTGCGTATTCACTAGTTACTGCTAAGGGCTCTCTTAGCGTATTAATCGCTCATACATTGCCAAGGTTTAAAGTGTAAGCATACCCTTACGGTGTATTGTTACTAAGGGTTACTGTGTATCATTCCGTGAGCGTACGTGTCGCTCGTGCGTCGCGCCCACGGCCTAGTGTCTGCTACGCTAAGTGCGTACCCTTACGGTACTCAGTGCGCCAATAGCGTACTTAGTCCGTAATAGAATATAGCTTAATATTTAAAGGTAATAACTGACATTATCAGCACAGACAACAGCAAAGTTATATGAGCATTTTTCAAAACAGTCAAAAGATTAATGAAAGCTTTTTCAGAATAGTAGACAATCAAAATGCTGCTACACGTGAACTCAATGCCACCCTCACTAACCTGAATGAAATACTCAGATGCATGCACCAACAGCAAACAACCAGCAGTTCTGGTACGACTACTCCAAATATCACACCAGTCTCATCACCACCAAGATGGTCCACCAGAGCACGCCAACATGACAGTGCTAAAGGCAAAGGGCAGGACAAGCAGCCACCAAAAAAAACGTAACAAATTTTTTTTAGACATTTGTGATAAGTAAAGTTAGCAAGTGTTTTTGATGCTTTACAAAATATCACACTTAGCTCCTTGCCCCTTTTTTAAACATCATTAATTATAAGTGCACCAAATTAATTGTTAAAAATAGTACGCACATTTATTCCTTTTAATTTTTTTTGGGTATTGGAGGAGGAAAATGTTGATGGAGCCACACGTACATGTTAGCAGGAAGTAAACTGACCACTTGATTTTTTTCTAATCATTACTCTTTCTAGATTCCAATCATTCTCTTTGCCTGCAGATACAATAATTGCCAGCCAGGCAGAATGTCTTTAGCAGGAAGTAAACTGACCACTTGATTTTTTTCTAATCATTACTCTTTCTAGATTCCAAACATTCTCTTTGCCTGCAGACAATCCAAATTACAATGTTAGTGATACATATCTTAGCTATCTTATCTATACAACATTACAAGATTAACACAATTGAGTTGCGTAAAAAGCTTCTAATATGTTGCCTTTGTTTTGTTTGAAAAACATTGTCCAAATGAATGTCAGTATTGTTGGGACAGGTTTGTGTGTGTTAAAAATTATTAAGCATGTTTTTACACATGATGCTGAAACAAACAAATATGTACTTTTACAAAAAAAATCTGTTTATAATAAAGTATATGTGTGGCAAACTGTGTATTTACTTACACATCATCAAGTTTACAGCATCAAACATTAGGAAATAAATTATTCCTAATTACAGTAAGTTTGTGAGTCTTAAATATGACGTTGCGTCACACATAGGGACACATGTATTCCTCAAGGCAAACATATTATATGTTGAGGAGAGTTTTTTGGGAACACAGGTTCTCAAACTCGGCCATCAGGAACCCACACAGTGCATGTTTTGCAGGTCTACTCACAGAATCAGAAGTGACATAATTAGCTCCACCTGTGAACCTTTTTACATATGTCTGTGTGTAATTCATACACCTGTGCTTCTACTGGGTTACGAGAAAAACATGCACTGTGTGTGGGCCTGGGGGCCGAGTTTGTGAACCTGTGCATTAGGACATTACACACAATGATAAAGTGAAATACTAAATGGATGATGTGGGCTTGTAAGAAATTAGCACTGTAAGATTTCGAACACTTATCCAGACTTAATGCATGCCACTCATAATCTGTTGTTTTGATATTAAAAAGACACACAATACACATGCAACATTTGATGACCATATAGCGAGGGTATGTTTGTATGTGTCAAGGAGACAGACACATTCTGAGTAATGGATTTTGACCAAAAAAACAAAACATCTATTTATGTAGGCACAAAAAATGAAATAAGCAAACCAAGCTTACCTTAGAAATAGCTATTGATGATCTGTTGCCTAACCTGCCTCCCTACATCAGTACTCCAAGTATCACCAGATGTCTCTAATTCCTCTGCTTGCTGGCTGCTTTCTTCCTCCTCCTCCTCCTCCTCAACATGTGGCAGATGTTGTTGCAAACACATGTTATGAAGAAAGTGGCAGCAGAACACAATTTGAGTCACCTTGCAGGGACTATACAACAAAAGCCCACCAGACTTATCCAGACACCGAAACCTAGATTTCAGCACACCAAAACATCTTTCTATCACATTCCGCATGGACTTATGTGCATTATTGTAATTGTGTTCAGCAGGGGTATCAGGTCGGGACAATGGAGTTAGAAGCCAAGAGAAACAGCCATATCCTCCATCACCTAAAAGACAGATATAGTAACGTGATTCATGTGAAGATACAGCAACGCATAAGTAACACACTGTGGGGCAGATGTATTAACCTGTAGAAGGCATAAGGAAGTGAAAAACCAGTGATATGTGCAAAGTAATAAAGGCAGCAGACAATCTGATCCTAAATGTTCATTTACATATTGGAGCAGATTGGCTGGTGCCTTTAACACCTTGCACAGATCACTGGTTTCTCACTTCCTTATGCCTTCTACAGGTTAATACATCTGCACCTGTATTTGGGCAAAGTATATGCAGGCCAACACATTTCAAATTACACACCCAGCAGCCATCCATCTGGCATTTGTCCATCCTCAAACTTATCAAAGAGGGATGACTGACTGAGGATGAAGGAGTCATGGCAGCCCCCAGGGTAACCAGCAACAACACTCATTATTTTGAGATTTGCATCACAAACCACCTGCACATTTGTGGAGTGTTCAAAATGGCGGTTTGTATATATGTGCTGCGTGCCCCTAGGTGGTCTCAGCTGAATGTGTGTGCAATCTATGGCTCCAAGCACATTGGGCATGCCAGCCAGCTCATAGAAATCTACCCTGACGGCATGCCACTGAGACTCCTGGGTAGGGAAGCAGATTGAGGCCTCGATGTGTGGCTGCAAAACAGCCAAAACCTGTGTGAACATTTTAAAAAACAATAAACTTGAGATTTTAGGACAGAACTGGCCACCGAGAAATTAAAACAAACACAAAACAGAAGAGGTTGTTAGGTATACATCACCTGTGTTAAGATTCTGGAAAGTGTGGGCTGTGAGATTCCTATGACATCCCCAGACACAGCCTGAAAGCTGCCAGTAGCCATAAAATGCAACACAGCCAGGAGTTTGTGCAGGCCTGAGACAGGGCGAGAGCGTGCTGTCTCAGGGTCTAGGCCCAGTTTGACAAGGTCATACAGACGGAAAATGTTGTTACGATTTAGACAGAACATCTGTATGACCTTATCATCGGACAATGCGTTCAAGTTTAAACGCCCCCTAAAAAAACGAGGCCTGCGCAGCCTCCGCGGAACCTGTACAACCTGCTGACCATGTTGAGTTTCTTGGCCCTGGGTACTTACAGGCTGATGTCTGAGTCTGAGGAATCCCACAGCACACAAAAGATCACTGGCCCACAGTCCTGCTGCCATTTCTGAGTGTAGGTGTATTGAAATGGGCCTAACATCCTTTTCTAGGCATCCTAATTCAGGTGTGAGTGATTTTTTATTTGCAACACATGTAAACACGAAAAAAGCAGGTCTATTTTTTTGCCACTTTTTTAACGAATCGCAAAAAAACACGACCGCATTTGAGCCCTCAGAGACTAACACCCAAATACGAATGAATAGTGAATTCCCGTATTCTATGAAATAACAGCCGCGTTTGACCGATGGTCTATTCATTCGTATTTCGGGACGTTGTCATTCAAACCATTACGAATAGACCAGACACTGCCGAGATTGGTGCTTAGTGAATTCCCGGATTGGGACTTAGAAAAAAACACACAAATCGACCAAACTCGGACTTTTAGTAAATACTGGCCCAAGAAGGAATACACCCTTGAACATAAGAAAATACATCTACACTATGGAGTGTGTCTTTTGTTCTTGTTAATCTTAGGTTTTTGCCTAGAAGAACTCTTAGGCGATTTTTGTGGACATTTATATACAGCGCCCGAATACAGTGTGCCCTATTTGCTATGGCTCATTAGGTCGACCACACTTAGGTCGACAGTCATTAGGTTGACCACTATTGGTCGACATGCATTATGTCGACATGGTCACTAGATCGACATGGAAAAAGGTTGACATGAGTTTTTTTACTTTTTTTGGTGTCGTTTTCTTTGTAAAGTTACGGGGAACCCCAATTAGTGCACCGCGTCCCCTCATATGGCTCACTTCGCTCTCCATACTTCGGGCAAGGTTACTATTCCCAATCATAGTCCACGTGGATCGTAAAGTATGAAAAAGTTCAAGAAATTAAAAATTTTAAAAAAACTCATGTTGACCTTTTTCCATGTCGACCAAGTAAATGTCGACCTAGTGACCATGTCGACCTAATGAATGTCGATCAATAGTGGTCAACCTAATGACTGTCGACCTAAGTCTTATCGATCTAATGACTGTATACTTACCCAGGGGAGAGCTGCTCTGATCTGAGGTTTGTGTGCTGGTCCCAATCCTCTCTGTGGGGGTCATTCTGACCTGATCGCACGCTGTCATTTTTCAAAGTGCAGCAATCAGGTCACTACTGCGCATGTGTATGCATCGCAATGCGCAGGCGTGACGTACGGGTACAAAGCGGATCGTTGCTGTGCGATGGATTTAACAAAGAATCCATTTGCACAGCCGATCGCAAGGAGATTGACAGGAAGATGGCATTTGTGGGTGTCAACCGACCGTTTTCTGGGAGTGTTTGGAAAAACGCAGGCGTGTCCATGCATTTGCAGGGCGGGTGTCTGACGTCAATTCCGGGACCTGACAGGCTGAAGTGATTGCAAGGGCTGAGTAAGTTCTGAGCTACTCAGAAACTGCACAAACTATTTTTGTACCGCTCGGCTGCACATGCGATCGCACCCTTGCACAGCAAATATACACTCCCCAGTGGGCGGCGACTATGCGTTTGCACGGCTGCAAAAAGTAGCTTGCGAGCGATCAACTATGAATGACCCCCTATGTCATTCACGTTTGTCTGGGATAAGTGTGCTGTCTCACTATTACTGCACTGTGGGCCTAATTCAGAGTTGATCGCAGCAGCAAATTTGTTAGCATCTGGGCAAAACCAAGGGGGTCATTCAGACCCGATCGCACACTGCAATTCTTCGCAGCGGTGCGATCAGGTCGGAACTACGCATGCGCGGCGTGTGCATTGCGCGCGTCATTACTCGGCAACGGCTGTCGCCGGACAATGACGCCGGGAACGAGGAAAGCGGTCACAGCGGCGACCGCAAGAAGATTGACAGGAGGAAGGCGTGCTGGGGCGTCAACTGACCATTTTCCGAAGTGGTCCAGCGAACGCAGTCGTGTCCAGGCGTTTTGAGGGCGGATGTCTGATGTCAAATCCGGGACCTGCATCGTTGGATCCTTCGCAAATGGTAAGTAGGTCTAGGGCTAGTCTTGTTTTACTTGAAACTTTTTTAGCATAGCAGGGCTGCACAAGCATTCGCAGCCCTGCTATGCTAAAATACACTCCCCCATAGGTGGCGTCAGGTTGATCGCACGAGCAGCAAAAAGTTGCTACGTGCGATCAACTCGGAACGACCCCCCATGTGCACTGCAGGTGTGGCAGATATAACATTTGCAGAGAAAGTTAGATTTGGGTGGTTTATTTTGTTTCTGTGCAGGGTAAATACTGTCTGCTTTATTTTTATACTGCAATTTAGATTTCAGTTTGAACACACCTCACCCAAATCTAACTCTCTTTGCATATGTTATATCTGCCTCCCCTGCAGTGCACATGGGGGGTCATTCCGAGTTGATCGCACAAAGCTACTTTTTGCAGCCTGTACAATCAACTAGACGCCGCCTATGGGGAGGGAATTTTTGCATAGCAAGACTGCGAACACTTGTGCAGCCCTGCTATGCAAAAAAAGTTTTGAGCAAAAGAAGACCAGGGTCAGACTTGCTCACCCTGTGCGACGGATCCAGCGACGAAGGTCCCGGAATTGACGTCAGACATCCGCCCTATAAATGCCTGGACATGCCTGTTTTCGCCTCACCACTCCTTGAAAACGGTCAGTTGATGCCCCGGAAAGCCTCCCACCTGTCAGTCTTCTTGCGATCGCCGCTGCGATCACTTTTTCCGGGCAACGACTTGCGTGCGCAATGCGACCGCCGCGCATGCGCAGTTCTGACCCGTTTGCACTGCTGCAACAAACTGCAGCGTGCGAATGGGTCGAAATGACCCCCATGGTTTTGCCCAACTGCTAACTGTGTTTCCTCATTATCTCTGTGATTTCTGCTGCAGCATGTCTGAAAATAAGTCTGTGTGTAATTCATGTAAGGATAGAGTTACACCTTCCTCACAGGGGTCTCTAATGTGTACCCAATGCTCTATACCTTCACAGGGTAGTAATATGCAGGAACCTGAGTGGATGGAATCATTTAAATCAATGATTACTAACATAAATTAAGAGTTGGCTATGGCTAAGCAAGAGAGGAAAACCCTGAAACAGTCTATGGACACTCTCATGTTAACTACTGCCAACCACAGACAGGCACCTCAGCCCCCCCTGTAGGTCTCTCATAAATGCACTCTCCCACAGATATTGCAGTCTTTCTCATACGTCCTAGAGGATGCTGGGGATGACATCAAGACCATGGGGTATAGACGGGATCCGCAGGAGACATGGGCACTCTAAAGACTTTTCATTGGGTGTGAACTGGCTCCTCCCTCTATGCCCTTCCTCCAGACCTCAGTTTTAGAAATGTGCCCAGGTCGACTGGATGCACTCTGAGGAGCTCTACTGAGTTTCTCTGAAAAAACTTATGTTAGGTTTTTTATTTTCAGGGAGATCTGCTGGCATCAGACTCCCTGCTTCGTGGGACTGAGGGGGCAGAAGCAGAACCAACTTCCTCAGAGTTTCATGGCTCTATTTCTGGCTGACAGGACACCATTAGCTCCTGAAGGGAACTGAACGCTAGCCGTGTCTAGATGCTCACTCCCACAGCACGCCGTCACCCCCCTCACAGAGCCAGAAGTCAGAAGACAGGTGAGTATGAGAAGAATGATCTTCAATCAAGTAAGTGACGGCTGAGGTGCGGCGCGGCTGGCGGGAGCGCAGCGCGCCATTGCTGCCCACACACACAGGCACTGCAGGGTGCAGGGCGTGGGGGGGGAGCCCTGGACAGCAAGAAAAATACCTCAAACTGGCTAAAAGGGAGCATAAGATGCCGCTGGAACAGCCCTACCCCGCCAGTATAAATATTGTCATGGATACTGAGGGGCGGAGCTTCTTCCTCAGGCAGCCAGCACACTACTCAGCACCATTTTCTCTCCTCAGGCTGCAGAGAACACGCTGGTCCTCTCCTCCACTTCTGACAAGTACAGGGTGCTATAAAGGGGGGGCACAAAGCGATTGTGGTGCATTTGATAGTGTATATTACTATTTAAAAGCGCTTTTGGGCTGTGGACATACTGTGTTCACAGGCAATTCTGGCGCTGGGTTTGTGAACTGGCTGCTCCTATCCTGTGTCCCTCTGACAGATTTTACTGTGGGTCTGTCCCCAAAATATGTCCCAGTGTGTCTGTGAGTGTGGTGTACACGTGTGAGGCATGTCTGAGGCAGGGAGTTCCTCCCCGGAGGAAGCCATTTTAGGGACACAGAGTTTTAATGTGGTGGCGCTACCGGCACACCAAGAGCCTGCATGGGTGAAAGAGCTACGTGACAGTATGCATCTGATTAACCATAGATTAGATAAGTCTGAATCTAAGGCTGCATGCTGGATAAAATCTGTGGAAGATGTGATTTTTCAGGATGCTGTTATTCCTTATGCGGGCGGCCCCTCTGGGTCACATAAGAGACCATTTGCAAATGTTGTAAACACTGATACCGACACGGATTCTGATTCTTGTGTCGACAATAGTGAATCCAGAGAGATAGATCATAAATTGGCAAAAAGTATACAATATATGATTGTGGCTATAAGGGACGTGTTGGAGGTTACAGAAAGCACTCCTGTACCTCAGGAGAAAGCTTATTTATGTAAGGAAAAGAAATCCAAAGTCATGTTCCCTCCTTCACACGAACTAAATGCTCTGTTTGAAGGGATGTGGGTGAATCCTGATAAAAAATGTTGTATTCCCAAAAGGATTCACATAGCTTATCCTTTCCCGGTTGAAGACAGGAAAAAATGGGAGTCACCCCCTGTGTTAGACAGTGCACTTTCCAGGTTGACAAAGAAGGTAATTCTCCCTGCTCCTGGCACGGCTTCTCTTAAAGAACCGTCAGACCGCAAAATGGAAACGACATTGAAATCCATTTATGTTACCAATGGTACACTGCTCAGGCCCACTATTGCCTGCGCATGGGTGAGTCGCGCTATTGAAAAATGGTCAGAAAGCGTGTCATCAGAAATTGACACGATTGATAAAGATGAGATACTCCTTAAGTTAGGGAATATCAAGGACGCTGCCGCCTACATGCTGGAAGCAATGAAGGATATTGGGGGTAATTCCAAGTTGATCGCAGCAGGAATTCTGTTAGCAATTGGGCAAAACCATGTGCACTGCAGGGGAGGCAGATATAATATGTGCAGAGAGAGTTAGATTTGGGTGTGGTGTGTTCAATCTGCAATCTAATTTGCAGTGTAAAAATAAAAGCAGCCAGTATGTACCCTGCACAGAAATAAAATAACCCACCCAAATCTAACTCTCTCTGCAAATATTATATCTGCCACACCTGCAGTGCACATGGTTTTTCCCAACTGCTAAAAAATTTCCTGCTGCGATCAACTTGGAATTACCCCCATTGGACTCTTGAGTGCACAAGCCGCTACCATGGCAGTATCGGCTAGGTGGGCATTATGGATTTGCCAGTGGAACGCGGATGCAGATTCCAAAAGAAACATGGAGGCTCTCCCATATAAAGGTGAGGCCTTATTTGGCGATGGCCTGGATGCGTTAGTCTCGGCGGCTACCGCAGGTAAGTCAACATTTTTGCCCTCTGTGCCTGCACCGGCAAAAAAGACCTATCATCTGCAAATGCAGTCCTTCTTTGCAGGTAGGGGAGGGGGAAGGGGAAAGAAGCCCACACCGGCTCCAGGTTCCCAAGAGCAGAAGTCTACCCCTAATTCTGCCAAATCCCCAGCATGACACTTGAACTCCCTTGCGGGAGGCTGCTCGGGTGGGTGCATGTCTCAAACTCTTCAGCCAGGATTGGATTCTGTCTGGCCTGAATCCCTGGGTGTTGCAAATAAAATAGAGTTTCAAGACGTTCCCCCATGCCGATTTTTCAAATCGACCTTGCCAGCTTCTCCGCCAGAGAGAGAAGCAGTAACAGCGGCAATCCAAAAATGATGTCAAGACCAGGTTATAGTTCTGGTACCGTTGTCACAACAAGGGCGGGGTTTTTATTCAAGCCTCTTTGTTGTTCCGAAGCCGGACCACTCGGTCAGACCGATCCTAAATCTAAAAGATCTGAATTTCTTCCTGAAAAGGTTCAAGTTCAAGATGGAATCACTTCGGGCGGTGATTGCCAGTCTGGAGGAGGGGGACTTCTTAGTGTCGGTGGACATAAAGGATGCTTACCTGCATGTTCCCATTTATCCTCCTCACCAGGCTTATCTGAGATTCGCAATTCAGGATTGCTATTACCAATTCCAGACGTTACCTTTCGGTCTCTCCATGGCGCCAAGGTGATGGCGGAGATTATGGTCCTCCTTCATCAGAAAGGAGTCAATATAATCCCTTATCTGGATGACCTCCTGATAAAGGCGAGATCCAGGGAGCAGTTATTACAAAACATATCCCTCTCCCTGTCAATACTCCAACAACATGGGTGGATCATAAATTACCCAAAGTCACAGTTGGAACCGACGACAAGGTTGTCTTTCCTCAGGATGATTCTGGACACAGAAGTTCAGAGAGTATTTCTTCCACTGGAAAAGGCTCTGGAAATCCAGAAAATGGTAAAACAGATATTGAAACCATCAAGTGTGTCAATACATCAGTGTATTCGGTTGTTGGTGAAGATGGTGGTGGCCTACGAGGCCATACAGTTTGGCAGGTTCCATGCCAGAGTATTCCAGTGGGACCTGTTGGACTAGTGGTTGGGGTCACACCTACACATGCACAGAAAGATAATCCTATCGTCAAAAACCAGGATTTCGCTCCTGTGGTGGTTGCACAGCTCTCACCTGCTAGAGGGACGCAGGTTCGGGATTCATGACTGGATCCTAGTAACCACGGATGCAAGTCTCCGAGGCTGGGGAGCAGTCTCTCAGGGAGAAAACTTCCAGGGACGTTGGTCACAACAGGAAGCCTGCCTTCACATAAACGTTCTGGAGCTAAGAGCCATTTACAACTGTTACGTTCCTGATGCTCAGAACTAGAGAGATGTTGTGTAGAGAGTCCAGAGCACCAGGACGTGACGCTGAAATAAGGGATGGTACGGGAATAGCCCCTAGCACCCTACCTCCGTTGTTTTACCCGTGTGGTCAGTTCACGCCTGAGTGACTATGGTTTCTTGGGCCCACGGCAGCCGCGTTTGAAGGGCGGATTAGGTCTGCCCAACTCCGATGCCCCCAGGTCTTAGAGTGCGACAAGGCGTGAACCGAGACAGGATAATAACAAGGGGACCTCTAACTAAAGCAAACAGAAGCTAGGGGCTACTAACTACCCTAAAACTAAATATATGTGCGGCACGCCGCCAAAGGAAAAGAACAACAAAAGATACCACTGTCCACTCCCCCACACGGCACCGCCGAGTTCCGGGGAGGACAGTGAAAAGCGGAAACCTCCGCAAAAACCACCAATACAAAAGTAAAACAGGGACTAAGTGGCCTAGGCCGCAACACGCGGCAGGAGCCGCTACTCACGAAACCGGGAGAGAACCCCAACAAGCAAGAACCCCCAGATGACCGCAACAGGTTCACTTGGACAGGAAGGATTCCCAGGACCGGCTTCAGAACTCCAGAACTCAGGAGCACAGGGAGCA
The DNA here is from genome assembly GCF_028390025.1 of Pseudophryne corroboree. Classification (NCBI taxonomy): domain Eukaryota; kingdom Metazoa; phylum Chordata; class Amphibia; order Anura; family Myobatrachidae; genus Pseudophryne; species Pseudophryne corroboree. The sequence goes on from NC_086446.1 coordinate 328,951,900, forward strand.
GGATAGACCAGATGCAGCTGACCAGGAACAGACGTAGCAAGGCAGGAACAGCATACAGGAAGCTATCACCGGCGAGGCTGCAGTGTTCTGGCTCCCATAAAAAGACCCTGCTGGCCAATGACAGGAGGGCCAGCAAGACCAGCCCCCAAACCCTAATTACTAGTTGCCGTGCAGCTGCCCTGCTGCACGAGCAACTAATCAATCCTATCTGGCAACGGGTAACGCGGTCCGCCAACGGCGCCCCCGTTGCTATGGACCCAGCGGCTGAGGACGCCCGGCGTCCTAGCATTGCCAGGGACCCGGCGGCTACAGTACGCATGGCGTCCTGGCGTTGCTAGGTGCCGGGCGGGCAGGGAGGGAGGTGCGATGGCCGTGAGCGTTGCTCGGAAGCAGACCGAGCGGCGCCGCGGACCGCGGCACCTAACAGTACCCTCCCTTGAGGAGGGGACAAAAAACCCTAAAGCCGGGTTTCTGAGGAAATTCCTGAAAGAATAATCTCTTAAGTTTAGGGGCATGTAAATCGTTATCCAGGACCCAAGACCTTTCTTCCGGGCCATAGCCTTTCCAGTGAACCAAAAAATAAAGCCGGCCCCGAGAAACTTTGGAATCTAAAACCTTCTCCACCAAGAACTCTTGTTGCCCCTGAACATCCACCGGAGGTCTACACTGGGAAGTCTTCCGAGGGAATCTCCTGGAATAAAATTACTGCTTCAGATCAGAAGGGAACAGTGAAAAGTATTGCCAATTTTGAGTGATTTAGGCAAGCGTAGCCGAAAAGCAACTGGGTTGACCTTCTTAACGATAAGGAACGGTCCAATAAATTTGGGTCCCAATCTAGCCGAGGGTTGTCGGAGCTTGATGTTGCGGGTTGACAACCACACCTTATCTCCCACCTTAAAAGTGCATGGGCGTCGGAACCTATCAGAAATTTTTTTTTCTCGGAAGGCAGCCTTCTTAAGGGCAAGGTGCACCTTTTTCCAAATCATTCTGAGATGGGAAGTTAAGGTCAACGAGGAGACTGGAAAATGAGGGTAAAAAGAATTGGCTCTAGGATGAAAGCCCAAGACCGAAAAGAATGGGGACTCCTTGGTGGAAGAATGACAAGAGTTATTATAGGCAAACTCGGCCAAAGGAAGAAATTCAGACCAATCATTCTGAAGTTTGGCCGAATATAGCCGTAAATACTGTTTTAACGACTGATTAACATGTTCAGTTTGTCCGTTAGACTGTGGATGGTACCCAGATGTTAAAGAGAGTTTCATATTTAATGAGGCACAAAAACGTTTCCAGAAACGGGCGATGAATTGCGGTCCCCGATCAGAGACAATATCCCTGGGTAAACCATGGAGCCTGAACACATGGCGGAGAAATAAAACTGCCAACCCTTGAGCAGAGGGTAAGCGGGGGAGAGCAATGAAGTGGGCCATCTTACTAAAACGGTCTACTACCACCCAAATGACTCGAAATCCAGCTGAAAGAGGAAGGTCCACCACGAAATCCATGGATATATGTGACCATGGCCTGAGAGGAACGGCTAAAGGCATGAGTTGCCCGACTGGCAATGATCGAGATACCTTGTACTGAGCACAAACCTGACAGGAACGGACAAATTCCCTTACATCTTTAGAAAGATTAGGCCACCACACTGAGCGAGATATTAACTCCAAGGTCTTAGTGATACCCGGATGACCAGAAACATTATTATCATGAAACTCAGCTAGAACAGTGCCTCTCAGAAATTCAGGGACGAAGAGACAATCTGCAGGAGTGACTTTGGGAGCCTGCTGCTGAAGCTGGACTAGCTGTGTAAATAAATCCTGTGTGAGGCCAGCCCGGATGACAGACGATGGGACTATGGGGGTAGTAGCCGGGTGGTTATTGTGAACCGGAAGAAAACAACGTGACAGGGCATCGGCATTTGTATTCTTGGAACCGGGCCTGAAGGTGATAATAAACCTGAAACGAGTAAAAAACAGCGCCCAACGTGCCTGTCGAGCATTAAGCCGTTTAGCTGACTCAATATACTGCAGGTTCTTGTGGTCAGTAAACACCGTAATGGTATGCCTTGCTCCTTCCAGCCAGTGCCCCCACTCCTCGAAAGCCCATTTAACTGCCAACAATTCTCGATTACCAACATCATAGTTGGATTCTGCGGAGGAGAATTTTCTGGACATGAAGGCACATGGGTGTAATTCCCGAGACTCCGGGTCTTCCTGAGAAAGGATAGCCCCCACTCCAACCTCTGAGGCATCTACCTCGACAATAATGGGGAGATCCGGGTTAGGGTGTCTGAGTACTGGAGCTGAGACAAAGGCCTGCTTTAAGGCTAGAAAGGCAGACTTGGCTTCAAGCAACCAATTGGAAGGGTCCGCTCCTTTTTTAGTTAATGCCACAATAGGAGCAACCAAATTTGAGAAGGTATGAATAAAACGCCTATAGTAATTTGCAAACCCTAAAAAGCGCTGAATTGCTTTTAAGTTTGTGGGTTGTGCCCAATTTAGGATGGCCTGGAGTTTTTTTGGTTCCATGAAAAACCCCTTAGGAGAAATAATATACCCCAGGAAGGACACTTCTGTGATGTAGAAATCACATTTCTCCAGTTTGGCGTATAAATGATTTTCCCGTAACTTCTGAAGGACCAGTCGCACATGGGTAATATGTTGTTCAAAAGACTCAGAGTAAATCAAAATGTCGTCTAAATAAACGACTACGAACTTTCCTAGAAAGTCGCGAAGGACGTCGTTAATGAGATCTTGAAATACAGCAGGAGCATTAGACAGCCCAAACGGCATCACCAGGTATTCATAATGTCCCGACTGTGTGCTGAAAGCCGTCTTCCACTCATCCCCAGATTTTATTCGGATGAGATTGTAAGCCCCTCTAAGATCGATCTTGGAAAAGATAACGGCAGTCCAGAGCTGATCAAACAGTACTGAAATCAGTAGCAAGGGGTAGGTGTTTTTAACAGAAATTTTATTCAGAGCCCGATAATCAATACATGGTCTGAGCGACCCATCTTTTTTCTCAACAAAAAAGAACCCTGCACTCAATGGAGATTTCGAAGGCCTAATGAAGCCTTTTTTTAGGCTCTCCTGTACATAATCATTCATTGCCGTAGTTTCCGGCCCAGACAGGCAAAGAGGCACTGGGAACTAAGTCTATAGCGCAGTCATAGGACCGATGAGGAGGCAGAATATCCGCATTACCCTTGGAGAAAACGTCGGCAAAGTCCTGATATTCCAAAGGAATAAGTTCTGGGGTGACTGCCGCAACCCGGACTGGACGGGAAATACATTCCTTCACACAAAAGGGACCCCATCGGGAAATCTCCCCAGACCGCCAATCTATGGTGGGATTATGAAAGGCAAGCCAGGGGTGACCCAAAACTACGGGGACAGCCGGACAATGGGTAAGGTAAAATTCGATTTTCTCCGAATGTAGGGCCCCCACTGTCAGTTGTACTGGAGGTGTGCGGTGAGTAATTACCTTATTAGAAAGCGGACCACCATCCAAGCCATGCATGGTGATACGTTTTTCCAAAGGTATCTGTGGAACGCCCAAAGCCTGAGCCCAACCAAGATCCATGAAATTTCCCGCAGCTCCACTGTCAACGAAGGCCGACACCAACGAACTGAGGCTACCAAAGGAAATTTTTACAGGAACTAATAAGGAATCATTAGAGGAGATCAACTGCAGACCTAAGTGAACCCCCTCACAATTCACTGGGTCAGAGCGTTTCCCTGCTTATTCGGGCAATTACGTGCGATATGTCCCTTTTCACCACAATACAAGCAAAGACCAGAATTTAGCCTTCTGGTTCTTTCCTCTGGGGACAGCCGGGAGAGACCCACTGGCATGGGCTCCTCGACATCCTCAGGGAAAGTATACACACATGGACTAGGCCTGAAACTAGCTCCTCTTTCAGCCCTCCGCTCCCGGAGACGACGATCAATTTTAATAGCAAGCTCCATGAGTTTGTCTAAAGTCTCTGGAGCGGGGTACTGCAGGAGACTGTCTTTAATAACTTCAGACAAACCGAGGCGAAACTGACTGCGCAGGGCCGGGTCATTCCAGCCACAGTCGTTCGACCAACGGCGAAACTCGGTACAATATGCCTCTGCTGGATTTTTCCCTTGCTTAAGTGCACGCAGGTGGCTCTTAGCCGACGCTTCTCTATCAGGGTCATCGTACAAAAGGCCTAGAGACTTAAAAAAGGCATCTACAGATAGCAAGGCAACATCATCGGCTTTTAACCCAAAAGCCCAGGTTTGCGGATCGCCTTGTAGTAAGGACATCACAATCCCGACCCGTTGAGACTCAGTACCAGAGGATCGGGGCCTTAAACAAAAATAAAGCTTACAAGCTTCCTTGAAATTAAAAAAATCCTTTCGGTTACCTGAAAAACGGTCAGGAAGGTGCATCTTTGGTTCAGGAATCATGCTCGGGGAGGCTCGCAAAAGATCTTCCTGCGATCTCACCCGAAGAGTAAGATCCTGAACCATCTGAGTTAGTTCCTGAATCTGGTTGGCCAAAAGCTGGCTGGGATTCGGTCCTAATACTGCCGGATTCATGAGGCCGAATTTCAAGGCCCACCAAAACAAATAACTCTTAATATTCTTTTTTTTTGTTTTGTTTTTGGGCCGGTGATAATGTTACGTTCCTGATGCTCAGAACTAGAGAGATGTTGTGTAGAGAGTCCAGAGCACCAGGACGTGACGCTGAAATAAGGGATGGTACGGGAATAGCCCCTAGCACTCTACCTCCGTTGTTTTACCCATGTGGTCAGTTCACGCCTGAGTGACTATGGTTTCTTGGGCCCACGGCAGCCGCGTTTGAAGGGCGGATTAGGTCTGCCCAACTCCGATGCCCCCAGGTCTTAGAGTGCGACAAGGCGTGAACCGAGACAGGATAATAACAAGGGGACCTCTAACTAAAGCAAACAGAAGCTAGGGGCTACTAACTACCCTAAAACTAAATATATGTGCGGCACGCCGCCAAAGGAAAAGAACAACAAAAGATACCACTGTCCACTCCCCCACACGGCACCGCCGAGTTCCGGGGAGGACAGTGAAAAGCGGAAACCTCCGCAAAAACCACCAATACAAAAGTAAAACAGGGACTAAGTGGCCTAGGCCGCAACACGCGGCAGGAGCCGCTACTCACGAAACCGGGAGAGAACCCCAACAAGCGAGAAACCCCAGATGACCACAACAGGTTCACTTGGACAGGAAGGATTCCCAGGACCGGCTTCAGAACTCCAGAACTCAGGAGCACAGGGAGCAGGATCGACCAGATACAGCTGACCAGGAACAGACGTAGCAAGGCAGGAACAGCATACAGGAAGCTATCACCGGCGAGGCTGCAGTGTTCTGGCTCCCATGAAAAGACCCTGCTGGCCAATGACAGGAGGGCCAGCAAGACCAGCCCCCAGATCCTAATTACTAGTTGCCGTGCAGCTGCCCTGCTGCACGAGCAACTAATCAATCCTATCTGGCAACGGGGAACGCGGTCCGCCAATGGCGTCCCCGTTGCTATGGACCCAGCGGCTGAGGACGCCCGGCGTCCTAGCTTTGCCAGGGACCCAGCGGCTACAGTACGCACGGTGTCCTGGCGTTGCTAGGCGCCGGGCGGGCAGGGAGGGAGGTGCGGTAGCCGTGAGCGTCGCTCGGAAGCAGACCGAGCGGCGCCGCGGACCGCGGCACCTAACAACAACGGCCTTCAACAAGCGGTACATCTTCTTCAAGACCGTCCCTTGCAGATCCAGTTGGACAATGTAACAGCAGTCGCATACATAAACAGGCAGGGCGGAACGAAAAGCAGAACGGCAATGGCAGAGGCGACAAAAATCCTCCGCTGGGCAGAAAAACATCTACAAGCTCTGTCGGCAATATTCATTCCGGGAGTAGACAATTGGGAAGCAGACTTCCTCAGCAGACACAATCTCCATCCAGGAGAGTGGGGCCTCCACCAAGAAGTCTTCGCAGAGGTGACAAGTCTTTGGGGAGTTCCTCAAATAGACATGATGGCATTTCGTCTCAACAAGAAGCTTCAGAAATACTGTTCCAAGCCAAGAGACCCTCAAGCAGTAGCAGTGGATGCACTGGTGACCCAGTGGGTGTTTCCGTCAGTGTATGTTTTCCCTCCACTTCCGCTGATCCCAAAAGTACTCAGGATCATAAGAAAGACAAGGGTTTGAGCAATCTTCATTGCCCCAGACTGGCCAAGAAGGGCTTGGTACCCAGATCTTCAGCATTTACTCATAGGAGATCCTGAGCCTCTTCCTCCTCGGGAGGACCTGCTGCAGCAGGGGCCCTGTGTGTACCAAGACTTACCGCGGCTACGTTTGACGGCATGGCTGTTGAGCGCCGTATCCTAGCCAGGAAGGTTATTCCTAAGGAGGTCATCCCCACCCTTATTCAGGCCAGAAAGGGAGTAGCGTCAAAACATTACCACCGTATTTGGAGAAAATATGTGTCTTGGTGTGAATCCAAGAAAGCTCCTATGGAAGAGTTTCACTTAGGACGTTTTCTCCATTTTTTGCAGGATGGTGTGGAGACGGGCCTACGATTGGGATCAATCAAGGTCCAGATTTCGGCCATGTCAGTTTTCTTCCAAAAACAATTGGCCTCTCTTCCAGAGGTACAGACCTTCGTGAAAGGGGTTCTGCATATCCAGCCTCCATTCGTGCCTCCAGTGGCACCATGGGACCTTAACGTGGTATTGCAGTTCCTTCAATCGGATTGGTTTGAGGCTCTACAAAAGATAAGAGTTGAAGTTTCTCACTTGGAAAGTGGTGATGCTTTTGGTATTGACATCCGCAAGGCGGGTGTCGGAATTGGGGGCCTTGTCTCACAAAAGCCCTTACCTGATTTTCCATGAAGATAGGGCAGAGTTGCGAACTCGCCTACATTTTCTTCCAAAGGTGGTTTCTGCTTTTCCCATAAACCAACCTATTGTGGTGCCAGTAGTTACTGACGCATTCACTGATTCAAAGTCTCTAGATGTGGTTAGAGCTTTGAAAATCTATGTTGCTAGAACAGCTCGTATACGGAAAACAGAGGCTCTGTTTGTCCTGTATGATCACAACAAGATTGGCTGTCCTGCTCCCAAGCAGACTATTGCACGTTGGATTAGAAATACGATTCAGCAAGCTCATACTACAGCTGGATTTCCGTTACCGACGTTGGTAAAGGCCCACTCCACTAGGAAGGTGGGCTCATCCTGGGCGGCTGCCCGGGGGGTCTCAGCATTACAACTTTGCGCAGCTAACTTTTGAGCAGCTACTTGGTCAGGGTCAAACACATTTGCCAAGTTCTACAAGTTTGACACCTTGGCCGATGAGGACCTAAAGTTTGGTCAATCGGTGCTGCAGGGTCATCCGCACTCTCCTGCCCGTACTGGAGCTTTGGTATAGACCCCATGGTCTTGATGTTGTCCCCAGCATCCACTAGGACGTATGAGAAAATAGGATTTTGATAACCCACCGGTAAATCCTTTTCTCCTAGTCCGTAGAGGATGCTGGGCCCCCGTCCCAGTGCGTACTTTACCTGCAGTTTAGTTATTAAAGTTGTGTTATCTTGGTTTCAGCATGTTGCTGCAATTAGTTCATGCCTGTTGGCATGTGTTATGTTGAATGCCATATGTGAGGCATGGTTGAGGGTGTGAGTTGGTAGATATCTCACCACTAGTTAAGTAATTCCTTTCCTCGAAATGTCAGTCTCCCTGGGCACAGTTCCTACAACTGAGGTCTGGAGGAGGGGCATAGAGGGAGGAGCCAGTTCACACCCAATGAAAGTCTTTAGAGTGCCCATGTCTCCTGCGGATCCCGTCTATACCCCATGGTCTTGATGTCATCCCCAGCATCCTCTACGGACTAGGAGAAAAGGATTTACCGGTAGGTTATAAAAATCCTATTATCTCTGATTTTGAATTACTAGAGTTAGATGAGGGAGAATTAGAGGTGGACGAGGATAATTCCCTGTCCCCAGGAGTTGAGGCCCTGATTTATGCTATTAGGGAGATCCTCAACATTTCAGATAAGGAAGCAGAACCAGCAGAGGAATTATTTTTTAGCGTGACACCAAAGTCCCCTGCAACCTTCCCTGTTTCTAAGGAATTAAATACCCTTTCAAAGGAAGCGTGGATAAATCCTGACAAAAAATGTATTTCTCCTAAATGGGTTCAAAATTCCTTTCCTGCCGAGGATAGGAAAGTCTTGGAAAACCCACCTACAGTGGATACTTCTGTGTCCAGGCTGTCACGTAAAAGTGTACTACCTATACCTCGGGCTATCTCTCTCAAAGACCCAGCTGATCACAAAATTGAGACCACACTCAAGTCAATTTATACTGTGGCGGGCGTAGCCCAATGCCCTACCATAGTTTGCAGCTGGATTTCTAGAGCCATGGTAAAATGGCCTGATAATATTATAAAGGGGTTGTATACACTACCTCAGGAGGAGATAGTCACATTACTGCAACATATCTGTCACAACTGAGGGCCTGAGCTGACGGGAGGCAGCCTCAGTTGTAGGGGCTGAGATGTAACGGAACCTGGGAGGTTGTATCAGACCCCTAGACATGTAAGTAACATGTAGAATAACTGCCCGAAGGCGTGACCACGACAACCAGGATAAAAGTCAATGATGTTTATTATGACAAACTCCGTAACACAGCAGCAGTAAAGGAAACATAAAAGTCAACAGAGGATAAATACAATTCCTGGGTACTACAGGGTGGCAAGGGCCACAGGCACTGGTAGTGTGAGACAGTTCTTATAATCTTCTAGTTGGAAAGTCCTTACCAGGCCTGACTGTAGCAATGGAGAGAACCCAGGATCAAACCAGCTGGTGTTCCAGGAAAGGCTGGACTGCTGAAGATAAAACGGCTGCTGTGGATACTGGCTGGAACCAGACTGTTGTTGGTACGGAGTGGATACTGGCTGGAACCAGTTAAATAATAAACGAACTTGAGAGCGATGAAATAATAATGAAGTTTGGAGTTTGAGAGCGGTGAAATAATAATACCGGTGGAGAGTGGTAAACTGCAGAAAGGACACCGGCCCTTTAAGAGAAGCTGTACACTGCTGGAAGCTGGGCTGGAAGCAGGTGATTGATAATGAAGTTTGGAGTTTGAGAGCGGTGAAATAATAATACCGGTGGAGAGTGGTAAACTGCAGAAAGGACACCGGCCCTTTAAGAGAAGCTGTACACTGCTGGAAGCTGGGCTGGAAGCAGGTGATTATTGTAACTGGAAACAGGTGAGTCCAGAATGGATCGGAGAGTCAGGCTACACCGCAGATGGAATGCTGGTGCGGGTCTCTATAGCAGAAGTCTGGAGACAGGAGCTGGAACCTGGAAGACAACCACAGGAGAGAGACAAACTGGAACTAGGTTAGACAACCAAAGCACTGACGCCTTCCTTGCTCAGGCACAGCTTACTTATACCTGCAGCAAGGAAGGGGTTGGCTAGGCAATTATGCAAATCAACAATACAGACAGCAGATTGGTGGAAATGCTCAGATGACAAAATCCAAGATGGCTGCGCCCATGCAGACACTTGGAGGGAAGTTTGGTTTGTAATCCATGTGAGAATTGAAACAGTAATGGCGACGCCGGCCACAGGAGACAGGAGACGCCAGACTGACAAGCGCACATTTAACCACGCGGGCACAGCGGAGGCCGCGGCTGATGAAATCACCACTCTGACATTCTGCATGTGGAAACTCAGGAACAGCGGGATCCGGTCCTAGAACGCTGAGCCAGCCTTAGGAGGCATCTGAAGGGTAAGTAATGGCGTCCAGATACCCGGATCGTGACAATATCCAAGATGCTGCAAACTTCATGAGTGAGGCTGTTAAGGAACTAAGTATCATTAACGGCTGTACCACTGCTATGGCGGTATCGGCTTGTAGAGCCCTGTGGCTGCGACAATGGTTCCGATTCCAAAAAAGGTGTGGGGAACCTTCGTTTTACAGGTGATGCCTTGCTCGGGGAAGAACTGAACAAGAGGATCTCTCAGGCGCCAGCAGGTAAATCTACATATCTGCCGTCTGCTGCGCGTCCTGCTAGATGACTCTATCCTGGGCCCTCTTTGCAGTCCTTTAGTGTGGCCAGATTCAGAGGCAAAGCCAGTGGTGCCTCCAATGCTGTTAGAGGTAAGTCCCATAAACCAGCGGCTGCTGGAACTTCGGACCAGGCCTCTGGATCCACTTCCACGAAACCCTCCGCATGACGTTTGGCCCCAGCAGCAAGGCAACTTTCAGGTAGGTGCTCGTCTTCAACACTTCGCCCACATATGGGCAGAGTCCTGCCGGGATCCTTGGGTGAGGGATCTCATATCCCAAGGATATCAGCTGGAATTTCAGGAACTACCTCCTCTCAGGTTCTTCAAGTCAGGCTTACCAGCTTCACCTGTAGCAAGAGTTACCTTGCAAGAAGCCATTCAAAAACTGCTTTCAACGTGAATTATTGTCCCAGTACCTCCTCTGTTGCACACAAAGGGATTTTACTCAAGTCTCTTTGTCGTCCCGAAGCCAGACGGCTCTGTTCGGCTGATCATGAACCTCAAATCCCTGAACCCTTATCTTCGGGTGTTCAAATTCAAGATGGAATCACTAAGAGCAGTGATATCAGGTCTGGAGGAGAGGAGTTTCTAGTATCCCTGGATATAAAGGATGCATACCTGCATATCCCAATCTGGCCCCCTCATCAAGCGTTCCTCCGGTTCGCTGTACTGGAGCAACATTTCCAATTTCAGGCCATACCCTTTGGTCTCTCCACCGCTCCAAGGGTATTCACAAAGGTCATGGCAGAGATGCTGCAATTACGCATGATGGGTGTCAACATAATCCCATACTTGGATGATCTCCTGATGAAGGCGGTGTCCAGGGAACAGCTGCTGCACAGCATTGACTTGACTACTCATCTTACAGATCACGGATGGATTCTAAATTTCCAGAAATCACACCTGGAACCGTCTCAGAGAATTCAGTTCCTGGGGATGATCTAGGATAGGGTGTCTCAGAAGGTGTACCTTCCAATGGACAAGGCCTTGACTATTCAGTCTATGGTCCGATCGGTGCTAAAACCACGCAAGATCTCAATTCATCTTTGCATTCGCTTGCTGGGCAAGATGGTAGCCTCCTACGAGGCAATTCAGTACGGAAGGTCCCATGTACGGTCGTTCCAACTGGACCTGTTGGCAAATGGTCAGAATCTCACAAGCACATGCACCAGAGTATAACTCTGTCACCGAAAGCAAGGATCTCCCTGTTGTGGCAAGGATCTCCCTGTTGTGGTGGCTACAAGTCTCCCGTCTAGTGGAAGGTCAGATTTTCAATACCCAGTCTTGGACTCTGCTAACAACGGATGCCAGCCTCCAGGGTTGGGGTGCTGTGACCCAAGGGACCCAGTTCCAGGGAAAGTGGTCAAGTCAGGAATCTGCAGTTCCAATCAATATCCTGGAACTCAATACAATGGTCTCCTGCAGGCCTCATACCTCCTTCGGAATCAGGCCATCCAGGTGCAGTCAGACAACGCCACGGCAGTGGTGTACATCAACAGACAAGGAGGAACAAGAAGCAGGGCCGCAATGCAAGATGTGTCAAGGATACTCCTCTGGGTGGAGGCCAACGCAAGGGCCATCTCAGCCATATTCATTCTGGGTGTGGACAACTGGGAAGTGGACTTACTAAGCAGGCACGACCTCCCACGGGGGAATGGGGCCTTCACCCTCAAGTATTTCAACAACTGATTCACCGGTGGGGTTGTCCACAAATAAACCTGATGGCTTCTTCTCTCAACACGAAGCTAAGTCATTACTGTTCCAGAATGAGGGACCCGCAGGCGATCGCTGTGGACGCTCTGACGACACAGTGGACTTACCAGTTCGTGTACCTGTTTCCTCCAATTCCTTTCATTACAAGAGTTCTAAAAAGACTAAAAAAGGAAAGTGTTCAGGCAATTATAATTGCCCCAGATTGGCCTCGACGGGCCTGGTATGCAGAACTCCTGACCTTGTCTTTAGAGGAACCCTGGCCCTCTGCCGCTTCTGAAGGACCTTCTTCAACAAGGACCGTTTGTCTATCCAGACTTACAGCAGCTAAATTTGACGGCTTGGAAGTTGAGAGGGAGATTTAAAAAAAAGGGTCTCCCATCCAAGGTTATTTCAACTATGGCCCAGGCCCATAAGGTGGTCCCATCCAAACATTACCACCGTATTTGGAAAAAAAAAAGTTTCTTTTTCATACATCTGGGGGACGCTGCGTCTGTACTGATGGATTAGAGAGCGTGGGAGGGAGCTTTGGCACAGAACCTATAAAAATGAACTCCTCCCCCTCTAACCCCGCCCATCTCCACCCTGACTAGCAGATCACCTCAGATTAAGTTTTGTGCCTGGAGAGTGCAGGCACAGTTCCTTTTGTTAGCAGTGGGACGCGCCGGCTCCCGGCTGTTGCTAGGCAACGGGGCCGGCGCGCTACTTCCGCCTCTGATTCCCCGGCTGGTTGCGCAGCAACCAGGGATGCTAGGCGGCCGCCCTGCACAGCGGTCTCGGCGGTTGCTAAGCGGCCGGGACGCTGTGCGCCGCGTGCCCAGAAGCAGCTGGTGCAATCAAGACTCGGGGGCGGGGCTGCCTGATTGGTCTGTCAGGCTTTTTAATGGAGTCAGACCAAGGTAGCCTCGCCGGTGATAGCTTCTGGTGGAGCTGCTTCCTGCCCTGGAGTGTCTCTATTCGGTGACCCTGTTATCCTGAGATCCTGTAGTCCTGAGTCCCGGTGTCCGGAATCCAGTCGATTGGAATCTTTCCAGCTTTCCAGTTCTGTGTGGCATTGGGGTTCCTGTTCACCTGCGTGCACCGATATTGGTGTTGTTCTCTTTCTTTGCTCTTACATTTGCTGCAGAGGTTTCCGCCATCATTGTCCTCGCCGATATACGACGGTGTCGTGTTTGGCGTCGGAACAGTGTCTCTTCTGTTATTGTTTGTCTTGGCGGCTGCGCCGCACACATTTTAGTTTTAGTGTTCAGTAGTTTCCCTTATCTCTGTGTTTCTGCCTTATTTAGAGGTTCCCCTTGTTCTCTCTCCGTCTCGGGTTACGCCTTGTCTCCAATTAAGACCGGGGGGGCATCGGAGTTGGGCAGACCTAATCCGCCCTTCAAACGCGGCTGCCATGGGCCCAAGAAAACATAGTCTCGCAGGCGTAATCCGACCACGTGGGGGAGACAACAGAGTCAGGGATTCCACAGGGGTTGCTGCTGAACTTAGTTCTTACTGCAGCGTCACGTTCCTGTACTTGGAGCTTATTCACCCTGTCTCGAGAGTACCAAGTAGAGTGAATGTAACATTATCACCGGCCACAAAAAAGAAAAGCACTAGAAACTGACAATTAGCGTGGCCTTGAAATTCTGTCCTCATGAATCTGTCAGTAAAAGGACAGAATCCCAGACAGGTATTGGCTAGTCAGATTCAGAATCTCACTCAGATGGTACAGGACCTTTCCCTTCGGGTGAGGTCTCAGGAGGACCTCATATGAGCCTCCCAGAGTGTGACCCCTGAACCTAAGATAAATCTCCCATATCGTTTTTCAGGTAACCGAAAAGATTTCTTTAACTTCCGGGAGAGCTGTAAACTGTATTTTCGCTTGAAGCCCTGGTCCTCAGGTACTGAATCCCAGCGGGTGGGCATTGTAATGTCGTTACTCCAGGGGGACCAGCAAACTTGGGCCTTTGGGCTAAAACCCGATGACGTAGCTTTACTCACGGTAGATGCTTTTAAAAATCGTTAGGCCTATTGTATGACGATCCTGATAGGGAAGCATCGGCTGAGAGTCATTTACGTGCATTAAAACAGGGTAAAAATCCCACTGAAGCCTACTGTACAGAGTTTCGAATGAAATCCGGGGGTCGAATGACTGTGGTTGGATTGATCCTGCTCTGTGCAGTCAGTTTCGCCTTGGGTTATCAGAAGTGATCAAGGATAGTCTCATTCAGTACCCAGCTCTGGAGACTCTGGATAAGCTCATGGAGCTTGTTATTAAGATCGATAGCCGTCTCCAAGAGCGGAGGACTGAAAGAGGGGCTAGTTTTAGGCCTATTCCATGTGTATATGCTCTCCATCAGGAAGCCGAGGAGCCCATGCAAGTTGGTCTGTCTCGACTTTCCTCGGATGAGAGAACCAGAATTGCCCAAATAAGCAGGGAAACGCTCTGACCAAGTGAGTAGTGAGGAGGTTCACTTTGGTCTTCAATTAATCTCCTCACCCAATTCTTTATTAGTTCCTGCTAAAATATTTTCAGGTGGTCAGAGTTCTTTTCTTTCAGCATTTATTGATAGAGGAGCTTGGGAATTTTATGGATCTCGCTTGGGCGCAAGCTCAGGAATTCTGCAACTCCAGCTTAATAGACCCATTACTATGCACGGTCTGGATGGTGGTGCTCTCTATAACGGGATAATTATCTATCAGACCCCACCCTTACAGTTGACGGTGGGTGCATTGCATTCCAAAGGAGTTAAATTCTTTCTAAATCATTGTCCAGCAGTGCCTCTAGTCTTAGGACACCCCTGGCTTGCCCTCCATAATTCTTCCATAGATTGGCAATCTGGGGAAATTTCACGGTGGGGTCCCAACTGCTCTAAGAGATGTATTTCCCGTCCGTTACGAGTCGTGGTCATGGTTTCAGAACGTATTCCATCTGAATACCAGGACTACGCAGATGTGTTTTCTAAATGTAATGCAGACGCCCTTCCACCCCACCGTTCTTATGATTGCACCATTGATCTCATTCCTAGTGCAACTTTACCTAAAGGGAGACTCTATGCACTTTCTAGCCCAGAGACTAAGGCCATGAATGACTATGTGCAGGAGAGTCTAAAAACGGGGTTTATTAGGCCCTCAAAGTCCCTTTTATGTGTGGGGGGGTTTTTTGTTGAGAAAATAGACGTATCTCTTCGGCCGTGCATAGATTACCGGGCCCTGAATAAGATCTCTGTTAAAAACACTTATCAGTTGGCGTTAATTTCTGTACTTTTTGATCAACTCCGCACCGCGGTCATTTTTTCTAAAATTGATCTCGGAGGAGCATACAACCTCATCCGGATAAGATCTGGGGATTTTAGCACACAGTCTGGACATTACGAGTATCTCATAATGCCATTCGGCCTGTCTAACGCTTCTGCGGTGTTTCAGGATCTCATAAACGATGTCCTCCGTGATTTTCTTAATATATTCTGAGTCCTTGGAGCAGCATTGTCTCCATGTCCGGCAGGTACTTCAAAAATTGTGGGAGAATCATTTGAACGCCAAGTTGGAGAAATGTGATTTTCATATTACGGAAAGTGTCCTTTATAGGATACATCATTTCCCCACAGGGGTTTTTTATGGAACCTAAAAAACTTCAGGCGGTTCTGGATTGGGCCCAACCAACTAATTTGAAGGCAATTTAGAGGTTTTTGGGTTTTGCCACTTACTATAGACGTTTCCTTCATGCTTTTTCCCAGTTGGTTGCTCCTATTATGGCGTTGACTAAGAAGGGCTCTGACCCTTCAAAGTGGTCACCTCAAGCCGAGCAAGCCTTCCAGGCTCTGAAACAGGCTTTTGTTTTGGCTCCTGTCCTTAGACACCCCAACCCCGATTTTCCTTTTATCATCGAGGTGGACGCCTCTGAGGTTGGAGTGGGAGCCATCCTATCTCAAGAAGACCCCAAGTCTCTGGTACTACACCCTTGTGCTTTCATGTCCAAGAAATTCTCTTCTGCAGAATCCAACCATGATGTTGGTAATCGAGAATTGTTGGCCGTCAAATGGGCTTTTGAGGAGTGGAGGCACTGGCTTGAGGGGGCAAAGCATACTATTACGGTATTCACTGACCACAAAAATTTACAGTATATTGAATCAGCTAAACGGCTTAATTCCAGGCAGGCACGCTGGGCGCTGTTCTTTACACGGTTCAAGTTCATCTTCACTTACAGGCCCGGTTCTAAGAACACCAAGGCCGATGCCCTGTCACACTGTTTTCTTCCTGCCCACAATAACCACTCTTCTACCACTCCCATTATTCCTGCATCCTCTCTCCGGGTCGGCCTCACTCAAGATTTACTCACACAGTTGGTTCAGGTTCAGCAGCAGGCTCCCAGTAATACGCCTGCTGGTTGTCTCTTTGTTTCTGAATTCTTGAGAGGCAGTGTCCTCACAGACTTTCATGGTAATAAGGTTGCTGGTCATCCTGGTGTTGCTAAACCTTGGAGTTAGTCTCTCGCTCATTATGGTGGCCTGGCCTCTCAAAGGATGTTAGGGAGTTCGTTCTCACCTGTCAAGATTGTGCTAGGCACAAAGTGTCCAGGTCTCTGCCCGTGGGGCAGCTCATGCCTTTAGCTATTCCTGTCAGGCCGTGGTCACACAATTTTGTGGTGGATCTTCCTCTCTCTTCTGGGTTTCAGGTAATCTGGGTAGTTGTGGACCGTTTTAGCAAGATGGCCCACTTCATTGCCTTACCCCGGTTGCCGTCCGCTCAAGTTTTGGCAGTTTTGTTCCTCCGCCATGTTTTCAGGCTTCATGGGTTACCCGTGGATATCGTCTCAGACCGAGGACCGCAGTTTATTGCCCGTTTTTGGAAACTTTTTTGTGCCTCGTCAAACATGAAACTCAGTTTAACCTCGGGATACCATCCGCAGTCCAACGGGCAGACGGAGCGGGTTAATCAATCACATAAGCAATATCTGCGTCTGTATACTGCCAAACTTCAGAACAATTGGTCAGATTTTCTTCCCCTGGCAGAGTTTGCATACAATAACGCATGTCATTCGTCCACTAAGTTGTCTCCATTCTTTTCGGTACTGGGCTTTCATCCGAGAGCCAGTTCCTTGACTCCTAATTCTCCTTGGCGTTAACTTCCCGTCTCAGAGCTATTTGGAAGAAGGTGCACCTTGCTCTTAAGAAAGCTGCCTTCTGGGAGAATTTTTTTTCAGATAGGTTCCGACGCCCGTGCACCTTTAAGGTGGGAGACGGTGTAGCTGTCAACCCGTAACATCAAACTCCGACAACCTTCAGCTAAATTGGGACCTAGATTCATCGGGCCATTCCTTATTATATATCAAATGTGAGCGCACTGATAGATGCAATCATATATATATATAATTTAATCAAGGCTACTGATTTGATAAAAATATATGCACCTTTATTTAGCTGTTAAAAAGCAAAAACAAAAATAACCCATAAAACCATCATGGTACCAAGACAATCAAGACTGAAAGGCAATTAATAGATAATAATATGAGCTCTCACCAATTGGGCTTTGATGGCAATATATAGCGTATATACCGGTATATTAATACATTAGCACAATCTTTTTGTATAGTCCTGCTGGTTAGTAAAACTGTTATCCCTCTCCAGAGGATTTGTTAGTAACTGTATTGTCGTTGTTAAATGAGCATAAATAAAGCCATAATAGAGAATGCACAGTCCCACACTGATTATGTATTAGAAATGTTTGTTTGGCTTTAGATAATTCTGTTCAAACAATACACTGAGCAGCAGTTATAGTTACATGATGCAGTGCTAGTAATTGATGTTTCCGCGGCACGATACTCACGTGGGCGATGCTCACCCCCCGCTCTGCGGCGGTTCAGAGTGTCCGTTGCCTGGCTGGTGCAGCTGTCTCCAACTACACGTGAGACGCTGGAAGCATGTGGTGTGGCAGGGAGTGCTTGGTCGCGGACCGTGACTTCCGGGTTGAACGGAGCTTCCGGCTTCCGGTGCGTTCCACCTGCGCTCCACCTGACGTATCACGATTACCTGACGCGTTTCTCCGCCCTTGATGGATGGCGGTTTCCTCAGAAGTGTGAAATACCCTTAGTGCAGTTTCTGTTTATCCCCCTTGGGGACTTCTCATTGGTCAGAGGATTTTAATTCTGGGAATATTAATAACAGCTGATCGGTTCCTAGTTTAGGGTGTCCGATTAGACCAGTTTTGGAGAGCTTGATTGTGCCTTTCTATATAGCTTAAGTTTATATAATGCATCTTTATATATAAAAACACATACAATCAGTATGTATAAGATAATACAAATATAATTTATCAGAATATAAGATATAAAATATGAAATGTAATGACCACACTGAGGTGTCCTGCAGCAGATATCTTATCCGTATATCTATATCATAATTAACCCTTATATAGTTCGAAGCACTAGTGATATTTAATATCAGGATGTATACCTATAAACTTCTTAAAATATAGAGAGATATAAAATGGAATTTGAATTATGAAGAAAAATAGAGAATACTACACATATGACAAAGGAGATAACGGTACAATACACAATAATATGATAGTATGATATGATCCCAAAGATGGATAAGACAAATAAATCCTTAAAGGGACATACACTTTATATATAAGTGTATAACTCTCCAGGTTTTAAAGGGACCATAGACTTAGAATGCTTATAATGGAGGATTCTTTATATATATATTTTTGATGGGGACTAACCACTAATTTGTATATAATAATTTCGTTCAATATTAGTTGATGTATAGAATAATGCAGATGCACAGCAATCTAAGAATATACAGAGATAGGACTGAATAAACGTCACTATTTAGATGTGACTAAATTACAGAAAACTCCTATTTTTAGGATATTCAGAGGGACACACAGATTGTATATACATGAGGGGACATTAGTCAGGAAAACATGTCAGTGAAGAGAAAAACTTTTCCCAGAGAACACATAAACATGTTAATAAAATATCAGCGTTATATGTTATTGAGCTCTATGCTCTCATTTAGGCCCAGAGGTTCCAAAGTCTTTAAGCGGAAAAGCCAGAAAGCTTCGTTTCTGCATAAAGCGTTAAATCTGTCGCCTCCTCTTTCTGTTAATTTAATCTGTTCAAGTGCCTTTAGTCAAACATCGGAAACATTACCTTGTCTACACTTGCTTGTGTGTCTCGACACACTATGTGTGTCATTTTTATTTACAATATTTCTCCGATGTTCGAGAAAGCGCACTTTTAATTTTCTAATTGTTCAACCAACATACTGGTACCCACACCCACACTCTATGAGGTAAACCACATATGTGGATTCACAGTTTAAGAACCCCTCTATAGCGAAGGATTCGCCTGTGACCCTAGATTTAAAGGTCTTGCTACATGTATTTACATTCATGCAGGTAAGGCACCTAACTTTACCGCACCTGAAAAAACCCTTTGGTCTTTCACTTATAATATCCAGGGGATTAGTATTGATCTCTGTTTTCATCTCTCTATTACCTCTTCTCATAGAATGACCTTTTTTCCTATCATTATTAAACATGCTAGGGGCTAGTTTAACTTGTAACGTCTCAGATTTTTTATATACAATCTTGATATTTTGTCCTATCTCTGATTCTAATAAAGGGTCTATTGCTAGGAGTGGAGTATTTTTCTTTATAATTTGTTTAATCTTGGAGGCATGGGTGTTGTACTGTGTCACAAAGACGCACTTTCCTTTAAATGTGTCCTTCTTTCTACATCCTGATTGTTCCGCGGAGGGTTTCTTGGTCAGAAGGCTATTCCTATCCTTTTTTTCTACATCCTCCAAAGCCTTATCCAGAATATAATCTGGGTAACCTTGTTCTTCAAAGGAGGAATGTATATACATGACTTGTTCTTTATACTTCTGATCTCTAGAGCAAATTCTTTTTATTCTCAGGAATTGGCTTTTGGGGATATTATCCCGCCATGCCCTAAGATGACTACTACTGTATTTTAGGAAATTGTTCGTATCGACCGGTTTGAAGTACGTTTCTGTGTGTATGTTTTCACCGTCAGACAGGAGAGCAACATCCAGGAATGTTGCTCTCCTGTCTGACGGTGAAAACATACACACAGAAACGTACTTCAAACCGGTCGATACGAACAATTTCCTAAAATACAGTAGTAGTCATCTTAGGGCATGGTGGGATAATATCCCCAAAAGCCAATTCCTGAGAATAAAAAGAATTTGCTCTAGAGATCAGAAGTATAAAGAACAAGTCATGTATATACATTCCTCCTTTGAAGAACAAGGTTACCCAGATTATATTCTGGATAAGGCTTTGGAGGATGTAGAAAAAAAGGATAGGAATAGCCTTCTGACCAAGAAACCCTCCGCGGAACAATCAGGATGTAGAAAGAAGGACACATTTAAAGGAAAGTGCATCTTTGTGACACAGTACAACACCCATGCCTCCAAGATTAAACAAATTATAAAGAAAAATACTCCACTCCTAGCAACAGACCCTTTATTAGAATCAGAGATAGGACAAAATATCAAGATTGTATATAAAAAATCTGAGACGTTACAAGTTAAACTAGCCCCTAGCATGTTTAATAATGATAGGAAAAAAGGTCATTCTATGAGAAGAGGTAATAGAGAGATGAAAACAGAGATCAATACTAATCCCCTGGATATTATAAGTGAAAGACCAAAGGGTTTTTTCAGGTGCGGTAAAGTTAGGTGCCTTACCTGCATGAATGTAAATACATGTATCAAGACCTTTAAATCTAGGGTCACAGGCGAATCCTTTGCTATAGAGGGTTTCCTAAACTGTGAATCCACATATGTGGTTTACCTCATAGAGTGTGAGTGTGGGTGTGGGTACCAGTATGTTGGTTGAACAATTAGAAAATTAAAAGTGCGCTTTCTCGAACATCGGAGAAATATTGTAAATAAAAATGACACACATAGTGTGTCGAGACACACAAGCAAGTGTAGACAAGGTAATGTTTCCGATGTTTGACTAAAGGCACTTGAACAGATTAAATTAACAGAAAGAGGAGGCGACAGATTTAACGCTTTATGCAGAAAAGAAGCTTTCGGGATTTTCCGCTCAAAGACTTTGGAACCTCTGGGCCTAAATGAGAGCATAGAGCTCAATAACATATAACGCTGATATTTTATTAACATGTTTATGTGTTCTCTGGGAAAAAATTTTCTCTTCACTGACATGCCTTCCTGACTAATGTCCCCTCATGTATATACAATCTGTGTATTCCTCTGAATATCCTAAAAATAGGAGTTTTCTGTAATTTAGTCACATCTAAATAGTGACGTTTATTCAGTCCTATCTCTGTATATTCTTAGATTGGTGTGCATTTGCATTATTCTATACATCAACTAATATTGAACAAAATAATTATATACAAATTAGTGGTTAGTCCCCATCAAAAATATATATATAAAGAATCCTCCATTATAAGCATTCTAAGTCTATGGTCCCTTTAAAATCTGGAGAGTTATACACTTATCTATAAAGTGTATGTCCCTTTAAGGATTTATTTGTCTTATCCATCTTTGGGATCATATCATACTATCATATTATTGTGTATTGTACCGTTATCTCCTTATTCATATGTGTAGTATTCTCTATTTTTCTTCATAATTCAAATTCCATTTTATATCTCTCTATATATTAAGAAGTTTATAGGTATATATCCTGATATTAAATATCACTAGTGCTTCAAACTACATAAGGGTTAATTATGATATAGATATATACGGATAAGATATCTGCTGCAGGACACCTCAGTGTGGTCATTACATTTCATATTTTATATCTTATATTCTGATAAATTATATTTGTATTATCTTATACATACTGATTGTATGTGTTTTTATATATAAAGATGCATTATATAAAGTTAAGCTATATAGAAAGGCACAATCAAGCTCTCCAAAACTGGTCTAATCGGACACCCTAAACTAGGAACCGATCAGCTGTTATTAATATTCCCTGAATTAAAATCCTCTGACCAATGAGAAGTCCCCAAGGGGGATAAATAGAGACTGCACTAAGGGTATTTCACACTTCTGAGGAAACCGCCATCCATCAAGGGCGGAGAACGCGTCAGGTGATCGTGATACGTCGGGTGGAGGGCAGGTGGAATGCACCGGAAGCTGGAAGCTCCGTTCAACCCGGAAGTCGCGGTCCACGACCAAGCGCTCCCTGCCACACCACATGCTTCCAGCGTCTCACGTGTAGTTGGAGACAGCTGCACCAGCCAGGCAACGGACACTCTGAACCGCCGCAGAGCGTGGGGTGAGCATCGCCCACGGGAGTATCGTGCCGCGGAAACATCAATTACTAGCACTGCATCACGTAACTATAACTGCTGCTCAGTGTATTGTTTGAACAGAATTATCTAAAGCCAAACAAACATTTCTAATACATAATCAGTGTGGGACTGTGCATTCTCTATTATGGCTTTATTTATGCTCATTTAACAACGACAATACAGTTACTAACAAATCCTCTGGAGAGGGATAACAGTTTTACTAACCAGCAGGACTATACAAAAAGACTGTGCTAATGTATTAATATACTGGTATATACGCTATATATTGCCATCAAAGCCCAATTGGTGAGAGCTCATATTATTATCTATTAATTGCCTTTCAGTCTTGATTGTCTTGGTACCATGATGGTTTTATGGGTTATTTTTGTTTTTGCTTTTTAACAGCTAAATAAAGGTGTATATATTTTTATCAAATCAGCAGCCTTGATTAAATTATATATATATATATGATTGCATCTATCAGTGCGCTCACAATTGATATATAACTTTTTGGACCCTGTGTCCTTGAGGGTATCCAGAACCTCTTTGTGCGAGCTGCCGTCCAATATTATATACTTTCAATTGATATATATCTAAATTTTAGCGCCCACTTTTAATTCTAATTCCCATTCCTTATTATCAAGAAGGTCAATCCGGTTGCTTTTCGGCTGCAGTTGCCGAAGTCACTTAAAATTTCAAATACTTTTCATTGTTCTCTTTTCAAGCCATGTGTTCTTTCCAGGAAATTTCTTCGGAAAATTGTCAGGGGCAGACCTCCTGTGGATGTTCAGGGCCAACAGGAGTTTCTAGTAGAGAAAGTTTTGGATTCCAAATTTTCCCGGGGTCAGCTCTGCTTTCTGGTTCATTGGAAGGGGTATGGCACAGAGGGAAAGAATTTGAGGTCGGGACAAGGACTTGCATGCCCCCAAGTTAAAGAGGGACTTTTTTCAGTAATTTCCCCATAAACCTGGGTATAGGGGACTCTTGACCCCTCCTCAAGGGGGGTACTGTTAGCAGTGGGACGCGTCGGATCCCGACCATTGCTAGGCAACGGGGCTGGCGCGCTACTTCCACCTCTAATTCCCCGGCTGGTTGCACGGCAACCAGGGACGCTAGGCGGCCGCCCTGCACAGCAGTTGCTAAGCGGCCGGGACGCTGTGCGCCGCGCGCCCAGAAGCAGCTGGCGCAATCAAGACCCGGGGCGGGGCTGCCTGATTGGTCTGTCAGGCTTTTTAATGGAGTCAGACCAAGGTAGCCTCGCCGGTGATAGCTTCTGGTGGAGCTGCTTCCTGCCCTGGAATGTCTCTATTCGGTGACATGTTATCCTGAGATCCTGTAGTCCTGAGTCCCGGTGTCCGGAATCCAGTCGATTGGAATCTTTCCAGCTTTCCAGTTCTGTGTGCCAGTGCCTGCGGCCTTGGGGTTCCTGTTCACCTGCATGCACCGATATTGGTGTTGTGAGTAGCGGCTTTGTCGCACCTCGTGGCCTAGGCTGCGTTCTCTTTCTTTGCGTTTACATTTGCTGCAGAGGTTCCTGCCATCATTGTCGCACATATTTTAGTTTTAGTGTTCAGTAGTTTCCCCTATCTCTGTGTTTCTGTCTTAGTTAGAAGTTCCCCTTGTTCTTTCTCCGTCTCGGGTTACGCCTTGTCTCCAATTAAAACTGGGGGGCATAGGAGTTGGGCAGACCTAATCCGCCCTTTAAACGCGGCTGCTGTGGGCCCAAGAAAACAGTCTCGCAGGCGTAATCCGACAACGTGGGGGAGACAACGGAGTCAGGGATTCCATAGGGGTTACTGCTGAACTCAGTTCTAACTGCAGCATCACTTACTGTACTTGGAGCTTATTCACCCTGTCTCAAGAGTACCAAGTAGAGTGAATGTAACACCTTTCTATAGATTTGAGTTAGGTTTTCTTTTTTTTTTTTTTTTTTGGGAAGATATCCTAAGTCCCTGTTTACAGGTGACATGTATATGTTCAGTGGGGATTAGTTAGTTATTTTTTTCCACACTCTCTACAGCCTCTGGGGACATCACCACACTATAACACTAGGCTCCCTGTATCTGGATTTGTAATGAACAAAGCTACTATTCAGGTAGGATGCGGACAGCCACAACCTGTATAACAGTGTTGGGCTGTTGATTTCTTTCCCCCTTGTGTGCATGTGTGAGGCTGTGTATGCAGTGCGTGCTGTGACTACAACAGCACGCGCGGCGAGAGGGGGGCACTGCCGTTCTTTGACACGCCCGGACATTACTACAGAGAGACGGGCGTGACGCTACTCCCGCCTGTCTCTAGCGCCATTCCGCATTAGTTCCCCTTCTTGAAGGGGACCGTCAGCCGCGGCAGAAACAGAAGGGGAAGCAGGACTTCCCGCCTTCGTCTCCCGATCAGCACTGTGCCACCCACCTCAGTCTGTGGGGGTGGGCTTTTCTGGGAGCCATTTTCTCCATGCTGCTGCACTGAGGGGGATGCTGCACTCCGGATTACATATACACAACATATCAGGGGGATTCAGCTTCTCACCCTGTCTGGCGGGAATCAGCTTACCGCAAATACACTGTAGCTTTCCTATTACAGTAGGCTACCTAGTTTTCCTCTGTTAATATACTGGTTCTCCCCCCCTTCCTTTTTTCATTATACAGTTTTTTTTTTTAGAGCTGTAGAAGAGGTAAGGAGTTACATTTTGTAGTTAGTCAGTATTGAGTGCTTCCTTCTTAGGACACTTGTGATCCTTAACACAGCAGTATGGCCAATAAGTCGGACAAATCTCGGGAAGGCAGGCTCTGCTGTTTACTTTGCCTGTTCTCAATGCGGATCCAAACTTTCTAAGGGCAGCACGGATCCAGGTTCTCTCTGTACTGCATGCTCTGAGACACCTGTGGTTGAACAGTCTGGTGGGTCTGCAGATCAGTCTATACCTCTCTGGGCCAGGAACATGGCCGATGCTATTGCGGATTTGCGTCAGTCCCAGTCAGGTACTGATACAAGCCAATCTGCTGAGGAACCACCTTGGGCAAGACATATGGGCAAATGTCTTTTGGATATAGCACAGTCTATTAACAAAATTGTGACTGCTTCGTGCTCAGTGGCCACTAAAAGACAGCATCCGCTACCCGCTATCACCTTCCCAGGTGAGGAGTTAAATCCGGTCACTCCTTTGGAAGAGGGTGAACTGGATTCTGAGTGGGAAGATTCTTCCGCTTGGCAGGAAGAATTGTCTACAAGTTGAGGTGTCAGGTTATTGATGAAGGCCATACGTCAAACCCTTAATCTTCAAGGTACAGTAGAGGTTGAGACTTCGACTGCCTTTTTCAAACGACAGAAGAGACAAGTAGCTGTCTTTCCTTCATATAAGCATTTTGCAGATATCTTGAAAGAACCTTGGCTTAAGCCGGATTTACACTTTCAGGCTCCTAAAAAATTAAGGTTTCTTTATCCTTTTGCAGAGGAAGACACCAAATTCTGGGAAACGGCTCCAAAGGTGGAAGCTCCTATTTCTCACCTTGCGAAAGGTACAGTAATTCCTTCAGTGATGTTAAAAGATTCAACGGACAGAAAGATTGAGGTGATTCTTAAATCTATGTTTGCCTTATCAGGTATTTCTTTGCGTCCAGTCCTCACTGGTGCCTGGGTCATTAAAGCCGTAGATGACTGGTTAGCATGAGTGGTGTCAGAAGCTATTCAATTAGCTGAGCAGATTTCTGAGGCTCTCACTTATGTTGGTGAGGCCTTGTTGGATTCAGCTTTGCTACAGTCATGTGTTTTTGCTCTAGCGGTTACAGCGAGGTGTTCACTCTGGCTTCATGTTTGGAATGCTGACTCTGGTTCCAAACAGACATTGACAGCCGTTCCTTTTGAAGGAGAATTCCTCCTTAGTCCGGAACATATGAAGATTATCTCAAATACCACGGGTGGCAAGAGCCTGTTTCTTTCAGTTGCTCCTCAAAAGCCGAAACCAACACAATTTTTCAAGATTCCCACGCAGAGGTGCGTACCATGGTAGGGGATCACAGGCACCTCGAAAACTGGCAGTCAAGCCTGCATGACGCGGGGAGGTCTCCGGAGGGATTCTTGGTGGTGGGTGCATGGTTACTACAGTTCAAAGAAGTGTGTCTCCTGTCACAACCGGATCAGTGGAGTCATAGCCCGAGGTTACATTTTGGATCCAGAGGAATGTGTCCTAGACCGCTTTTTCATCACTCTTCTCCCAAGCGATCACTCCAGACGACAAGCACTAATTCAGGCAACTTCCACGCTTTTACAAAATGGAGTAATTCTTTCAGTTCCCAAACTACAATGGGGTCAAGGCTTTTACTTGAGTCTTTTTCTCATAAACAAACTGGACGGTTCGTTTTGACCCATTTTAAATCTAAAATGCCTGAATCCGTATCTCTCTGTCCAGAAATTCAAGATGGAATCGATTCATTCAATCATCGTGGCCATGGAAATGGAGTAGTATTTGACATAAAGAACGCGTACCTCCATGTTCCAATTTGGTCAGGTCATCAACATCTGTTGAGGTTCGCAATCGGTCCTTGGCATTTCCAGTTTCAGGCTCTTCCCTTCGGTCTTTCCACAGCCCCTCGAGTATTTACAAAAATAATGGGTCATGTAGTGGCGATCTTCAGATGTCAGTGGGTCAACATTACTCCTTACCTGGAAGATTTGTTGCTACAAGCTCCATCACAGGAACTTCTTCAACAACACCTACGAATCACCACGGACACTCTACAATCTTTCAGATTGATTGTGAATTTCCGGAAATCTTCCTTGATCCCCTCTCAGATGGTTTTTCTAGGTCTCCCATTCAACACGAGAAGTCAGAAGGTTTTCTACCTCAAGACAAACTTCAGGATCTACAATCCAGAGTCCGCTCCCTGTTACAATTACCGAAGGTCTCAGTTCTCGGATGTATGCAAGTACTGGGCAAGATGGTGGCGACCTTCGAAGCTGTACCATATGCCAGATTTCATGCTCAGGCCCTTCAGTCTCAGATTTTGGGCTCTTGGAATCAAACAGGTCCACATCTGGCCTTGCAATTTTGCCAGCTGTCGGCTCAGACTCAGCAGTCTCTCCATTGGTGGCTTCACAGTCCGAATTTAACCAAGGGGAACCGTTCACTGTTTGGTCTTGGATGATGATAACCATGGACGCCAGCCTAACCGGTTGGTGGGCAGTGTTTCAATCTCAACACTTCCAGGGACTTTGGAACGGTCAGGAATCGATGTTATCATTCAACATTTTGGAGTCGAGAGCAATTCGTTATGCTCTGATTCAGGTACAAACCAGTTTTCAGGGTCATCCGGTATGCATTCAATAAGACAATGTCACGGCGGTGGCTTACATAAACAAACAAGGTGGGACTCGCAGCTGGAGAGCCATGAAGAAGGTCACCCATATTCTCCAGTAGGTGGAACGGTGGATTTTGACCATCTCCGCAGTTCACATTCCAGGGGTGGACAACTGGGAAGCAGATTTCTTAAGCCGTCATACGATACATCCGGGAGAATGGGAACTTCATCAAGAAGTCTTTCTGACCCTCATGTCTCTATGGGGAACACCCGACATCGACCTCATGGCGTCTCGTCTCAACCGAAAACTACCCCGGTACGGCTCTCAAACTCAGGATCCTCAAGCAACGCTGGTTGATGCATTGATAGCTCCGTGGCATTTTCAACTGGGATATGTGTTTCTGCCATTCCCCCTGATACCGCGCCTGCTTCAATGCATTTGGAGAAGGTCTCCAGGTCATTCTTGTAGCACCAGACTGGCCTTGTCATCCATGATACTCTCTTCTCCGCAACATGGAGGCCAGGGAACCGTTCCATCTACCTTTGCGACCCAATCTACTTCTACAAGGTCCTTGTCGCCACCGCGATTTAAATTGTCTGGCTTTGATGGCATGGTTCTTGAATCCAGCATTTTAAGAGCTAAAGGGTTATCTCGACCAGTGGTAAAAACTATGCTTCAGGCTAGGAAACCAGTCACCTCTCGTGTTTATCACAGAGTATGGCGTATCTTCATTGCTTGGTGTGAAAGGCGTGGGTTGTCACCACACCTTTTTCATTTACCTCATCTGTTGTCCTTCCTTCAGGATGATCTAACTAAAGGACTTTGTTCGTCTTCCCTTAAGGGTCAAGTTTCGGCATTGTCGTTTTTTTTTCAAAAAAGATTGGCTCTCATTCCGGAGGTTCAGACATTCCTTCAGGGTGTCCTCAGGATCCAACCTCCGTTTGTTCCTCTGGCTCCACCCTGGGATTTAAACCTGGTTCTTCAGGCTCTCCAGAAACCTCCGTTTGAGCCACTAGAAGCTCTTGAATTACGTTTCCTTACTCTGAAGGTGGTTTTTATTTTGGCCATTGCTTCGGCCAGGTGTGTTTCTGAGTTAGCGGTGCTTTCTTACAGACCACCTTTGTTGGTCTTTCATGACGATCGAGTGGTCCTACGTACGAAGCCTTCCTTCTTACCAAAGGTTGTGTCATCCTACCATATAATATATATTGCTTCCAGCGTATATATAGTGCTTCCAATGTTTGTTCCAGAGTCTTCCGGAAAAGATTGTCATTTGGCGTTGTTGGATGTGGTTCGAGCCTTACGCATTTATTTGTCCAATGCAGAGTCGATTCATCGTAGAGCAGGCCTTTCTCTGCTATTCGGCAGGTCTATGTTTCTTCAGCATTACCTGTTCCTGACTCGTTGAGTGCTCATTCGACTAGGGCTATTGGAGCCTCTTGGGTTGTTTGCGGTGGTGTTTCAGTTGAGCAGTTATGTAGAGTTGCAACTTGGTCTTCCGTGCATACTTTCACCAAGTTTTACCATTTTCATACTTTTGGTTTGGAGAATGCCTCTGTTGGGCGTCAAAATTTACAGACGGCTCTGCCATCTGTTTCTCCCTCCTCTATTTAGCTGGCTTTGGGAAATCCCATCAGTACAGATGCAACGTCCTCCAGATGGATGAAAGAGAAATGGGGATTTTTGTTTACTTACCGTAAAATCTCTTTCTCTGATTCCATCTGAGGGACGCTGCGATCTCTCCCGTATTTTTATCTGGTTTATTGGTTATATTCTGTCTGCCTCTTCCGGCTTTGCTAAATGTTAACTGAGGTGATCTGCTAGTCAGGCTGGAGATGGGAGGGGTTAGAGGGGGGAGGAGTTCATTTTTATAGGTTCTTTGCCAAAGCTCCCTCCCGCACACTTTAACCCACCAGTACAGATGCAGCGTCCCCCAGATGGAATCAGAGAAAGAGATTTTACGGTAAGTAAACAAAAATCCCTATTTCTTGGTGTGAGGGTAGAAAATATTCCCCTGTGGAATTTTGTCTGGGCCATTTTCTACTTTTCCTGCAAGCAGGAGTGGATATGGGCCTACGATTAGGCTCCATCAAAGTTCAGATTTTGTCTCTCTCTATCTTCTTCCAGAAACAACTAGCAGTACTACCAGAAGTACAGACTTTCTTAAAGGGTGTTTTTCACAATCAGCCACCCTTTGTCCCTCCCACAGCTCTGTCGGATCTCAGTGTGGTCTTGACCTTTCTCCAGTTGGACTGGTTTGAGCCCTTGCATAGGGTAGACTTGCAATATCTGACATGGAGAGTGTCATGTTGCTGGCCTTAGCCTCTGCAAGACGGGTGTCGGAATTGGGGGCCTTATCCTATAAGAGCCCGTACTTGATATTTCACGAAGATAGGGCAAAACTCAGGACTCGTCCATAGTTTTTGCCAAAAGTGGTGTCGGCATTTTACATAAATCAACCTATTGTGGTACCGGTGTTATCCGACACTTCCGTTTCTCCAAAGTCCCTGGATGTTGTGAGGGCTTTGAAGATTTACGTAAAAAGGACTGCTCATCACAGGAAGTCTGACTCGCTTTTTGTCCTTTATGATGCTATCAAAATTGGTTGCCCTGCTTTCAAGCAGTTCATTGCTCGTTGGCTCAGATTGATTATTCAACAAGCCTATACTTCAGCAGCTCTGCCGCTGCCGAGTTCTATTCAGGCCCACTCCACAAGGTTGGTGGGTTCTTCCTGGGCGGCTGCCCGGGGTGTCTCGGCCTTACAGTTGTGCCGGGCAGTTACTTGGTCTGGTTCGAACACATTCGTAAAGTTCTACAGGTTTGACACCTTGGCCAAGGATGACCTTCAGTTTGGTCAGGTGGTTTTGCAGGGGTCTCAGCACTCTCCCACCTGTTCTGGGATCTTTGGGACATCCCCATGGTAACTACATTTCACAGTATCCACTAGGACATTAGAGAAAATAGGAATTTAATACCTGCCAGTAATTCCTTTTCTTGTAGTCCGTAGTGGATACTGGGCACCCGCCTACGTGCTTTGTTTTCCTGCTTACCTGGTTGTAAGTGTTCTTGGTTGGGTCTGCTGTTGCTTTCCCTGTTCCATGTTTGGTTAGCATTGCTATCCTTCTTGTAGTTAGCGTTGCTTTCCTCTGTTCTGGTTAGCTCTGCTATCTTTGTTATCGTTATGTGTTGGTTCGTTGCCTCACCGCGATTTTGTGTTATATCCTTCTCTCAAAGTATGTCCGTCTCCTCGGGCACAGTTTTCCTAGACTGAGTCTGCAGGAGGGGCATAGAGTGGAGGAGCCAGCACACACTAATGCTTTCTTAAAGTGCCAGGCTCCAAGGGACCTGATCTATACCCATGGTAACTGCATTTCCCAGAATCCACTACTGACTACGAGAAAAGGAATTACCGGTAGGTATTAAATTCCTATTATTGCTGTGTTTATTGAAAACATTGTTTTTGTTATACATGCCTCGCAGACCATGGCAAAATTGATCCCAGATGCTATGATGCCCTTCTCCACACACACACATACACATATTTATAGAACACTGCAAGAAAGTGGATTTGGACACATATCCTCTTTATAACACATTCATGCGCTCAAACAGAGAGCTTGCTGCCATTCAGCCACAATACCTGACTAAATAACACATTTCAATATACTGCCACACCCAGGACTCAAATCCACAAACTGCTGCATCCCAGCCAAACAACCCACCCACCGAGCCACTTGATCCCGCATAAAAATGATGAGATTTATAACTATATGAAGCTACTTGTACTCGGTAAATAAATAACCAGCACCATAATTGAGCAGGTCCACGCAGTGTGCAGCCACACATCCAATTCCTTGTAGCCACACACTACATAGATCTGACAAGCCGCAACACTGATCACCCCTTCACAAAGTAAAAGGTAAGCTTCAATTAGTTAAAACTGTCCAGCTTGGAATTCTCTAGCTTTCTATGCAAGGGCAGATAGCTCAATGAATAGAGTGTCCGACTGCATTGTCATAGGCAACGGGCTTGACTCCTGGGCATAACAGCATCCCGAACTGTAACAAAGGACAGTGCGACTGAACAACAAGAGCTCCAGTCCATGAATGCTGTATAGGTATTAGTGACAAAAGGGTGGGGGTAGGAACCAGGGACAATCTGGAGATGCTGGGCTTCAAAACAGGGGGAAACTGCAAGTGAAAGTAATTAGATAATTCATAATTAACAAGTGCTGCCAACAACACATACCTAGTTACAGCCCTGATCACCCACTATTCTCACTGTCACCCATGCCACCTATTATTTCCCTGTCACCCTTTCTTCCTGTACCCTTGGGGGTACTATTGTGTGGCCATGTCCCTTACCTATGAGACCACACCCCTTTTTGCGTCACGCACCACTGTCCCTTTATAAAGTTTATCCCATCAATGGGTGCCAAAATCTATAGTCACTTACCAAAAAAAAGTAGGATTTTAATTACCTACCGGTAAATCCTTTTCTTGTAGACCATAGAGGATACTGGGGTTCCATTTAGTACCATGGGGTATAGACGGGTCCACTAGGAGTCATGGGCCCTTTAATAATTTGATAGTGTGGGCTGGCTCCTCCCTCTATGCCCCTCCCAGCAGACTCAGTCTAGAAAACTGTGCCCAAGCAGACGGACATACTTTGGGAGAAGGACAGATAAAGATAGTGGTGAGAATTCGAACCAGCACACCCAAAACAGGAAAGCTATGCTAACCCAACTTTAAACAAGAACAGCAACATCTGAACCAACAATACTTAACCAAATAACAGTGCAGGAAGGACAAAGCACCGGGCGGGCGCCCAGTATCCTCTACGGACTACGAAAAAAGATTTACCGGTAGGTAATTAAAATCCTATTTTCTCTGACGTCCTAGTGGATGCTGGGAACTCCGTAAGGACCATGGGGAATAGCGGCTCCGCAGGAGTCTGGGCACATCTAAAGAAAGCTTTAGGACTACCTGGTGTGCACTGGCTCCTCCCCCTATGACCCTCCTCCAAGCCTCAGTTAGATCTCTGTGCCCGAACGAGAAGGGTGCACACTAGGGGCTCTCCTGAGCTCTTTGTGAAAGTTTTAGTTAGGTTTATTATTTTCAGTGAGACCTGCTGGCAACAGGCTCACTGCATCGAGGGACTAAGGGGAGAAGAAGCGAACTCACCTGCGTGCAGAGTGGATTGGGCTTCTTGGCTACTGGACATTAGCTCCAGAGGGACGATCACAGGTCCAGCCTGGATGGGTCCCGGAGCCGCGCCGCCGGCCCCCTTACAGAGCCAGAAGAGCGAAGAGGTCCGAAAAATCGGCGGCAGAAGACGGTCCTGTCTTCAGATAAGGTAGCGCACAGCACCGCAGCTGTGCGCCATTGCTCTCAGCACACTTCACACTCCGGTCACTGAGGGTGCAGGGCGCTTGGGGGGCAGCGCCCTGAGACGCAATAAATCGATAAAAACCTTATATGGCTAAAATAAATGCATCACATATAGCTCCTGGGCTATATGGATGCATTTAACCCCTGCCAGAACATACAGAAAAAGGGATGATAAGGCCGCCGAGAAGGGGGCGGAGCCTATCTCCTCAGCACACTGGCGCCATTTTCCCTCACAGCTCCGTTGGAGGGAAGCTCCCTGGCTCTCCCCTGCAGTCACTACACTACAGAAAGGGGTTAAAAAAGAGAGGGGGGCACTAATTAGGCGCAGTATAAATAATACAGCAGCTATAAAGGGGAAAACACTTATATAAGGTTATCCCTGTATATATATAGCGCTCTGGTGTGTGCTGGCAAACTCTCCCTCTGTCTCCCCAAAGGGCTAGTGGGGTCCTGTCCTCTATCAGAGCATTCCCTGTGTGTGTGCTGTGTGTCGGTACGTTTGTGTCGACATGTATGAGGAGAAAAATGATGTGGAGACGGAGCAGAGTGTCTGTAATAGTGATGTCACCCCCTAGGGGGTCGACACCTGAGTGGATGTACTGTTAAAAATTACGTGACAGTGTCAGCTCTGTATAAAAGACAGTGGTTGACATGAGACAGCCGGCTACTCAGCTTGTGCATGTCCAGACGTCTCATGGGCCGTCAGGGGCTCTAAAGCGCCCGTTACCTCAGATGGCAAATACAGACGCCGACACGGATACTGACTCCTGTGTCGACGGTGAAGAGACAAACCGTGTTTTCCAATAGGGCCACACGTTACATGAGATTTCTGATAATATGAGTACCACCAAAAAGGGGTATTATGTTGGTGAGGAAAAACTACTTGTAGTTTTCCTGAATCTGAGAAATAAAATGAGGTGTGTGATGATGCGTGGGTTTCCCCCCGATAACAATTGATAATTTCTAAAAAGTTATTGGCAGTATACCTTTTCCCGCCAGAGGTTAGGGTGCGTTGGGAAACACCCCCTAGGGGGGATAAGGCGCTCACACGCTTGTAAGAACAAGGGCTCTACCCTCTCCTGAGATGGCCGCCCTTAAGGATCCTGCTGATAGAAAGCAGGAGGGTATCCTAAAATGTATTTACACACATACTGGTGTTATACTGCGACCAGCAATCGCCTCAGCCTGGATGTGCAGTGCTGGGTTGGCGTGGTCGGATTCCCTGACTGGAAATATTGATATCCTAGATAAGGACAGTATATTATTGCCTATAGAGCAATTAAAAAGATGCATTTATATATATGCATGATGCACAGCGGAATATTTGCCGACTGGCATCAAGTATAAGTGCGTTGTCCAATTCTACCAGTAAAGTGGTCAGGTGATACGGATTCCAAACGGCATTTGGAAGTATTGCCTTAAAAAAGGGGACATTTGGGGTCGGTCTTTCAGACATGGTGGCCACGGCAACAGCTGGGATATCCACGTTTGTACCCCAGGTCGCCTCTCAAAATAAGACGCCGTATTATCAGGCGCAGTCCTGTTTGGCAAGCGGACAAAAGGGTTCCTCTTTTCTGCTCGTGACAGAGGGAGAGGAAAATGGCTGCAGTGATCAGCCAGTTCCCAGGAACAGAAACCCTTTTCCGCCTCTGCCAAGCCCTCAGTATGACGCTAGGGCTTTACAAGCTCAGGCACGGTGGGGGCCCGTTCTCAATGAATTTCAGTGCGCAGTGGGCTCACTCGCAAGTAGACCCCTGGATCCTTCAGGTAATATTTCAGGGGTACAAATTGGAATTCGAGACGTATTCCCCTCGCCGTTTCCAAAAGTCTGTTTTACCGACGTCTCCCGCTGACAGGGAGGCAGTTTTGGAAGCCATTCACAAGCTGTATTCCCAGCAGGTGATAATTAAATACCCCTCCTGCAACAGGGAACGGGGTATTATTCCACACTATTGTGGTACCGAAGCCAGACGGCTCGGTGAGACCGATTTTAAAATCTAAAATCTTTGAACACTTACATACAGAGGTTCAAATTCAAGATTGAGTCACTCAGAGCAGTGATTGCGAACCTGGATACATGATGTCTCGGGACATCAAGGATGCTTACCTTTATGTCAAAATTTACCCTTCTCACCAAGGGTATCTCAGGTTATGATACAGAACTGTCACTATCAGTTCAGACGCTGCCGTAGGGATGGTCCACGGCACCCCGGGTCTTTACTGAAGTAATGACCGAAATGATGATATTCCTTCGAAGGAAGGGAATTTTAGTTATCCTTTACTTGGACGATTCCCTGATAAGGGTAAGATCCAGGGAACAGTTGGAGATCGGTGTAGCACTATCTCAGGTAGTGTTGCGGCAGCACGATTGGATTCTCAATATTCCAAAATCGCAGCTGGTTCCGACGACTTGTCTTCTGTTCCTAGGGATGATCCTGGACACAGTCCAGAATGAAGGTGTTTCTCCCGGAGGAGAAAGCCAGGGAGTTATCCGAGCTAGTCAGGAAACTCCTAAAACCGAACCAAGTCTCAGTGCATCAATGCACAAGGGTTCTGGGTAAAAATGGTGGCTTCCTACGAAGCAATCCCATTCGGCAGATTCCACGCAAGACTTTCCAGTGGAACCTACTGGACAAATGGTCCGGGTCGCATCTTTAGATGCATCAGCGGATAACCCTGTCACCAAGGACAAGGGTATCCCTCCTGTGGTGGTTGCAGAGTGCTCATCTTCTAGAGGGCCGCAGATTCGGCATTCAGGACTGGGTCCTGGTGACCACGGATGCCAGCCTGCGAGGCTGGGGAGCAGTCACACAGGGAAGGAATATCCAGGGCTTATGGTCAAGCCTGGAGACATCACTTCACATAAATATCCTGAAGCTAAGGGCCATTTACAATGCTCTAAGCTTAGCAAGACCTCTGCTTCAAGGTCAGCCGGTGTTGATCCAGTCGGACAAGATTACGGCAGTCACCCACGTAAACAGACAGGGTGCCACAAGAAGCAGGAGGGCAATGGCAGAAGCTGCAAGGATTCTTCGCTGGGCGAAAAACCATGTGATAGCACTGTCAGCAGTTTTCATTCCGGGAGTGGACAACTGGGAAGCAGATTTCCTTAGCACGACCTCCACCCGGGAGAGTGGGGACTTCACCCAGAAGTCTTCCACATGATTATAAACCGTTGGGAAAAACTCGACAGGTATTGCGCCAGGTCAAGGGACCCTCAGGCAATAGCTGTAGATGCTCTGGTAACACCGTGGGTGTACCAATCAGTGTATGGGTTCCCTCCTCTGCCTCTCATACCCAAGGTACTGAGATTGATAAGATGGAGAGGAGTAAGCACTATATTCGTGGCTCCGGATTGGCCAAGAAGGACTTGGTAACCGGAACTTCAAGAGATGCTCACGGAGGATCCGTGGCCTCTACCTCTAAGTAGGGACCTGCTCCAGCAAGGACCTTGTCTGTTCCAAGACTTACCGCGGCTGCGTTGACGGCATGGCGGTTGAACGCCGGATCCTGAAGGAAAAAGGCATTCCGGATGAAGTCATCCCTATCCTGATCAAAGCCAGGAAGGATGTAACCGCAAAACATTATCACCGCATTTGGCGAAAATATGTTGCGTGGTGCGAGGCCAGTAAGGCCCGACGGAGGAAATTCAACTGGATCGATTCCTACATTTCCTGCAAACAGGAGTATCTATGGGCCTGAAATTGGGGTCCATTAAGGTTCAAATTTCGGCTCTGTCAATTTTCTTCCAAAAAGAACTAGCTTCAGTCCCTGAAGTTCAGATGTTTGTTAAAGGGGTACTGCGTATACAGCCTCCTTTTGTGCCTTCAGTGGCACTTTGGGATCTCAAGGTAGTTTTTGGGTTCCAAAAGTCACATTGGTTTGACCCACTTAAATCTGTGGAGTTAAAATATCTCACAGGAAAAGTGGTCATGCTGTTGGCTCTGGCATGGGCCAGGCGCGTGGTCAGAATTGGCGGCTTTATCCTGAAAAAGCCCTTATCTGATTTTCCATTCGGACAGGGCGGAATTGAGGACTCATCCTCAGTTTCTCCCTAAGGTGGTTTCAGCGTTCACCTGAACCAAACCTATTGTGGTGCCTGCGGCTACTAGGGACTTGGAGGACTCCAGGTTGCTAGACGTTGTCAGGACCCGGAAAATATATGTTTCCAGGACGGCTGGAGTCAGGAAATCTGACTCGCTGTTTATCCTGTATGCACCCAACAAGCTGGGTGCTCCTGCTTCTAAGCAGTCTATTGCTCGTTGGATTGTAGTACAATTCAGCTTGCACATTCTGTGGCAGGCCTGCCACAGCCAAAAAATCTGTAAATGCCCACTCCACAAGGAAGGTGGGCTCATCTTGGGCAGCTGCCCGAGGGGTCTCGGCTTTACAACTTTGCCGAGCAGCTACTTGGTCAGGAGCAAATACGTTTGTAAAATTCTACAAATTTGATACCCTGGCTGAGGAGGACCGGGAGTTCTCTCATTTGGTGCTGCAGAGTCATCCGCACTCTCCCGCCCGTTTGGGAGCTTTGGTATAATCCCCATGGTCCTTACGGAGTTCCCAGCATCCACTAGGACGTCAGAGAAAATAAGAATTTACTTACCGATAATTCTATTTCTCGTAGTCCGTATTGGATGCTGGGCGCCCATCCCAAGTGCGGATTGTCTGCAATACTGGTACATAATTATTGTTACCAAAAAATTCGGGTTATTGCTGTAGTGAGCCATCTTTTCTAGAGGCTCCTCTATTATCATGCTGTTAACTAGGTTCAGATCACAAGTTGTACAGTGTGATTGGTGTGGCTGGTATGAGTCTTACCCGGGATTCAAAATCCTTCCTTATTGTGTACGCTCGTCCGGGCACAGTATCCTGAGGCTTGGAGGAGGGTCATAGGGGGAGGAGCCAGTGCACACCAGGTAGTCCTAAAGCTTTCTTTAGATGTGCCCAGACTCCTGCGGAGCCGCTATTCCCCATGGTCCTTACGGAGTTCCCAGCATCCACTACGGACTACGAGAAATAGAATTATCGGTAAGTGAATTCTTATTTTCTCTTACGTCCTAGACGATACTGGGGTTCCACATAGTACCATGGGGATGTACCAAAGCTCCCAAACTGGGAGGGAGAGTGCTGAGGTTCCGGCAGAACTGATTGACCAAACTGAAGGTCCTCAGAGGCCAAAGTATCGAACTTGTAGAATTTAGCAAATGTGTTCGCCCCTGACCAAGTTGCTGCTCGGCAGAGCTGTAAAGCCGAGACACCCCGGGCAGCTGCCCAGAAAGAACCCACCGACCTAGTAGAGTGGGCCTGTACAGATTTCAGAACCGGCAAACCTGCCGTGGAATAAGCATGCTGGATAGTGAACCTGATCCAGCGTACAATTGTCTGCTTTGAAGCAGGACCCCCAATTTTATTGGGATCATATAGAAAGAACAGTGAGTTGGATTTCCTGTGACGAGCTGTTCTCTTTACATACACCATCAAAGCCCTCACAACATCCAAAGACTTTGAAGTAGCAGAGTTGTCCGTAACAGCCGGAACCACAATAGGTTGGTTGATGTGAAACGCGGACACCATCTTAGGAAGAAATTGCTGACGAGTTCTGAGTTCCGATCTGTCCTCATGAGAAATTAAGTAGGGACTCTTGTGACAAAGACAACGCCCCTAGCTCCGACACACGTCTTGCTGAAGCCAAAGCCAACAGTGTGACGGTCTTCCACGTAAGGTACTTTACGTCAACCTCCTGTAATGGTTCAAACCAGTCTGATTGGAGGAACTGCAGCACCAAATTGAGATCCCAAGGTGCCGTGGGAGGCACAAAGGGAGGTTGGATGCACAGAACACCATTCAAAAAGGTCTGGACCTCAGGGAGAGAAGCCAATTGTTTTTGAAAGAAAATGGACCAGGCCGAAATCTGGTCTTTTATGGAGCCCAGCCGTAGGCCCACATCCACACCTGCCTGCAGAAAAAGCAGGAAACATCCCAGGTGAAATTCCACCGCAGAATATTTTCTGCCCTCACACCAAGAGACATAATTCTTACAAATACGGTGATATTGTTTAGACGTTACCCCCTTCCTAGCTTGGATCATAGTTGGGATAACTTTGTTAGGGGTCCCTCTTCTGGCTAGAATTAGCCATTCAACTTCCATGCCATCAAACGTAGCCGTGGTAAATTCCTGATAGACGAACGGGCCCTGTTGCAGAAGATCCTTGAGAAGAGGTAGAGGCCACGGATCTACAAGGAGCATCTCCAGGAGGTCCGCGTACCAGGCACTTCTTGGCCAGTCCGGAGCAATGAGAATTGCTTGAACCTTTTCCCATTTTTATTCTTTTCAGAATTCTTGAGATCAGAGGAAGTGGAGGAAACACGTACACCATCTGATAGACCCATGGAGTCGACAGAGCATCCACCGCAACTGCCTGTGGGTCTCTCGACCTGGAACAATACCGCTTGAGCTTCTTGTTGAGACGAGAGGCCATTATGTTGATATGTGGATATCCCCACTGACGTGTCAAGCACCTTCCGGGTAAAGGCCCCAATCCGCCGGCTGCAGGTCGTGTCTGCTGAGGAAATCTGCTTCCCAGCTGTCTACTCCCAGAATGAAGACCGCCGACAACGCCACAGCATTTTTTTGTGCCCAGAGGAGAATTCTTGACACCTCTGACATTGTTGCTCTGCTTTTTGTTCCGCCCTGTCGGTTTATGTACGTCACTGCCGTCACATTGTCCGACTGAACCTGAATGGCCCGATCTTGAAGAAGATATGAGGCCTGCAGAAGGGCGTTGTATATGGCCCTAAGTTCCACAATGTTAATTGGAAGGATGACTTCCTGGCTTGACCATCTTCCTTGAAACTGCACCCCCTGGGTGAGTGCTCCCCAACCTCTGAGGCTTGCGTCCGTGCTTAACAGGATCCAGTCCTGAATTCCAAACGTCCGACCCTTGATGAGGTGAGAAATCTGTAGCCACCACAGAAGGGAGATCCTGGCTTTTGACGACAGACGGCTCCTCTGGTGCATGTGAAGATGCGATCCGGACCATTTGTCCAACAGATCGAGCTGGAAGGGTCTTGCGTGAAACTTTCCGTATTGAAGCGCCTCGAAAGAGGCCATAATTTCCCCCAGAAATCGAATGCATAGATGCATCGATATCCGAGTTGGCTTCAGGACATCCCGAACCATCGACTGGATTTCCAATGCCTTTTCCAACGGAAGGAACACTTTCTGCGACTCCGTGTCCAGTATAATTCCCAGGAATGGGAGCCTCCATGTTGCCTCTAGGTTAGATTTCGGAAGGTTCAGAATCCACCCGTGAATCTGGAGAAGTTTGGTTGAGAGGCCAGTGCTGTCCAGCAACCTCTCCCTGGATGGCGCCTTTATCAGAAGATCATCCAGGTACGGAATTATGTTCACTCCCTGCTTGCAAAGGAGAAACATCATCTCTGCCATGACTTTGGTGAATACCCTCGATGCCATGGAGAGACCAAATGGCAGGGCCTGGAACTGGTAGTGACAGTCCTGCAGTGCAAACCGTAGATAAGTCTGATGAGGCGGCCAGATCGGAATGTGAAGGTAGGCATCCTTGATATCCAAAGACACAAGGAATTCCCCTTCCTCCAGACCGCTCTCAGAGACTCCATCCGGTTTCGGTACTACAAACAAGTTGGAATAGTACCCCAAGTTGTGCAGATGAGGTGGAACTAGAACAATAACTTGAGTCTGCACCAGTTTTTGAATGGCCTGCTGTAAAGTTATAATTGTCTCTTGTGAAGCTGGTAAGCCTGATCTGAAGAATCTGTGAGGTGGGAGGTCTTGGAACTCCAGTATGTAGCCCTGGAAGATAAGATCTATGACCCAGGGATCCTGGCATGAACTTGACCAGATGTGACTGAAGAATTGTAGTCGGGCTCCCACCTGACAGCCCTCCAGGCATCGCGATCCACCGTCATGCTGAAGGCTTTGAGAAAGCAGAGCCTAACCTCTGTTTCTGAGCACCTGCAGTTGCTGATTTGCGTGGTTTACCTCTTGCACCTTTGGAAGATGTAGAAGCACCTCTGGATTTTCCCTTAAACTTGGCTGTCCGAAAGGACTGTAAATTTGAAGCTGAATAAGCTTTCCAGGCTGGGGGAGCCGCGGAAGGAAGATACATAGACTTACCCGCAGTAGCTTTGGAGATCCATTTGTCTAGTTAGTCTCCAAACTAGTCCTCTTCTGTGAATGGCAGGCCTTCCACACCTTTCCTGGAATCTGCATCAGCAGTCCACTGGCGTAGCCACAAGCCCCTGCGTGCTGACACTGCCATAGCGGTGGTGCGTGCATTAAGCAAACCAATCTCTTTTATGACTTCCACCATAAAGTTCGCAGAGTCCTGTATATGCTGCAGGACAAAAACAACAACCCCCTACACAAGGAATCTAACCCCTCAATTAGTTTACCTGACCATTTAGCAATGGCTTTTGTGATCCACGCATCCAGTGGGTCTTTGGGCCACCCCAGCAGCTGTGTACAATGATTTGAGTGTAGTCTCAATTTTACGATCAGCCATATCTTTTAGGGAGGCTGCACCAGGGACAGGCAATACAAGTTTTACGTGACAGCCTAGAGACTGATGCGTCCACTATCGGTGGATTTTCCCATTTTTTCCTATCCTCTAGGATAAAAGGAAAAGATGAGAGCAACCTTTTAGGGATTTGAAATTTCTTATCAGGATTAACCCACGGTTCTTCAAACAGGGTATTCAATTCCTTTGACGCAGTAAAAGTGACTGAGGACTTCTTTTTTACATTAAAATAAGATTCCTCACACTCCTCTAACACCTTATCAGGAATTTGCAGAACATCTCTGATGGCCTCTATAAGAGCCTCTATTCCCTGTGACAGAGTAGCATCCTCCTCCCCCCCCAAATCCACCTCACCCTCCTCCATGTCTGACCCGTCAG
Source organism: Pseudophryne corroboree (assembly GCF_028390025.1). Taxonomy (NCBI): domain Eukaryota; kingdom Metazoa; phylum Chordata; class Amphibia; order Anura; family Myobatrachidae; genus Pseudophryne; species Pseudophryne corroboree. The sequence goes on from NC_086446.1 coordinate 328,993,592, forward strand.
CGTCAGACTGCAGAATATGGGCCAGAAATCGTTTTTGCGGACAAGTGGGAGGGGATTGAGGAGCTGGTTTGGGGACTGAGTCTCTATTCATAAACTCATCCACAGTCTGTCTTAAGTATCGCGTCTCTTTCTCATTGCGGGATAGCTTTGTAGAAATATTTGAGATCATTCCCTTGATGTAAGTAACCCAATCCGGTTCAGCCCCACTATTCTGGGAAGGTGCACTGCCCTGAGTACCCAGTAGTGAGCCCCCTGGTGAAGAGGAACACTCCGCTGTGTAAGAAACACACTCTTTGCCTGACATAATGTAAATGTGACAGCACACGCACACACAGGAAACGGTGAAGCACAATAAACCCACTAAGAGCCCTTCAGGGAGACACAGAGTTATTTGGAGCCAGCCCCACCGTGTCCTTATCGCTAATGCCAAGCTTATCCGGGTTTCAGTCTAAGTACCCTTATAGGGGACTTGGTACACTAAGAATCGCTCTCCCCCTGCTATGACCCCCTGGTACTGCTGAGATAATCTGAAATCTCTCCGGAGGAGCTGCGCGTCCCTGTCAGTCAGCGTCTGTGTCCACTGCAGAGGGAAAATGGCGCTGGTGAGTTGCTGGATCCGCTCATAGTGAAGGCCCGCCCCTTCAATGGCACGCGGCCTTCCCGCTTTTTTTTATACTAGCTGAGGTAATCTGCTGCTTAAAATGGAGAGAAAACAGTTTTAAGGCTATTTTTGCCAATGTGGGTACTGTGTACAGTGTACTGAGACGCAGTGTCTCCGTACCCTCATGCCGCCATAATGGCAGGCGACCCGCTAGTCGGGACCCCGGCTTAGTACTCACCACTCTTCTTTCTTCTGGCTCTGTTAGGGGTGGCAGCGTGCTGCGGGAATGCACGCTCGCTGTGGTGGGGCTTGCGAATAGTTCCCTCAGGAGCTCAGTGTCCAGTCAGCGGGGAACGGGACCATTAACCCTTCAAGAGGTTGCCCCCCCCCCCAAGTCCCACGAAGTAGGCAGGTTGGTGCCAACCAGCCCTGCCTGAAAATAACAAACATATAAAATAAATGCAGAAAACTCTTAAGGAGCTTCCATAAGCGTGACCAACTCTTCCGAGCACATTTTCTAGACTTGGTCTGGTGGGAGGGGCATAGAGGGAGGAGCCAGCCCACACTATCAAATTCTTAAAGTGCCCTTTGCTCCTTGTGGACCCGTCTATACCCCATGGTACTAAATGGAACCCCAGTATCCTCGGACGTAAGAGAAATTAAGCTTGGGGCACCCCTTAGTGTATCCAGCTTTACTAAGATATTCAGTTGGCCAGCCTAGGCTCATACTGTGGATCCAGTGCTGCGTCCTGAAGGTCACAGGCAGGGTATCCGAGATGCTGGCAGTGAGCGTTGTTTTACACAAGACAGCTCATAGAGCTTTAAAAGTTTTTCGCAGTCACTGCGTACAAAGATGCAGCGACATTTGCGTCCACATCTGTTCAGCTTAACAGGTTGGAATTTATAGCACACTACACATTGATACTTTTCAGGAGACGCGAAGAAGACAGATATACATTAGCTAGCATGACACACCTCAGTACAGTATGCATGGTGGTTTATTCATGAAGCAGTGAAAAGAGTGGAGAAATGAGCTTGTGGAGAAGTTGCCCATGGCAACCAATCCGCTGCTATGTATAATTTTATAGACTGCACTTTAGAAATGTTACTTGAACACTGATTGGTTGCCATGGGCAAAATATCCACTGGCTCACTTCTCCACTCTTTTCACTGCTTCATTAATAGACCCCCTAGTAAGATACAAAAAAGCGTTAAGCCTTGCTGCTGCAGCTATTATTACAGCAATCAATACTGGAAGGAGGAGGCGAGCGGGACGATCCGATGATCTGTCGGTGATGAGGCGGGATGGATGGGGTGAAGGAGGAGGAGGAAGAGGAAGGGAGTGGGACGGGCTGGATAGGAGACACGAGTGATGGACGAGGCGTAGCCAGGCGGGGAGGGCTAGACTTTGCAGCGCCCAGGAAGGAAAACCCTGGTCGGGATGTAGATGATAAAGAAGGCGGGGAAAGCGCGGGGTTATGCGCTGATGAGGGTAATGGAGGCGGGCCCGGCTCCTGCACAGCTCATTGAAGAGGATGGTCTGTGGGCGGAATGGGGAGGGGGACTCGGCTGGTACAGGGCCCAGGGAGGCCGAGGTGCCGCAGGCCGGAGATCTGTAGTTCTACACGGGGCTGCTGGTAGACATTGGTGGTCCCTGTTGTCATGGCTCTAAGGGAGCTGAAAGTCTGTCTGCTAGGGGTAAGTGTGTCCCACTGATCGGTGACTGAATTGAGCGCAATTACAAAGTGACCTGAATCGTCTTATATAATCGTATATTACATCACGCCCTATAGCATCTATCATTCTTATGTTGCGTACATGTGTTAACTACAGTTTGTATAGCTGTTCAATTTGTAACATGGGAATAGATTATAATGCAGTCCTTAGCAGCACATACATGACACTAGTTACGCAGTTACCCTGACAGAACCTTGCCAGCCACCTGCGGCATTCTGTGAGCTTTTCTGCCACTTGTAGTGTGCCTACCTACCCTTTGGGGTGAAATTCCATGTAGTTCGCAAACAATATATGGGTCATACAGTATAGTATGCATTATACTTCACATGGAAATGGTTGCATCAAATCACAGCTTCTAAAAACGCACCTTTACATACTATAAGGCCATATTCTGTGTGTAGCCTGATATGTATATGGCATATTTCTATTAGGATTTATCTTCTATAATCGACGTTTCTCTATCGTCCTAGTGGATGCTGGGGTTCCTGAAAGGACCATGGGGAATAGCGGCTCCGCAGGAGACAGGGCACAAAAAGTAAAGCTTTTCCAGATCAGGTGGTGTGCACTGGCTCCTCCCCCTATGACCCTCCTCCAGACTCCAGTTAGATTTTTGTGCCCGGCCGAGAAGGGTGCAATTCTAGGTGGCTCTCATAAAGAGCTGCTTAGAGAAAGTTTAGCTTAGGTTTTTTATTTTACAGTGATTCCTGCTGGCAACAGGATCACTGCAACGAGGGACAGAGGGGAGAAGAAGTGAACTCACCTGCGTGCAGGATGGATTGGCTTCTTGGCTACTGGACATCAGCTCCAGAGGGACGATCACAGGTACAGCCTGGATGGTCACCGGAGCCGCGCCGCCGGCCCCCTTGCAGATGCTGAAGTAAGAAGAGGTCCAGAATCGGCGGCTGAAGACTCCTGCAGTCTTCTAAAGGTAGCGCACAGCACTGCAGCTGTGCGCCATTTTCCTCTCAGCACACTTCACACGCAGTCACTGAGGGTGCAGGGCGCTGGGGGGGGGCGCCCTGGGAGGCAAATGAAAACCTATTAAAAGGCTAAAAATACCTCACATATAGCCCCCAGAGGCTATATGGAGATATTTAACCCCTGCCTGGATTCACAAAATAGCGGGAGACGAGCCCGCCGGAAAAGGGGCGGGGCCTATGTCCTCAGCACACGGCGCCATTTCCTCTCACAGCACCGCTGGTCAGGACGGCTCCCAGGTCTCTCCCCTGCACTGCACTACAGAAACAGGGTAAAACAGAGAGGGGGGGCAAATTTAATGGCAATATTTTGATATATATAAAGCAGCTATAAGGGAGCACTTATTATAAGGCTATCCCTGTCATATATAGCGCTTTTTTGGTGTGTGCTGGCAGACTCTCCCTCTGTCTCCCCAAAGGGCTAGTGGGTCCTGTCTTCGTGTAGAGCATTCCCTGTGTGTCTGCTGTGTGTCGGTACGTGTGTGTCGACATGTATGAGGACGATATTGGTGTGGAGGCGGAGCAATTGCCAAATATGGGGATGTCACCTCCTAGGGGGTCGACACCAGAATGGATGCCTTTATTTGTGGAATTACGGGATAGCGTCAACTCGCTTAAGCAGTCGTTTGACGACATGAGGCGGCCGGACAATCAATTAGTGCCTGTCCAGGCGCCTCAAACACCGTCAGGGGCTGTGAAACGCCCTTTGCCTCAGTCGGTCGACACAGACCCAGACACAGGCACTGATTCCAGTGGTGACGGTGACGAATCAACCGTATTTTCCAGTAGGGCCACACGTTATATGATTTTGGCAATGAAGGAGGCGTTACATTTAGCTGATACTACAGGTACCACTAAACAGGGTATTATGTGGGGTGTGAAAAAACTACCTATAGTTTTTCCTGAATCAGAAGAATTAAATGACGTGTGTGATGAAGCGTGGGTTGCCCCTGATAAAAAGCTGATAATTTCAAAGAAATTATTGGCATTATACCCTTTCCCGCCAGAGGTTAGGGAGCGCTGGGAAACACCTCCTAGGGTGGACAAGGCGCTAACACGCTTATCTAAACAAGTGGCGTTACCCTCTCCTGAGACGGCCGCACTTAAAGATCCATCAGATAGGAGGATGGAAAATATCCAAAAAAGTATATACACACATGCAGGTGTTATACTACGACCAGCTATAGCGACTGCCTGGATGTGCAGTGCTGGGGTAGTTTGGTCAGAGTCCCTGATTGAAAATATTGATACCCTGGACAGGGACAATATTTTACTGTCGTTAGAACAAATAAAGGATGCATTTCTTTATATGCGTGATGCACAGAGGGATATCTGCACACTGGCATCACGGGTAAGTGCTATGTCCATTTCGGCCAGAAGAGCTTTATGGACGCGACAGTGGACAGGCGATGCGGATTCAAAACGGCATATGGAAGTTTTGCCGTATAAAGGGGAGGAGTTATTTGGAGTCGGTCTATCAGATTTGGTGGCCACGGCTACAGCCGGGAAATCCACCTTTCTACCTCAAGTCACTCCCCAACAGAAAAAGGCACCGATTTTTCAACCGCAGCCCTTTCGTTCCTTTAAAAATAAGAGAGCAAAGGGCTATTCATATCTGCCACGAGGCAGAGGTCGAGGGAAGAGACAGCAACAGGCAGCTCCTTCCCAGGAACAGAAGCCCTCCCCGGCTTCTACAAAAGCCTCAGCATGACGCTGGGGCTTCTCAAGCGGACTCTGGGACGGTGGGCGGTCGTCTCAAAAATTACAGCGCGCAGTGGGCTCACTCGCAGGTAGATCCCTGGATCCTGCAGATAATATCTCAGGGGTACAGGTTGGAATTAGAGACAGATCCACCTCGCCGTTTCCTGAAGTCTGCTTTACCAACGTCCCCCTCCGAAAGGGAGACGGTTTTGGAAGCCATTCACAAGCTGTACTCTCAGCAGGTGATAGTCAAGGTACCTCTTCTACAACAAGGGAAGGGGTATTATTCCACTCTATTTGTGGTACCGAAGCCGGATGGCTCGGTAAGGCCTATTCTAAATCTGAAGTCCTTGAACCTGTACATAAAGAAGTTCAAGTTCAAGATGGAGTCACTCAGAGCAGTGATAGCGAACCTGGAAGAAGGGGACTTTATGGTATCCTTGGACATCAAGGATGCGTATCTCCACGTTCCAATTTACCCCTCACACCAGGGGTACCTCAGGTTCCTTGTACAAAACTGTCACTATCAGTTTCAGACGCTGCCGTTTGGTTTGTCCACGGCACCTCGGGTCTTTACAAAGGTAATGGCCGAGATGATGATTCTTCTTCGAAGAAAAGGCGTATTAATTATCCCATACTTGGACGATCTCCTAATAAGGGCAAGGTCCAGAGAACAGGTAGAGATGGGATTAGCACTATCTCAAGAGGTGCTAAAGCAGCACGGATGGATTCTGAATATTCCAAAATCCCAATTAATGCCGACAACTCGTCTGCTGTTCCTAGGGATGATTCTGAACACGGTTCAGAAAAAGGTTTTTCTTCCCGAGGAAAAAGCCAAGGAGTTATCCGACCTGGTCAGGAACCTCCTAAAACCAGGAAAGGTGTCTGTACATCAATGCACAAGAGTCCTGGGAAAAATGGTGGCTTCTTACGAAGCAATTCCATTCGGCAGATTCCATGCAAGAATTTTCCAAAGGGATCTGTTGGACAAATGGTCAGGGTCGCATCTTCAGATGCACCTGCGGATAACCCTGTCTCCAAGGACAAGGGTATCTCTTCTGTGGTGGTTGCAGAGGGCTCATCTATTGGAGGGCCGCAGATTCGGCATACAGGATTGGATCCTGGTGACCACGGACGCCAGCCTGAGAGGCTGGGGAGCAGTCACACAAGGAAGAAACTTCCAGGGAGTGTGGTCGAGCCTGGAAAAGTCTCTTCACATAAACATTCTGGAACTAAGAGCAATCTACAGTGCTCTAAGCCAGGCGGAACCTCTGCTTCAAGGAAGACCGGTGTTGATCCAGTCGGACAACATCACGGCAGTCGCCCATGTAAACAGACAGGGCGGCACAAGAAGCAGGAGTGCAATGGCAGAAGCTGCCAGGATCCTTCGCTGGGCGGAGAATCACGTGATAGCACTGTCAGCAGTGTTCATCCCGGGCGTGGACAACTGGGAAGCAGACTTCCTCAGCAGACATTGCGCCAGGTCAAGAGATCCGCAGGCAATAGCTGTGGACGCGCTGGTAACACCTTGGGTGTACCAGTCGGTGTATGTGTTTCCTCCTCTGCCTCTCATACCAAAGGTATTGAGAATCATACGGCAAAGCGGAGTAAGAACGATACTAGTGGCTCCGGATTGGCCAAGAAGGTCTTGGTACCCGGAACTTCAAGAGATGGTCACGGACGATCCGTGGCCTCTACCTCTGAGAAGGGACCTGCTTCAACAGGGTCCCTGCCTCTTTCAAGACTTACCGCGGCTGCGTTTGACGGCATGGCGGTTGAACGCCAGATCCTAAAAGGAAAAGGCATTCCAGAAGAAGTCATTCCTACCTTGATTAAGGCAAGAAAGGAAGTCACCGCGAAGCATTATTACCGCATTTGGCGGAAATATGTTGCGTGGTGCGAGGATCGGAGTGCTCCGACGGAGGAATTTCAACTGGGTCGTTTCCTACATTTCCTGCAATCAGGATTGTCTATGGGTCTCAAATTGGGATCTATTAAGGTTCAAATTTCGGCCCTGTCAATATTCTTCCAAAAAGAATTGGCCTCAGTCCCTGAGGTCCAGACTTTTGTCAAAGGAGTACTGCATATACAGCCTCCTGTGGTGCCTCCGGTGGCACCGTGGGATCTAAATGTAGTTTTAGATTTCCTCAAATCCCATTGGTTTGAACCACTACAAATTGTGGATTTGAAATATCTCACATGGAAAGTGACTATGTTACTGGCCCTGGCTTCCGCCAGGAGAGTATCTGAAATGGCGGCTTTATCTTATAAAAGCCTTTATTTAATTTTCCATTCGGATAGGGCAGAGCTGCGGACGCGGCCGCATTTTCTCCCTAAGGTGGTATCAGCGTTTCACCTGAACCAGCCTATTGTAGTGCCTGCGGCTACAAGCGACTTGGAGGACTCCAAGTTGTTGGACGTTGTCAGAGCTTTAAAAATATACATTTCAAGGACGGCTGGAGTCAGAAAATCTGACTCGCTGTTTATACTGTATGCACCCAACAAGTTGGGTGCGCCTGCTTCTAAGCAGTCGATTGCTCGTTGGATTTGTAACACAATTCAACTTGCACATTCTGTGGCAGGCCTGCCACAGCCTAAATCTGTTAAGGCCCATTCCACAAGGAAGGTGGGCTCATCTTGGGCGGCTGCCCGAGGGGTCTCGGCATTACAACTCTGCCGAGCAGCTACGTGGTCAGGGGAGAACACGTTTGTGAAATTCTACAAATTTGATACCCTGGCAAAAGAGGACCTGGAGTTCTCTCATTCGGTGCTGCAGAGTCATCCGCACTCTCCCGCCCGTTTGGGAGCTTTGGTATAATCCCCATGGTCCTTTCAGGAACCCCAGCATCCACTAGGACGATAGAGAAAATAAGAATTTACTTACCGATAATTCTATTTCTCGGAGTCCGTAGTGGATGCTGGGCGCCCATCCCAAGTGCGGATTATCTGCAATACTTGTACATAGTTATTGTTAACTAATTCGGGTTATTGTTTAGGGAGCCATCTTTCAGAGGCTCCTCTGTTATCATACTGTTAACTGGGTTTAGATCACAAGTTGTACGGTGTGATTGGTGTGGCTGGTATGAGTCTTACCCGGGATTCAAAATCCTCCCTTATTGTGTACGCTCGTCCGGGCACAGTACCTAACTGGAGTCTGGAGGAGGGTCATAGGGGGAGGAGCCAGTGCACACCACCTGATCTGGAAAAGCTTTACTTTTTGTGCCCTGTCTCCTGCGGAGCCGCTATTCCCCATGGTCCTTTCAGGAACCCCAGCATCCACTACGGACTCCGAGAAATAGAATTATCGGTAAGTAAATTCTTATTTTTTTGTGTTTTGCTCCCTTGTGATGTGTATCTGTTACCTCTGCACAATTACAGAGCACCATTTAACCAACCAAACTAGTTTTGGGCTACTTCTCACCTAGAACAGACACAGTTTTTATACCATAGTCACCACTATTGCATGTCAGCTTTTCATTATCTGTAGGGTGACCATAATATCCCTTTAATCTGGGACACCTTTGATTTACACAGGTTCTGTGGCTGGCTAAACGCAACCCTGAATTTCACCTGGTTTCAGACAGCCACAGAACCTGTGTAAATCAAAGGTGTCCCAGATTAAAGGGATATTATGGTCACCCTATTATATGGCATGACTTTTCGTGATGAGTTATTTAGAATGTATGCTGCTGATGGGGGGGGGGGACCTCAAGACATTACTAACAGAGTCCATAAATGGGCAATCTTTTAAAAATTAAACAAATCTTCAGTTAATATTCAGAAATTCTGGTGCAATAAAAGCCTTTGAGGGCTTCTTATTAGGCACTCTTAAGGGCCCTACACACTGCGCGACCCACTGCCGAACTGCGCGACCGCCGATAAGGCGGCTGGGGGAGGTGACGGGGTGGGGGAGTGAAGTTTCTTCACTCCACCCGGCTCCATAGCAGTGCATGCAAATATGGACGAGATCGCCATATTGGCCTGCATGCACAGGCGACGGGGCACCAGCGATGAACGAGCGCGGGGCTGCGCATCATTCATCGTTGCTGCCTCCACACTGAAAGATATGAACGGTATCTCGTTCATTAATGAACAAGATTGTTCATATCTTTCAGTGTTATCGTCCAGTGTGTAGGGCCTATTACTTTATTACTCCATTACTACTGGTGCACAGCAAACCGTCCACTAGGCAGAAATCCAGTTGGGAACTAGAACATATTTGGGTCTATTTCTCATTAAATACATATTCAATGCAATGTTAGTGCCCAGAATCGCATTGCCAAATGTGATTTTACTGGCACCATTTATTATTGAGCAACCGCAGGGACAGGGGCACCGAAAGGAGACCAACCCTGTGGTGACCTCTGAGTAGAAGTGTGATTGTGCATGTGCTGCGGCCATTGCCGGGAAGAGTTCCTGGGCTAAGTTTGCGATGTGTAGCCCATAGGCTACAGCAGTCTAATACCATGTTAGCTGCGTGGAGCTTAGTAAATCTGTCAGCAACTCATCCCCCATAGAAACCTATGGGAGGTGCGACTGCCAGCGGGTTTGAAGAGATTGCAGCAGGCATCTGAGCGATCTGCTGCGGTCCCTCTGTCTTACATTAAGGTAATGCTAAATATTTGCGGTTACTCCCTTCCCCTGCCCCCAAAAAAATGTTTTCGGCAGTTAAACCACAAATAATAACTGTGCCCCCATACAGAGAGACCTGTGACAAAATTGCTACTGCAGTTTCTCTGTGTCTGTCCCACAGTGGGTGCAGTTTAATTGTTGTTTGGGCACCCGCCAATTGTATTGCCATATATGCGAGCATGCTGCTGGTGCCGACATTTCTGCTTGCAGCCTCCCAAGGTGACATGCAGAAATGTGTGAATTGTGTCCATTTTAGTTGCCCATTTTGCATCCTGGCCAGGACGTTAGTTGGGTTTAGCCGCTTTGCGCTACTGACCCTGTTGCTTTTAGGCGTGTCAACGGTAATGGGCGCTCGAACGGAGCAACAATTGGATTACAAAAAATATATATATATATGTTGGTTTCAGTCATGCTTTGCTGATACAGCAGCATATTATGTACTGCCAATGCCATTCTGATTACAGAACAAAAGCAGTAGTGGTGTGCGTGAGACCATCTTTCTCATACGTCCTAGAAGATGCTGGGGTCACTTCAAGAACCATGGGGCAGAGACGGGATCCGCAGGAGACATGGGCACCCCAAGACCTTCAAACGGCGTGACCCGGCTCCTCCCTCTATGCCCCTCCTCCAGACCCCAGTTTAGATCTGTGCCCAGGCAGACTGGATGCACAACTGAGGAGCTCTACTAAGTTTCTCGGAAAAGATTTTATGTTAGGTTTTTTTATTTTCAGGGAGGCTGCTGGCAACGTCTCCCTGCATCGTGGGACTTAGGGGAGAGAAGTCAGACCTACTTCTAATGAGTTTAAAGGCTCTGCTTCTTTGGCTACAGGACACCAATAGCTCCTGAGGGTTTGGAACACTAGGTGCGCCTAGGGGTTCACTCCCAGAGGCCGCCGTCACCCCCCTTGCAGAGTCAGAAGACAGGTGAGTAGAAGAAGATAGAAGACTTCAGTGACGGCTGTACCGCACAGCGATCGCACGCTGCGCGCCATGCTCCCATACACAGCGGCACTGCAGGGTGCAGGGCGGCGCGGGGGGGGGGGGGGGGGATCCCTGGTCAGCATTCAAACACCTCTTTAAAGGCTGGCAGAGTAATATTAAAGTGCCTTGGCACTAGATTCATACCCCCGCCGGCATTATTTGGTTGAAAAAGAGTGGGCTGAAGCGTGCCATGTAGGGCACGGGGCTTAGCCCTCACAGCTCACACAGCCAGCGCCATTTTCTTTTGCTGTACACTGGTCCTTCCTCGCACTACTGAATGTATCAGGGTGCCAAACGGTGGGGGGGGGCACAGTAACATGGAGAAATATATGTGTAATAAAAGCGCTGCAGGTTTGGAGGCATTCTTTAATGTTCAGAACTGCTAATTAAGAGCTGTGTTATGAGCTGAAAAACTCTGTCTGTGTCTCTGTCATGTTGGGTACACACGTGTCGGCATGTCTGAGGCAGAGTGCTTCCCACAAAAGGCCGTGGGAGTGACCCTGTCGGCACGGCCGACTCCTGATACATGTAAGTCAACATGTAAGTGGATGGACAAGTGAAAACTATATTGGGGACACAGGCTGGGGGGGGCCTGTCGGCACCTCAGATATATGACTAGGTAAAAAATTGCATATTAATGTGATGCATATAAAAAAGGGCTGTGTGTATGTATATATATATATTTGAGTAAGGTTGAATAATTCTGTGTAAGAGACACAGGAATATCTATGGATGCCTTGGTCATACCTATGTTTCCCTCAGACCCCTCGGGGTCGTAAACAAGTTATTTTGCCCAGTCACTACTCCCTTATACCGACATGGATGCTAACTACTGTGTCGACCATAATGCTTCCTGATGAGATCCCCCCCCCCCCCCCAAAAAAAAAAGGAGCATTTAGTGCATGATTAGTACATTATAAGGACGTATTAACGTCACTGCGGACCCGCTGTTCCGAACAAAGGGGTCTATGTGTGTGTGTGTATATGTATGTATATGTGTGTGTGTGTGTGTGTGTGTGTATGTATGTATATATATATATATATATATATATATATATATATAATATATATTTTATAATACTGCTGAAGTAACATTCTTCATTTTCATGTGCTGAAAGCTCTGTTCGTGAAGGTCTGGGCCAGCCTGACAAGATGATTTCAAATCCTCAAGAGGATTCCGATTGTTTATTCTATCCGCAGCAGGAAAAGAATAAAGTGGGTGTCACCCCCTGTTCTGCATGGCTCCCTGTCATGAAGCCTGTGGATCGTATGTAAGAAGCTTTAGTTACGTTCTAGTTATGTGTACACGCGTACGTCAGTTAGACCTGGCCATTACATGCGCAGGGGGAGTAGTAGTATTCAAAAATGGTCGGTTGCCTGGTCATCCGTTATAGATACCCTGGGGAGAGATGGTATACTCCTTACGTTGGGTCGTATCAAGGACGCTGCAGCATGCTTTCGTGTGACTGCAAGGGATAGAGGACTCTTGGGTTCGCGGGCCGATTCCATGCTTTCGGCTAGGAGGGAGTTGAGTATTCACAAATGGAATGCTGTGGTTGACTCTGAGAAGATATGGAGTCTCTTCCAGATGAAGGTGAAGCCCGGTTCGGTGACGACCTAATTAATTTGATCTCTGCAGATGCCGTGGGTAGGTATACCTTCTGGGCCTATGTTCCCTCCAAAGGTATGATGACGCATAATTGTCAGATGCAGTCATGTCTGCCCGATAGATATGGATTCCCCCTTCTTTCTTTACAGATAGGGGAAGGAGAAAAGGGAAGAGGTCAGCAGCCTCGTCAAGGTCACAGGGGCAGAAATCATCCTCTGTTTTCTGCCAGATCCGCTGCATGACGCTCGGACTCTCTTGCGGGAGCCCACACCGGTGAGGTCACGTCTAAAACTTTTCAGTCGGTCCTGGCACGGACTTGGACTTGTGGGGTTTCGAATAGTGTCCCAAGGGTGCATATTGGAGTTTCCAGGCGTTTTCCCTCACCAATTTTTCATTATTACCGATTCTCCTCCGGACGGGGAGGGTGTATGCGACGCAACACGAGTTGTGTCAGGATCAGGTCATGGTCCTGGTGTCCCCTGTCACAATAGGGAGAAGACTGTTATTCAAGCCTGTTCGTGCTCCCGTAGCCAGATGGTTAGGTCAGACCAATCCAAAATCTGACTTACTATAATTTCTATTTAAAGATATTCAAACCAATCTAAAGAAGAATAAAGGAGGTCTAATTACATTTTCCTCCTCATTGGTTTACCTGAGGTTTGCTATTCAGGATGGTCATTACCAGTTTCACCAGGGTGATGGCAGTAATGATGGTTTTCCTTCTCTAGTACGGAGCCACGTTTATCCTGTAAGGAAAAGATCTCCTGATAACGGCGAGATCAAGAAGCCAGTTAGTGCAATACGTTGCACTGTCCCTGACAGTTCAACAACAGGGTTGGCTCCTGAACTTGCCAGAATCACTGATGGCCCACTGACGCGGTTGTTGGTTATGGGAATAATACTAGATACTACAGAGTGTTTTCTTCCAGTGGAACAGGATCTGGAGATCCAGAGTCTGGTCATACGAATTCCAAGACCAGCTGGAGTGTCAATCCATCAATACATTAGAAAAGATGGTTGCGGCCTGCTAGGCCGTTCAGTTGGCAGGTTCCTTGCCAAGGTGTTCTAGTGGGTCCTGTGGGACGAGGGGTCTGGTTCCGACCTACACATACACTGAATAATCCATGTGGGCAAAAGCCAGGGTTTCGTTCCTGTGGTGGCTCCACACATCGCACTTACTAGAGGGACGTAGGTTCGGGGTCAGGACTGGGTCCTGGTATCCACGGATGCAAGTCTCCAAGGCTGGGGAGCTGTCACTCAAGGGAAAAGCTTAAATAAAAAAAAATGCTAAAGTCGGCAAGCCTGCCTTCACATGAAAATGCTGGAATTAAGAGCCATTTAAGACGGTACATCTTCAAGATCACCCCGTACAGATCCAGTTGGTTAAGGTAACAGGAAAAAGCAGAGCGGAAATGGCTGAGGTAACGAAGATCCTCCTCTGGGCAGAAAAATCTGTAAAGGCTCTGTCGGCAAGTTTCATTCCGGTGGACAACTGAGCAACATGGTTCCTCAGCAGATGCGGTCTCTGTCCGGGAGAGTGGGACCTCCACCAAGAAGTCTTCGCAGAGGTGACAAGTCTTTGAGGAGTTCCTCCAGTGGACAGGAGGACTTCTCGTCTCAATGAGAAACTTCAGAAAAAATTGGTCCAGGTCAAGAGACCCTCAGGCAGTAGCAGTAAATGCTGTGGTAACCCATTGACTATTCCGGTCAGTGTATTCCTTCCACTTCCACTGATCCCAAAAGTTCTCGGGATAATAGGAAGAACAAGGGTTTGGGCAATTTTCACTGGCCCAGACTGGCCAAGGAGGGCTTGGTGCCCAGATATTCAGAAGTTGCTTATTAAAAGATCCTGGGCCTTTTCCTCTTTGCAAGGACCTACTACGGTAGGTACCAGGCGTGTACCTAGACTTGCCGCGGCTACATTTGATAGCATGACTGTTCAGCGCCGAATCCTACCCCGAAAGGGTATTCCCAAGGAAGTCATCCCCACTCTTGTTCAGGCAAGGAAAGGAGTAACGTCTAGACCACAGGTTCTAAAACTCGGTCCTCAGGACCCCACACAGTGCATGTTTTGCAGGTCTCCTCACAGAATCGCAAGTGAAATAATTAGCTCCACCTGTGGACCTTTTAAAATGTGTCAGTGAGTAATTAATACACCTGTGCACTTGCTGGGTTGCCTGCAAAACATGCACTGTGTGGGGTCAGGAGGATCGAGTTTGAGAACCCCTGGTCTAGACATTACCACCGTTTTTGGAGAAAATATGTCTTAGTGTAAATCCAAGACCGTTTCAACGGAGGTGTTTCAGTAAGGCGTTTTCTCTGTTTCCTACAGGCTGGGGGAAATACAGACTGCGGTTGGACTCCATTATGGTCCAGTTTTCAGCATTGGAAATTTCTTTCTGGAACTATTAGCTTCCCTTCCTGAAGTTCAGTTTGCGTGAAAGACGTGTTCCACATCCAACTTTCATTTGTGTCTTCGGTGGCACCTTGGGATCGTAATGTGGTGTTGCAGTTCCTTCAATCACATTGTTTGAACCTTTACTTAGGGTGGAGTTGAAATTCCTCACTTTGAAAGTGGTCAGCTTATTGGCCTTGGCATCTGCACGGCAGATGTCTGAGTTAGTGCTCTTGTCTCTCAAGAGCCCTTAGTTGATCTTCGTGGAAGATAGAGCTGAATTAAGGACACGTCCGCATTTTCTACCAAAGGTGGTTTCCTCTGTCCACATCGACCAGTGGCTACTGACGCTTTCGCTCAGTAAAAATTACTGGATGTGGTTAGAGCGTTGAGGATTTATGTCGCCAGAATGGCTCAGATTTGGAAAACAGAGTCTCTGTTTGTCCTGTATGCTCCCTACAAGGTTGGGTGTCCTGCTTCCAAGCAGATCATGGCATGCTGGATCTGGTACACCATTCAGCACGCTCATTCCACGGCCGGTTTGCCGTTACCGATATCTGTGAAAGCCATTTCTACTGAATAGATGGGCTCATCCTGGACGGCTGTCTGGGGGGGGTCTCGGCATAGCAACTTGCCGTGCAGCTACTTGATCGGGGTCAGACACATTTTGCAAAGTTCTACAAGTTTGACACCTTGGCCGATGAAGACCTTGAGTTGGTCAATCAGTGCTGCAGAGTCATCCGCACTCTCCTGCCCATTCTAGAGCTTTGGTTTAAACCCCATGGTTCTTGAAGTGACCCCAGCATCCTCTAGGACGTATGCGAAAATAGGATTTTAATACCCACCGGTAAATCCTTTTCTCTAAGTCTGTAGAGGATGTTGGGCACCCGTCCCAGTGCGTACTGTATCTGCAGTTATTGGTTGTGGTTACACACAGGTTGTGTTACGAGTTTTGTCAGCATATGGCTGCACATTCTTCATGCCGTTGACTTGGGTTCTGTTGAAGGCCACGTTCTGCGGCATGCTTGTGGTGTGAGCTGGTAAGATGCTCACCGTGGTTTAACAATAAATCCTTTCCTCGAAATGTCCGTCTCCCTGGGCACAGTTCCTTAAACTGGGGTCTGGAGAAAGGGCATAGAGGAAGGAGCCAGGTCACACAGTTTGAAGGTCTTGGGGTGCCCATGTCTCCTGCGGATCCCGTCTATGCCCCATGGTTCTTGAAGTGACCCCAGCATCCTCTACGGCCTAAGAGAAAGGATTTTAATACCTACCGGTAAATCCTTATAAAGATTAAAAATATACTCTATGTTGGAATTTCCATTGCACATACAGAGCAAGAAAAAGGTTATGAAGTCTTAACTTTTACCTATTTTATCCCTTTATGCAGTATTTGTTAAAATTAGAAATGCATTCTGAGATAATGTTTTTAGAATTCAATTGTTTTCAGTGCGCCCTAATTAGTGGGTGCCCAATGAAGCAGCTCGGTTTTTACTTCGTTTGGATGCGAGTGCCATGGATGGATACATATGCAAATTCAGTGGGCTTTAGACAGGTCTGACTGTTCCATGTAGTTAAACGCGGTCTTTTGGGGTGCAATAATTATTAGTGGGTGCCCAGAAATGAATTGATGTGTCATTGCCAATTAATTATTGCTCCACTAAAAACAATTGAATTCTAACCAATGTGTCTTTTCATTTATTTATTTACAGGGTTTAGGAAGGTCCCAAGTAGTATTACTGTATGTCACATATGCACATAGGAGTGTGCAGCACATTTTATTAGGGGTGCACAGTCGGAGGGGTGTGTCTAGCACCGGCTATTGGCACTCACTGTAATATACATTTTAACATCCACCCTGGTGTAGGGATGGCCATCAGTGTGTTCGCCATCGATGGTCACCAACTATGTTGTGGGAGACCCACCGATGGTCATCCCTGTTATTTCAGTGAATAGCCCGTGGGCCAATCACAGCCTGGGGGCGGGACTTCATTATTTTCAGGGGTGAAGCTATGCTGTGTGTCCTGGCACTTTGCAAAAAAAAAAAATGTGTTTAAGCTGTGCCATCGATGAAGGGAAACCATTTGGTTCTCTTCCATCAATGGCAAAAGCATTCGACATTGGCCACAGACCATCGATGGGTCAATGACCATCCCTACCTTGGAGCCTATTAATGTAGTAACATTGTCAGATGTTGTGGTTTGAAACAAACAAACCAGACCGTACTCTTTGCAATCACAGTGCTACTCCTCAGCCTGTCAGACAGGCCACCCTGTTCCCTCAGGCGCTATGCAGTCACCCCACCCCACCAGGGACTTGGCCACTGAAAATGGGGAAGTGTCAACTTGACACTCCACCTGTTTTTCATCACTCTGGGAGCATGCTTTTCCATTACTTATGCACCTTACCTATATAGTGGTTTCTCACAATGGGGAACCTTTGAAGAAATGTATTCTCCCTGTGCAGACATTGTCTTCAGACGATATTCACTATTCATGTAGGATCACATGGTCTGGAAGATGCCTGTTGGTGTAGGAATATAAACAAGGTCAACATCATACAACAGAGCTTCAACCAGACCTGTGTCACCTCCTCCCCCTGCGACTCTCAGACACAACATAATCTCCAACCTGTGTAGTCTTAGTCATGCCATCTCCTCCCTGCATCTCTCATCCATACCATCATCTCCCGCTTGCGTCTCTCTGCCATGCCATAGTCTCCCGACTGCACCTCTCAGCCTCCCCTCTTCACTCTGTCTCCCAGCCTCTCCTCTTCACTCTGTCTCTCAGCTTTTGTCTCTCTCAGCCTCCCCCCCTTTACTTTGTGTCTCTCACCCTGAACGCCTTCACTCTGTATCTCTCAGCCTACCACCCTTTATTCTGTGTGTACCCGAGTACTTGCACCACTGGCGGCTTTTTACATTAGGGTGTGCCTCTGCACACCTGGGGCACGCTTATATTATGTATCTCTTTTGATAACTAATCTGTTGAAATGTTAACATCATTTTAAAAATAATTAATAGAAAACTTGCTGAGTTTTGGCCTGTAACAACTTAAACTCAAACTAAGCTCTTACATGTGCCCATCAGATGATAATCATGACTAACAACTATTTGTCTGATGACTATGAACTGTTAGTGGACCATATGTAATTTAGTAGCACAGCAATTGTCAGAATCTGTAAAATATGTGTACTTTTTTGGGCACTTTTGCTGGCACTTAAAGTGATATGCTGTGTGAGACCACTGGTCACAATACTGATGCCAGGATCCTGCCCCCTAACAATCCTGATAGTTGGCATGCCGACTAACAGGGACTATTCCCACTCGTGGGGGTCCACAATGGCGAGCGCAGCTAGCCACCGAGCCCGTCCGTATGCATCTAAGGAAATCTGTACGTGCATCCTACGAGTGTCGGGTGTAATTTTAGAGGCACACACAGAGTAGTACATTGAAAATGTATTGGGCGTTCCTAGGCAATGACTGGGAGGTGGTTAATCAGATGCATGGAGATGGTCCGTCTTATAGGGTGTGTTGCTAGTGTGTTAGCATACACAAATGCGTAATCGCTCACATAAGACATAAGAGAAAATCTGCACCTGCCATAAGGCTGGTGCAAGTTTAGATGGTGCATCTAAAGCGGTATTTCTGAGTTTAGTGATACTGAAAGTGGGCATCTCAGTCCTAGCGCATTCACATGCACTGTGTATAGACATGTGACCAGCAAAATACATTGTCATGGATGTGTCTGTGTTCAAATCGGGCCCTTAGTGAATTTCTTATTCAGTTTTCCATGGAAGCCTTTATTAAGGATATGTATGATATTACTATATGTAGAGACTAGAACTAATTTCAACACCACCTCTAGGTAGATACTAAATACTAGGTAGTACCTCCATTTTGTCCATGTCTATTTTCTCTGACGTCCTAGTGGATGCTGGGAACTCCGAAAGGACCATGGGGAATAGCGGCTCCGCAGGAGACTGGGCACAACTAAAGAAAGCTTTAGGTCACCTGGTGTGCACTGGCTCCTCTCACTATGACCCTCCTCCAAGCCTCAGTTAGATTTTGTGCCCGGCCGAGGTTGGATGCACACTAGGGGCTCTCCTGAGCTTCTAGAAAGAAAGTATAGAATTAGGTTTTTTATTTTCAGTGAGACCTGCTGGCAACAGGATCACTGCAGCGAGGGACTAAGGGGAGAAGAAGCGAACCTGCCTGCTTGCAGCCAGCTTGGTCTTCTTAGGCTACTGGACACCATTAGCTCCAGAGGGATCGACCGCAGGCCCAGCCTTGGTGTTCGGTCCCGGAGCCGCGCCGCCGTCCCCCTTACAGAGCCAGAAGCAAGAAGAGGTCCGGAAAATCGGCGGCAGGAGACATCAGTCTTCACCAAGGTAGCGCACAGCACTGCAGTGGGCGCCATTGCTCCTCATACACACTTCACACTCCGGTCACTGAGGGTGCAGGGCGCTTGGGGGGGGCGCCCTGAGCAGCAATAAAAACACCTTGGCTGGCAAAAATACCACAATATATAGCCCCAGAGGCTATATATGTGGTAAATACCTTTGCCAGAATCCAGAAAAAAGCAGGAGAAAAGTCCGCGAAAAAGGGGCGGAGCTATCTCCCTCAGACACACTGGCGCCATTTTCTCTTCACAGTGCAGCTGGAAGAAAGCTCCCCAGGCTCTCCCCTGTAGTTTTCAGGCTCAAAGGGTTACAAAGAGAGGGGGGGCACTAAATTTAGGCGCAATATTATATATACAAGCAGCTATTGGGGAAATTTCACTCAGGTATAGTGTTAATCCCCACATTATATAGCGCTCTGGTGTGTGCTGGCATACTCTCTCTCTGTCTCCCCAAAGGGCTTTGTGGGGTCCTGTCCTCAGTCAGAGCATTCCCTGTGTGTGTGTGCGGTGTGTCGGTACGGCTGTGTCGACATGTTTAATGAGGAGGCTTATATGGTGACGGAGCAGATGCCGATAAATGTGATGTCGCCCCCTGTGGGGCCGACACCAGAGTGGATGGTTAGGTGAAAGGTATTAACCGACAGTGTTAACTCCTTACATAAAAGGGTGGATGACGTAACAGCTGTGGGACAGCCGGCTTCTCAGTCCGTGCCTGCCCAGGCGTCTCAAAGGCCATCAGGGGCTCAAAAACGCCCGCTCACTCAGATGGCAGACACAGATGTTGACACGGAGTCTGACTCCAGTGTCGACAAGGTTGAGACATATACACAATCCACTAGGAACATCCGTGACTTGATCCCGGCAATAAAAAATGTGTTACACATTTCTGACATTAACCCTCTAAAAATGGGTTTTTATGTTGGGGAGAAAAAGCAGGCAGTGTTTTGTTCCCCCATCAGATGAATGAATGAAGTGTGTGAAAAGCGTGGGTTCCCCCCCGATAAGAAACTGGTAATTTCTAAAAAGTTACTGATGGCGTACCCTTTCCCGCCAGAGGATAAGTTACGCTGGGAGATATCCCCTAGGGTGGATAAGGCGCTCACACGGTTGTCAAAAAAGGTGGCACTGCCGTTTTAGGAACGGCCACTTTGAAGGTACCTGTTGATAAAAAGCAGGAGGCTATCCTGAAGTCTGTATTTAAACACTCAGGTACTAGACTGAGACCTGCAGATCGTGCTGCTGCAGCGTGGTCGGTGACCCTGTCAAACATGAGAACATATTAAAGACGTCGTCTTATATATGAGGGATGCACAGAGGGATATTTTGCCGGCTGGCATCCAAAATGAATGTAATGTCCATTCTGTCAGGAGGGTATTAGAGACCTGTCACTGGACAGGTGATGCTGACTTTAAAAGGCGCATAGAGATTCTGCCTTATAAGGGTGAGGACTTATTTGGGGATGGTCTCTGGGACCTCGTATCCACAGCAACAGGTGGGAAGAAATATTTTTACCTCAGGTTTCCTCACAGACTAAGAAAGCACTGTATTATCAGGTACAGTCCTTTCGGCTTCAGAAAAGCAAGCGGGTCAAAGGCGCTTCCTTTCTGTACAGAGACATGGGAAGAGGGAAAAAGCTGCACCAGTCAGCCTGTTCCCAGAATCAAAATTCTTCTCTCGCTTCCTCTGAGTCCACAGCATGACGCGGGGGCTCCACAGGTGTAGCCAGGTACGGTGGGGGGCCGTCTCAACAATTTCAGCGATCAGTGGGCTCGCTCACAGGTGGATCCCTGTTTCATTCAAGTAGTATTTCAGGGGTACAAGCTGGAATTCGAGTTGTCTCCCCCCCCGCCGTTTCCTCAAATATGCCTTGCCGACAACTCCCTCAGGCAGGGAGGCTGCGCTAGAGGCAATTAATAAGCTGTATTCCCAGCAGGTAATACTCAAGGTGCCCCTACTTCAACAAGGACGGGTTTACTATTCCACACGGTTTGGGGTACCGAAACCGCATGGTTCGGTGTGACCCATTTTATATTTAAAATCCTTGAACACATACATAAAAAAATTCAAGTTCAAGATGGAATCGCTCAGGGCGGTTATTGCAAGCCTGGACGAGGGGGATTACATGGGATCCCGGGACATCAAGGATGCTTACCTGCATGTCCCCATTTACCATCCTCGCCAGGAGTACCTCAGATTTGTGGTACAGGATTACCATTACCAAGTCCAGACACTGCCGTTTGGACTGTACATGGCACCGAGGGTGTTTACCAAGGTAATGGCCGAAATGATGATACTCCTTCGAAAAAAGGGAGTTTTAATTATCCTGTACTTGGACAATCTCCTTATAAGGGCGAGGTCCAAGGAGCAGTTGCTAGTCGGGGTAGCACTATTTTGGAAAGTGCTACAACAGCACGGTTGGATTCTAAACAGTCCAAAGTCACAGCTGGTTCCTACGACACGTCTACTGTTCCTGGGGATGGTTCTGGACACGGACCAGAAATAAGTGTTTCTCCCGGAGGAGAAAGCCAAGGAGCTGTCATCTCTAGTCAGAGACCTCCTGAAGCCAAAACAGGTATCGGTGCATCATTGCACGCGAGTCCTGGGAAAAATGGTAGCTTCCTACGAAGCAATCCCATTCGGCAGGTTCCATGCAAGAACTTTTTAGTGGGACCTGTTGGACAAGTGGTCCGGATCACATCTTCAGATGCATCGGCTGATAACCCTGTCTTCAAGGACCAGGGTGTATCTACTGTGGTGGCTGCAGAGTGCCCATCTTCAAGAGGGCCGCAGGTTCGGCATACAGGACTAGGTCCTAGTGACCATGGATGCCAGCCTTTGAGGCTGGGGGGCAGTCACACAGGGAAGAAACTTCCAGGGACTTTGGTCAAGTCGGGTGACTTCCCTACACATAAATATTCTGGAACTGAGGGCCATTTACAATGCCCTGAGTCAGGCAAGGCCTCTGCTTCAAAACCAGCCGGTACTGATCCAATCAGACAACATCACGGCAGTCGCCCATGTAAACCAACAGGGCGGCACAAGAAGCAGGATGGCGATGGCAGAAGCCACAAGGATTCTCCGATGGGCGGAAAATCATGTGTTAGCACTGTCAGCAGTGTTCATTCCCGGAGTGGACGACTGGGAAGCAGATCTTCTCAGCAGACACTACCTCCACCCGGGAGAGTGGGGACTTCATCCAGAAGTCTTCCAAAGGATTGTACACCATTGGGAAAGGCCACAGGTGGACATGATGGCGTCCCGCCTCAACAAAAAGCTATAAAAGATATTGCGCCAGGTCAAGGGACCCTCAGGCGATAGCTGTGGACGCTCTGGTAACACCGTGGGTGTACCAGTCGGTTTATGTGTTCCCCCCCTCTGCCTCTCATACCAAAGGTACTGAGAATAATAGGAAGGCGAGGAGTAAGAACGATACTCGTGGTTCCGGATTGGCCAAGAAGAGCTTGGTACCCAGAACTTCAAGAAATTATGTCAGAGGACCCATGGCCTCTGCCGCTCAGACAGGACCTGCGGCAGCAGGGGCCCTGTCTGTTCCAAGACTTACCGCGGCTACGTTTTGACGGCATGGCGGTTGAACGCCGGATCCTAAAGGAAAAGGGCATTCCGGAGGAAGTCATTCCTACGCTGATTCAAGCCAGGAAAGATGTAACTGCAAAACATTATCACCGCATATGGCGGAAATATGTTGCTTGGTGTGAGGCCAAAAAAGGCCCCAACAGAGGAATTTCAACTAGGTCGATTTCTGCATTCCTACAAGCAGGAGTATCTATGGGCCTAAAATTAGGCTCCATTAAGATACAGATCTCGGCTCTGTCGATTTTCTTCCAGAAAGAACTAGCTTCAGTACCTGAAGTTCAGACATTGTAAAAGGAGTGCTGCATATTCAGCCCCCGGTTGTGCCTCCAGTGTCACCTTGGGTTCTCAACGTGGTGTTGAGTTTCTTATCACATTGGTGTGAGCCACTAAAAACCGTGGATCTAAAATATCTCACGCGGAAAGTGGTCATGTTATTGGCCTTGGCTTCGGCCAGGCGTGTATCAGAATTGGCGGCTTTGTCATATAAAAGTACTTATCTGATTTTCCATATGGATAGGGCAGAATTGAGGACTCGTCCCCAGTTTCTCCCTAAGGTGGTATCAGCTTTTCACTTGAACCAACCTATTGTAGTGCCTGCGGCTACTAGGGACTTGAAGGATTCCAAGTTACTGGACGTAGTCAGGGCCTTAAAAAATTATGTTTCCAGGACGGCTAGAGTCAGGAGAACTGACTCGCTGTTTATCCTGTATGCACCCAACAAACTGGGTGCTCCTGCTTCTAAGCAGACTATTGCTCGCTGGATTTGTAGCACAATTCAGCTGGCGCATTCTGTGGCTGGACTACCGCAGCCAAAATCAGTAAAAGCCCATTCCACAAGGAAGGTGGGCTCATCTTGGGCAGCTGCCCGAGGGGTCTCGGCTTTCCAACTTTGCCGAGCTGCAACTTGGTCAGGGGCAAACACGTTTGCAAAATTCTACAAAATTGATACCCTGGCTGAGGAGGACCTGGAGTTCTCTCATTCGGTGCTGCAGAGTCATCCGCACTCTCCCGCCCGTTTGGGAGCTTTGGTATAATCCCCATGGTCCTTTCGGAGTTCCCAGCATCCACTAGGACGTCAGAGAAAATAAGATTTTACTCACCGGTAAATCTATTTCTCTGACGTCCTAGTGGATGCTGGGAACTCCGTAAGGACCATGGGGAATAGCGGCTCCGCAGGAGACTGGGCACAAAAAGTAAAAGCTTTAGACTAGCTGGTGTGCACTGGCTCCTCCCCCTATGACACTCCTCCAAGCCTCAGTTAGATTTTTGTGCCCGAACGAGAAGGGTGCAAGCTAGGTGGCTCTCCTGAGCTGCTTAGAAGTAAAAGTTTAAATAGGTTTTTTATTTTCAGTGAGTCCTGCTGGCAACAGGCTCACTGCATCGTGGGACTAAGGGGAGAAGAAGCGAACTCACCTGACTGCAGAGTGGATTGGACTTCTTGGCTACTGGACATTAGCTCCAGAGGGACGATCACAGGTTCAGCCTGGATGGGTCCCGGAGCCGCGCCGCCGGGCCCCTTACAGAGCCAGAAGAGCAAAGAGGTCCGGAGAAAGCGGCGGCAGAAGACGTTCCTGTCTTCAAATAAGGTAGCGCACAGCACTGCAGCTGTGCGCCATTGCTCTCAGCACACTTCACACTCCGGTCACTGAGGGTGCAGGGCGCTGGGGGGGAGCGCCCTGAGACGCAATAAAAACGATATAAAAACCTTATATGGCTAAAAAAAATGCATCACATATAGCTCCTGGGCTATATGGATGCATTTATCCCCTGCCAGTTTCCTGAAAAAAGCGGGAGAAAAGGCCGCCGTGAAGGGGGCGGAGCCTTTCTCCTCAGCACACAAGCGCCATTTTCTTTCACAGCTCCGCTGGAAGGACGGCTCCCTGACTCTCCCCTGCAGTCCTGCACTACAGAAACAGGGTAAAACAGAGAGGGGGGCACTATTGGCAGCTAATATATAAATACAGCAGCTATAACAGGGAGTAACACTTATATAAGGTTATCCCTGTATATATATATATATAGCGCTCTGGTGTGTGCTGGCAAACTCTCCCTCTGTCTCCCCAAAGGGCTAGTGGGGTCCTGTCCTCTATCAGATGTGCTGGGTGTCGGTACGATTGTGTCGACATGTATGAGGAGGAAAATGATGTGGAAGCAGAGCAATTGCCTGTGTTAGTGATGTCACCCCCTAGGGAGTCGACACCTGACTGGATGGTAGTAATTAAAGAATTACGTGACAATGTCAGCACTTTGCAAAAAACTGTTGACGACATGAGACAGCCGACAAATCAATTAGTGCCTGTTCAGGCGTCTCAGACACCGTCAGGGGCGCTAAAACGCCCGTTACCTCAGATGGTCGACACAGACCCTGACACGGATACTGAATCCAGTGTCGACGGTGACGAGACAAACGTAATGTCCAGTAGGGCCACACGTCACATGATCACGGCAATGAACGAGGCATTGAACATTTCTGACACTACAAGTACCACAAAAAAGGGTATTATGTGGGGTGTGAAAAAACTACCAGTGGTTTTTCCTGAGTCAGATGAATTAAATGAGGTGTGTGATAAAGCGTGGGTTTCCCCCGATAAAAAACTGCTGATTTCTAATAAATTATTGGCACTATACCCTTTCCCGCCAGAGGTTAGGGCACGTTGGGAAACACCCCCTAGGGTAGATAAGGCGCTCACACGCTTATCAAAACAAGTGGCGTTACCGTCTCCTGATACGGCCGCTCTCAAGGAACCAGCTGATAGAAGGCTGGAAAATATCTTAAAAGGTATATACACACATACCGGTGTTATACTGCGACCAGCGATCGCCTCAGCCTGGATGTGCAGCGCTGGAGTGGCTTGGTCGGATTCCCTGACTGAAAATATTGATATCCTGGATAGGGACAGTATATTATTAACTATAGAGCATTTAAAGGATGCATTACTATATATGCGAGATACACAGAGGGATATTTGCACCCTGGCATCTAGAGTAAGTGCGATGTCCATTTCTGCCAGAAGAACATTATGGACGCGACAGTGGTCAGGTGATGCGGATTCCAAACGACATATGGAAGTATTGCCGTATAAAGGGGAGGAGTTATTTGGGGTCGGTCTATCGGACCTGGTGGCCACAGCAACGGCTGGAAAATCCACCTTTTTACCCCAGGTCACCTCTCAGCAGAAAAAGACACCGTCTTTTCAAACCCAGTCCTTTCGTCCCTATAAGGGCAAGAGGGAAAAAGGCCGCTCGTTCCTGCCCCGGGGCAGAGGAAGGGGAAAAAGACTGCACCATGCAGCCTCTTCCCAGGAGCAGAAGCCCTCCCCCGCTTCTGCCAAGTCCTCAGCATGACGCTGGGGCTCTGCAAGCAGACTCGGGCACGGTGGGGGGCCGTCTCAAGAATTTCAGCGCGCTGTGGGCTCACTCGCAAGTGGACCCCTGGATCCTGCAGGTAGTATCACAGGGGTACAAATTGGAATTCGAGACGTCTCCCCCTCGCCGGTTCCTGAAGTCTGCTCTACCAACGCAACGTCTCCCTCCGACAGGGAGGCAGTATTGGAAGCTATTCACAAGCTGTATTCCCAGCAGGTGATAATCAAGGTACCCCTCCTACAACAGGGAAAGGGGTATTATTCCACGCTGTTTGTGGTACCGAAGCCGGACGGCTCGGTGAGACCAATTTTAAATCTAAAATCTTTGAACACTTACATAAAAAGGTTCAAATTCAAGATGGAGTCACTCAGAGCAGTGATAGCGAACCTGGAAGAAGGGGACTATATGGTATCTCTAGACATCAAGGATGCTTATCTCCATGTCCCAATCTACCCTTCTCACCAAGGGTACCTCAGGTTTGTGATACAAAACTGTCATTATCAGTTTCAGACGCTGCCGTTTGGATTGTCCACGGCACCACGGGTCTTTACCAAGGTAATGGCCGAAATGATGATTCTTCTTCGAAGAAAAGGCGTATTAATTATCCCTTACTTGGACGATCTCCTGATAAGGGCAAGGTCCAGGGAACAGTTAGAGGTCGGAGTAGCACTATCTCGGGTAGTGCTACGTCAGCACGGGTGGATTCTAAATATCCCAAAATCACAGCTGATTCCAACAACACATCTACTGTTCCTAGGGATGATTCTGGACACAGTCCAGAAAAAGGTGTTTCTCCCGGAGGAGAAGGCCAGGGAGTTATCCGAGCTAGTCAGGAACCTCCTAAAACCAGGACAAGTGTCAGTGCATCAGTGCACGAGAGTCCTGGGAAAAATGGTGGCTTCTTACGAAGAGATTCCATTCGGAAGATTCCATGCAAGAACTTTTCAGTGGGATCTGCTGGACAAATGGTCCGGATCGCATCTTCAGATGCATCAGCGGATAACCCTATCTCCAAGGACAAGGGTATCTCTCCTGTGGTGGTTACAGAAGGCTCATCTTCTAGAGGGCCGCAGATTCGGCATTCAGGATTGGATGCTGGTAACCACGGATGCCAGCCTGAGAGGCTGGGGAGCAGTCACACAGGGAAGAAATTTCCAGGGCTTGTGGTCAAGCATGGAAACGTCTCTTCACATAAATATCCTAGAGCTAAGGGCCATTTACAATGCCCTAAGTCAAGCAAGGCCTCTGCTTCAGGGTCAACCGGTATTGATCCAGTCGGACAACATCACGGCTGTCGCCCACGTAAACAGACAGGGCGGCACAAGAAGCAGGAGGGCAATGGCAGAAGCTGCAAGGATTCTCCGCTGGGCGGAAAATCATGTGATAGCACTGTCAGCAGTGTTCATTCCGGGCACGACCTCCACCCGGGGGAGTGGGGACTTCATCCAGAAGTCTTCCAAGTGATTGTAAACCGTTGGGAAAAACCAAAGGTGGACATGATGGCGTCCCGTCTCAACAAGAAACTGGACAGATATTGCGCCAGGTCAAGGGACCCTCAGGCAATAGCGGTGGACGCTCTGGTAACTCCGTGGGTGTTCCAGTCGGTATATGTGTTCCCTCCTCTTCCTCTCATACCAAAAGTACTGAGAATCATAAGAAGGAGAGGAGTAAGAACGATACTCGTGGCTCCGGATTGGCCAAGAAGAACTTGGTACCCGGAGCTGCAAGAGATGCTCACGGAGGACCCGTGGCCTCTACCTCTAAGGAAGGACCTGCTCCAGCAGGGACCTTGTCTGTTCCAAGACTTACCGCGGCTGCGTTTGACGGCATGGCGGTTGAACGCCGGATCCTGAAGGAAAAAGGCATTCCAGATGAAGTCATCCCTACCCTGATCAAGGCCAGGAAGGATGTAACTGCAAAACATTATCATCGCATTTGGCGAAAATATGTTGCGTGGTGTGAGGCCAAGAAGGCCCCTACGGAGGAATTTCAACTGGGTCGTTTCCTACATTTCCTGCAAGCAGGATTGTCTATGGGCCTAAAATTAGGATCCATTAAGGTTCAAATTTCGGCCCTGTCGATCTTCTTCCAGAAAGAACTGGCTTCAGTGCCTGAAGTTCAGACGTTTGTCAAAGGGGTACTGCATATACAGCCTCCTTTTGTGCCTCCAGTGGCACCTTGGGATCTCAATGTAGTTTTAGGGTTCCTAAAATCACATTGGTTTGAACCACTTGCCACAGTGGATTTGAAATATCTCACATGGAAAGTGGTAATGCTGTTGGCCCTGGCTTCAGCCAGGCGCGTATCAGAATTGGCGGCTTTATCCTATAAAAGCCCTTACCTGATATTTCATTCGGATAGGGCGGAATTGAGGACTCGTCCTCAATTTCTCCCTAAGGTGGTTTCAGCGTTTCACATGAATCAACCTATTGTGGTACCTGTGGCTACTAGGGACTTGGAGGACTCCAAGTTGCTGGACGTAGTCAGGGCCCTGAAAATATATGTTTCCAGGACGGCTGGAGTCAGAAAATCTGACTCGCTGTTTATACTGTATGCACCTAACAAGCTGGGTGCTCCTGCTTCTAAGCAGACGATTGCTCGTTGGATTTGTAGTACAATTCAACTTGCACATTCTGTGGCAGGCCTGCCACAGCCAAAATCTGTAAAAGCCCATTCCACAAGGAAGGTGGGCTCATCTTGGACGGCTGCCCGAGGGGTCTCGGCTTTACAACTTTGCCGAGCAGCTACTTGGTCAGGGGCAAACACGTTTGCTAAATTCTACAAATTTGATACCCTGGCTGAGGAGGACCTGGAGTTCTCTCATTCGGTGCTGCAGAGTCATCCGCACTCTCCCGCCCGTTTGGGAGCTTTGGTATAATCGCCATGGTCCTTACGGAGTTCCCAGCATCCACTAGGACGTCAGAGAAAATAAGAATTTACTTACCGATAATTCTATTTCTCATAGTCCGTAGTGGATGCTGGGCGCCCATCCCAAGTGCGGATTGTCTGCAATACTTGTATATAGTTATTGTTACAAACAAATCGGGTTGTTTATTGTTGGAAGCCATCTTTTCAGAGGCTCCTACGGTTATCATACTGTTAACTGGGTTCAGATCACGAGTTGTACGGTGTGATTGGTGTGGCTGGTATGAGTCTTACCCGGGATTCAAGATCCTTCCTTATTATGTACGCTCGTCCGGGCACAGTATCTTAACTGAGGCTTGGAGGAGGGTCATAGGGGGAGGAGCCAGTGCACACCAGCTAGTCTAAAGCTTTTACTTTTTGTGCCCAGTCTCCTGCGGAACCGCTATTCCCCATGGTCCTTACGGAGTTCCCAGCATCCACTACGGACTATGAGAAATAGAATTATCGGTAAGTAAATTCTTATTTTCTCGTAGTCCGTAGTGGATGCTGGGCGCCCATCCCAAGTGCGGATTGTCTGCAATACTTGTACATAGTTATTGTTAACTAAAGGGTTATTGTTGAGCCTTCTGTTGAGAGGCTCAGTTGTATTTCATACTGTTAACTGGGTATAGTATCACGAGTTATACGGTGTGATTGGTGTGGCTGGTATGAGTCTTACCCGGGATTCAAAATCCTTCCTTATTGTGTCAGCTCGTCCGGGCACAGTGTCCTAACTGAGGCTTGGAGGAGGGTCATAGTGGGAGGAGCCAGTGCACACCAGGTGACCTAAAGCTTTCTTTAGTTGTGCCCAGTCTCCTGCGGAGCCGCTATTCCCCATGGTCCTTTCGGAGTTCCCAGCATCCACTACGGACTACGAGAAATAGATTTACCGGTGAGTAAAATCTTATTTTCTCTCTCTTAGGATATGTTTGTCACTGGGCTTACCTTGGGGCAAATGGCATAAGGAAGTGATAAACTCGACAGCCAATCGGCTCCAATATGCAAATTGACAGTTAAGAGCTGACTGGCTGGTGCGTTTATCACCTTGCACTTATCACTGGTTTTTCACTTCCTGATGCCTTCTCCAGGTTAAAACATCTGCCCCAATTGTCCCAGTGACAGACCTCTTTTAAAGCCTCAAGCCGGAAGTTTCAGTTGGG
Source organism: Pseudophryne corroboree (assembly GCF_028390025.1). NCBI lineage: Eukaryota > Metazoa > Chordata > Amphibia > Anura > Myobatrachidae > Pseudophryne > Pseudophryne corroboree. Next base: position 329,023,646 of record NC_086446.1, read on the forward strand.
GTTTCTCTCTGTGGGCAACCCTGCATACACAGCTTCCAGAATGTATCACACCATCTTCCCTTTGTGTTGGAGGGTTTGTGGCCAAATGAATTTCCTTTCTACATAAGTTATGGTTGTGCCCACAGCCAGATATTCTTTTTCTAGGACAAATTTAGGTCTGTTATTTAGTCACCCTTTCCAATCCCTGTTCAGAAGGACACCTGGATGTTTCTACAGTCGACCAATTTCAGATGCTGTAGAATACTTACAAGAAACGGAATTATAGGTGGGAAGAATGTTTTCTTCTAGGATTTGGAAATCTGTTGTAAAAACTGATGGACTTTTATTACGTACGGTTTAAAACCATGCACAAGATGGAATATTAAACACCTTCATGCCAAATTCCCTTTGGAAATGTCACTCTGCATGTTGAGGTTTCTGGGCATATAAAGGAGTAACTTTGGTTTCCTATGTGACTTTCGACATGTCTGTTTTCTGTCAGCGACTGTATTTCATATTGTAGATACTAATAAAAATAAGGAGCATCTATATCAGTCTGACATCTATAGGTTTAAAAGCAAGGTTGGAAAATTTAAATGCTAATATAAAGCATTTTTCTCCTATTACCCGCTATTGCTTTGATTAAAAGAGCATTAATTTGGTTTCCATATACTTGGGAGAATAAGATATATTTAAGGGTAATTTTTCTGTTTAATATAACCAAAGAAATTTTTTTTTTCAATAGCTTATTGTAATAAAACAGAATTATTTAGATTAACAATAGTGTCCTTTGCTGGTCTCAAAGCATTTATATTACAGGTTGAGTATCCCATATCCAAATATTCCGAAATAAGGAATATTTCCGAAATACAGACTTTTTTTTGAGTGAGAGCGAAATAGTGAAACCTTTGTTTTTTGATAGCTCAATGTACACAAACTTTGTTTAATACACAAAGTTATTAAAAATATTGTATTAAATGACCTTTAGGCTGTGTGTATAAGGTGTATATGAAACATAAATTAATTGTGTGAATGTACACACACTTTGTTTAATGCACAAAGTTATAAAAAATATTGGCTAAAATGACCTTCAGGCTGTGTGTATAAGGTGTATATGAAACATAAATGCATTCTGTGCTTAAACTTAGGTCCCATTGCCATGATATCTCATTTATGGTATGCAATTATTCCAAAATACGGAAAAATTCCATATCCAAAATACCTCTGGTCCCAAGCATTTTGGATAAGGGATACTCAACCTGTATAACCTTTAGTCTTACCCTGTCAGAAAACTTACTAGACCTATTGCTTTTTCTCGTATTTGTTTAGTTTAGCCAGCAAAGACGATGGTGTAAAATTAATAGAAAATAAAATATTTATATACACTTATATTGAAGAAATATCAAACAGTTGGTTCTTATTTTGTTTGTATCCTCTTTGAAAAACAGATTGCATCTGTGCAGTTACTTGTAATCACTATCATATGCTCTTGACACTTATTTATTTTTCTGCAGGATACAGGTGTTGGAAAATCCAGCATTGTCTGGCGGTTTGTAGAAGACAGCTTTGATCCCAATATCAATCCAACTATAGGGTAAGAATTAGCCATGATGATGCTAGTGACATTTTTGGAAACTGTTGGATCAATAAATATATTCATTATTTGCAACTGGTGTTTTATGTTCCAGGGCCTCCTTTATGACCAAGACCGTACAATACCAGAATGAATTACACAAGTTTCTTATCTGGGACACTGCAGGTCAAGAGCGGGTACGTATTGAGTTAGATAGATAGATAGATAGATAGATAACATTTCACAAAAAATACATACTTTAATTTAAAATTTTTATCCTTCCAGGAAAGTTCATATTATCCAAAAACTTGATCAATAGATTGTGTGAATAGCCAATGCATAAATCAATACATACGGCTTAATTCATACCTGATCGCTGTTGTGTGAAATCGCACAGTAATGGATTATCGAATGACTGTGCATGCGTATGCACTGCAATGCGCAGGTGCAAGGCCAAACAGCGACAGAATGGTGTGAAAATTTAGTTCGCTAGGCGTACACAAGGTGATTGACAGGAAGCGGGCGTTTGTCGGTGGTAACTGGACGTTTTCTGGGAGTGTCATGAAAAACGCAGGCGTTCCCAAGCGTTATCTGGGAGGGTGCGTGATGTCCGCTCCAGCCCTGATCAGCCAGTTTCTTTTGCACTGTAGGAGTAAGTCCTGGGCTACGCACAGACTGGAAAAATAATTTGATGGTGAGTGAGTTGTGAACAGATTTGCAGCTGTCTGGCGAAGTTTACGCACGCGTAAGTATGTATTCGCACACTTGCACGGGGTGTGTTTTCACTCTCTTTGGGCGCCGACTATCTGATCACAGACCTCTGCAAATTTGCAGAGGAGCAATCAGGTCTGAATTAGGCCCATAGTCCTTCAGTTGCCCTGTAGACATACAGGTTCACCTGTCCAATCAGTGAAAAGAGTGGAGAAGTTATAGTAGCAGCCAATCAGCTTTGAGGTAGCGTTTATTAAGTACATATTATAAAATGATAGGTAGAAGTCAATTAGTTGCTATGGGCAACTTCTCCACTGGACACTTTTCTCTCTTCACTGCTTGATACATCAACATTATAGTGCCTGGTTTACTTAACAGATCAAATTCCATTCTTTATGGTTCGCACCTGAGAGGCTTAGCAGCATGGTGCACCAGGGTGAAGAAGGTGGTATTGTCTTAGAACTTGTGGTCTGATAGCGTGCAGTTTGCAGTGTGGCAGTCTGGATTTCTTCTAGCAGTGTCCACAGCTCCCTTCTGTCACTTGCTGTTGGGCAACATCACCGCTATCTAGCTCTGACATGGCCACGCTATTTCACCACAAGTTATAGGACAAAACTGCCACAAGTCTCTGCTGTGGGAAAATTGTATGGTAACTATAGCCAAAATCATGCTACAATATAAGCTTACCTTTACCCGCACTATTGCTATGCCACCAACGACAGACTGTGGAGGAGAGCGTTTGGGCCTATACATTATCTGTGCTGGGACGCCAGTAACTGGTCTGTGTGTTCTTCTTTTTTTTTAATTTTTTTTTTATACCAAAAGTGGGTTATTTATCCGGCAGGGTCCACCGTTTTATCCACAGGATAACATTGGGATATGATGACGCGACAGCGGATTTGCCCCAATCGGTCAAAGCTTTCGGCCTCCTAGCATGCAACGGGCCCGTCCATATATCCCCGCCTCCTGGCTCAGGCAAATCAGTTGTTTGGTGCAGCAGGAGCCAGACCATGGTCAAGAGGGCTGCTGTTTTTTTTTAGCAGCCATAAGCTTTCTTATTTTATTTTCTGTCCTAGTGGATACTGGGGAACTGTACTTTAGTACCATAGGGTATAGATCGGGTCCACTGGAGCCTGGCACTTTAAAAAACCTTTAGTGTGTTTGTGTGTGCGCGCTGGCTCCTCCCATCTATGCCTCTCCTTCCAGACTCTGTTTAGAAAAATGTGCCCAATGAGCCGGGTGCATTTCTCTGGAGCTCCAGAAAGTATCCTTTATTTCTCTTACGTCCTAGAGGATGCTGGGGTCCATATTAGTACCATGGGGTATAGACTGGTCCACCAGGAGCCATTGGCACTTTAAGAGTTTGAGAGTGTGGGCTGGCTCCTCCCTCTATGCCCCTCCTACCAGACTCAGTTTAGAAAATGTGCCCGGAGGAGCCGGTCACAGCTAGGGGAGCTCTACAGAGCTTCTTTAGTAAAAGTTTATTTTGGAGTTTTTTTTTATTTTACAGGGAGGCTGCTGGCAACAGCCTCTCTGCATCGAGGGACTGAGGGGGGGGAGCAGTATCCGCCCTGTGGGGTCTGAGCCACTGTCTCCGCAGACTGGGCACTGAGCTCCAGAGGGGATAGATTGCTCCCCGCCACAGGGGAACGCTCACCCCAGCAGCATGCCGCCACCCCCTTGCAGAGCTGAAGTTGTGGTGAGTGAGTCACCGAACCCCCTAGCAAGCGGGTGGAGAGTGAGTCACCGACCCCCCCCCCTAGCAAGCGGGGGGTCAGTGTGAAGATGGTGGCATCAGGATAGGAGCGCAGTATTCACTGTGCTCGGGATGGCTCAGCGGTACTTGGGTGCGACGCTGTCAGGGGCGCCCTGAGCCGGCGCCTTAACCCTACACTGACCAGAAAGCCTGTCGGGGTCTGCGGATCTCAGCCAGCATAAATTCCTCAGGCCAGTATAATCTTGGAAGAGCGGGAAGACAGCTCCATTAAGGGGTCGGAGCTTCTCTTCAGAGCGGACCCAGCAGCGTTCAGTGCCATTTTTCTGCCTGCAGACATGCTGCCAGTGGAAGAACAGTACCTCCAGAGCAACTCAAGCTATCTGTACGGTACCATGGGGTTGTAGAAGGGAGGAGAGGCTGTGTAAGACTGTGTCACCTATTAAGTGACACAGGGCTGGTTTAGGGTCTCCGTATACCTGTAATAGAGCTGTGTGTGGGTTGGCTCCAATCTCTGTGTGTCTGCCATTCTTGGGAGGGAAACTCCGTCTGCCCTGTACCCTGTGTGTATGTTGGGTGTACAAGCAAACATGTCTAGAGACTCTGCCTCATATGCTGCAGAGGATTTATCTTCTTAGGAAGATCCCATCCCATGTAATCGGGATTGCACTGTTGTAGCGCGGATCCCAGCTAGAGAACCGGAGTGGTTAGCCTCTCTTAGGGGTGCTATTTCTCAGATTTCTGAAAGGGTTGCAAGGACTGAGCATGCAACTCGGGTATTGCAATCCTCTATGGCATTATGGTCTGATACTGCTCCCTCTGGTGCCCCTGCGGTACATTCTCACAAACGTGCTCTTGCCCAAATCATGCAGGATGACACGGATACCGATTCTGACACAGCAGAAGGTGATGGGGATGTGTCGAGGGGGACGGCATCACTTGCTAAGGGGGTGCAGTTGATGATTGAGGCCATGCGGGATGTGTTACATATTTCTGACACACCTCCTGAGCAGGTTGAGGAGGCCATTTTCACGGACAGTAAGAAAGCCCCTCTCACCTTCCCGGCATCTAAGGAATTAAATGCTATATTTGAAAAAGCCTGGGAAAACCTGGAGAAAAAATTCCAGATTTCTAAAAGGGTCCTGGTTCCTTTTCCCTTCCCAGAAGACGATAGAAAAAAAATATGGAAGTCTCCGCCTATAGTTGACGCCTCTGTCTCCAGGCTGTCAAAACAGGTGGTTTTACCAGTCCCGGGATCTACCGCGTTGAAGGACCCGGCAGATCGCAAGGTGGATGCTACGCTCCAATCCATATACACTGCTTCAGGGGCAATACTGCGGCCTACTATTGCCTGTGCATGGATTTCTAAAGCTATAGCCAAGTGGTCAATCACTCTGCAGGAGATGGATAAAGGTGACGTTGATTTGTTGTTACATAACATACAGGATTCTGCAAGGTTCCTGGTAGAATCCATGAAGAATCTGGGTTCCATGGCTGCGGGGATCTCCTCCATGTCCGTCTCGGCTTAAAGGGGTCTCTGGCTGTGCCAATGATCTGCGAACGCGGAATCCAGGAAAAGTGTGGAGAGCCTACCCTATACAGGACAGGCTCTGTTTGGGGAGGCACTGGATATTGCGGGTAAGTCTCCTTTTCTCCTCTCAGCCGCACCGGCTACGAAGAAGCCTTTTACTCCCGCCACGTCACAGTCCTTTCGGCCCACGAGTCCTAGAAAGAACAAGCCTTCTCACACTTTCTTCAGAAGTGGTCGTGCTGAAGCCAAAAAGCCTGCTCCCGCAGGTTCCCAGGACCAGAAGCCTGCTTCTGGAGCCTCAAAGTCCTCAGCATGACTGTGGATGCACAGCCTGGAGGAAGGTCAGGTGGGAGCAAGACTCCGGCATTTCAGCCACGTCTGGGTGTGGTCTGTCACAGACCCTTGTATACAAGATATAGTGTCCAGGGGGTACAGGCTGGAGTCTCAAACTCTCCCACCTCACCGTTTCTTTAAATCAGGCTTGCCAGCTTTGCCGGCAGACAGAGCGATTCTTCTGGACGCTATCCGAAAATTGATAGTGTCCGAGGTCATTGTTCCAGTTCCGCCTCATCAGTGGAAAATAGGTAACTATTCAAACCTTTTTGTGGTACCGAAGCCGGATGGTTCGGTAAGGCCAATTCTGAACTTTAAATCTTTGAACCCTTATCTCAGGGACTTCAAATTCAAGATGGAGTCTCTGAGAGCAGTTATCTCAGGACTGACGGAGGGGGAGTTCCTGGTGTCCCTGGACATCAAGAATGCGTTCCTCCACATTAGGCCTGATGCAGTGACCAATCTCAGGTTTGCACTGTTAGACGATCACTATCAGTTTCAGGCACTGCCGTTCGGTCTCTCCACGGCACCGAGGGTCTTTACAGTACTGTACTTCCTTCACAACCAGATTATTGTGGCGCAGACACTCTCTCATTGCCCATTCGATGGTAACAGATGGGCAAAAGCAGAAGTGACTGGTTTCTACTACTACTACTCTTCCTTTTTTTTTTTTTTTCTATCTATCTTGTAGTTTACGGGTGTGGTACCACTGGTTACTCAATTGGTTACCTCATAAGTAGAATTATTGATTATTGTTGAGTCACAAAGCCTGAACCTTTTACTTTCAGTTTCTTTTTAATATGTATCTAATTATCTTCATTTGAGATATTGAGAACTGAAAAATAGAAATTTTCGCTCTGACAAATGTCTTTCCATTGTTGTTACTCACACTCGATGTTGATAGTGCCCATCTGGACACCAGATAATTAGATTACAGAGGAGTGTCCAAAATCTGTACAGGCCCACTCGACTAGGTCGGTGGGTTCTTCCTGGGTGACTGCCCGGTTTGTCTCGGCTTTACAGCTCTGCTGAGCAGCTACTTGATCAGGTTCGAACACATTTGCTAAGTTCTCCATGTTCGATACTTTGGCCTCAGGACCTTCAGTTTGGTCAATCAGTTCTGCAGAAACCTCTGCACTCTCCCACCCGGTTTGGGAGCTTTGGTACATCCCTATGGTACTAAATGGACCCCAGTATCCTCTAGGACGTAAAAGAAAATAGGATTTTAATTACCTACCGGTAAATCCTTTTCTCGTAGTCCGTAGAGGATACTGGGCGTCCGCCCAGCGCTTCGTTCTTCCTGCACTGTTACTCTGTTAAGTAATGTTGGTACAGCCATTGCTGTTCCTGTTTCATGTTTGGTTAGTTTGGCTTTCCTCTTGATGTGTGTGCTGGTTCGGAATCTCACCACTAAACTTATCTATCCTTCTCTCGAAGTATGTCCGTCTCCTCGGGCACAGTTTCCTAGACTGAGTCTGGTAGGGGGGGCATAGAGGGAGGAGTCAGCCCTCACTGTCAAATTATTAAAATGCCCATGGCTCCGAGTGGACCCGTCTATACCCCATGGTACTAAATGGATTCCCAGTATCCTCTACGGACTACGAGAAAAGGATATACCGGTAGGTAATTAAAATCCTATTTTTATGTATTTGCCTATTTTTCTATGAGGCTGTATTGTCTTATTTAAATTTTATGTTTAAACTTAAGAAGTCCGTTTACTGTAAATTCTCTAATTCTTGTAAATAAATAAAAAACGAGATTTATGGTAAGAACTTACCTTTGTTAAATCTTTCTGCGAGGTACACTGGGCTCCACGAGGATAGACATTGGGGTGTAGAGTAGGATCTTGACTCGAGGCACCAACAGGATGAAAAGCTTTGACTGTTTCCAGAATGCACAGCGCCGCCTCCTCTATAACCCCGCCTCCCTGCACAGGAGCTCAGTTTTTAGTTAACCAGCCCAATGCAGTAGCAGGAAAAGGGACGACAACGGTTAGTAGCCACATACACCACACTCTCACGACAGGGGAAGTGTCAGCGGCTAATGCCATACCAACCCAAAGAAGCGAAGTGCGTCAGGGTGGGCGCCTTGTGGAGCCCAGTGTACCTCGCAGAAAGAGATTTAACAAAGGTAAGTTCTTACCATAAATCTTTGTTTTCTGCTGCGGGGTACACTCTGCTCCACAAGGATAGACATTGCGGATGTCCTAAAGCAGTTCCTTATGGGAGGGGACACACTGTAGCGGGCACAAGAACCCGGCGTCCAAAGGAAGCATCCTGGGAAGCGGCAGTATCTAAGGCATAGAACCTTATGAACGTGTTCACAGAGGACCACGTAGCCGCCTTGCACAATTGTTCAAGGGTCGCACCACGGCGGGCCGCCCAAGAAGGTCCCACAGACCGAGTAGAATGGGTCGTAATGTGAGCAGGAGCTGATAGACCAGCCCTCACATAAGCATGTGCAATCACCATTCTAATCCATCTGGCCAAAGTTTGCTTGTGAGCAGGCCAGCCCCGTTTGTGAAATCCAAACCGTACAAAGAGAATCAGATTTTCTAATAGAAGCAGTTCTCTTAACATAGATACGGAGAGCCCGTACCACATCCAAAGACCGCTCTTTGGGAGACAGATCAGGAGAAACCAGTGCCGGAACCATAATCTCCTGATTAAGGTGGAACGAAGAAACCACCTTAGGTAAATATCCGGGACGAGTCCTAAGAACCGCCCGGTCACGGTGAAATATCAGATATGGGGAACTACAGGACAAGGCACCCAAATCCGACACTCTTCTAGCTGAGGCAATAGCCAGCAGAAACACCACCTTAAGGGAAAGCCACTTAAGATCAGCTGAACCAAGAGGTTCAAATGGAGACTCTTGTAACGCCTCCAAAACCACGACAAGTCCCAAGGAGCCACAGGCGGGACATAGGGAGGTTGGATACGCAACACGCCCTGAGTAAAGGTATGCACATCAGGTAAGGTCACAATTTTTCTCTGAAACCACACCGACAAGGCAGATATTTGAACCTTGAGGGAGGCTAGACACAGGCCTAAGCCCAGGCCCTGCTGAAGAAAAGCCAACAACTTGGCTATACTAAACTTGGAAGCGTCATAATTGTTAGATGCGCTCCAAACAAAGTAAGAATGCCAGACCCTATAGTAAATCCGAGCCGAAGCCAGTTTCCGGGCCCGCAACATAGTTTGAATGACCGCCTCATTAAACCCTTTAGCCCTTAAGACTGAAGGTTCAAGAGCCACGCTGTCAAAGACTGCCGGGCTAGGTCCTGGTAGACACGGGGGCCCTGAACGAGGAGGTCTGGGCGTTGTGGAAGTAGAGTTGGACGCTCTGACGATAGGCCTTGCAGGTCTGAGAACCAGTGCCGTCTGGGCCACGCTGGAGCTATGAGAAGCAGAATTCCTCTTTCTTGCTTGAACTTCCGAATTACCCTGGGCAGGAGTGACACCGGAGGGAACACGTACGGCAGCCAAAACCTCCACGGCACCGCCAGCGCATCCACGAATGCTCCTTGAGGATCCCTTGTCCTTGCTCCGAAGACCGGAACCTTGTGATTGTGTCGAGACGCCATCAGATCTACGTCTGGAAGGCCCCACTTTTCCACTAGGAGTTGAAACACTTCTGGATGGAGGCCCCACTCGCCGGCATGTACGTCCTGACGACTGAGAAAGTCCGCTTCCCAATTCAGGACTCCCGGAATGAATATCGCCAATATGGCCGGTAGATGGCGTTCCGCCCAATGTAGAATCCAAGAGACTTCCTTCATTGCCAAACGGCTTCGAGTGCCGCCTTGATGATTTATGTAAGCCACTGTGGTGGCGTTGTCCGACTGTACTTGAACAGGACGGTTCTGAATTAGATGCTGGGCCAGGTTCAATGCATTGAAGACCGCCCGCAATTCCAGAATGTTGATTAAGAGGAGGGACTCCTCCTTGGTCCACCGACCCTGAAGGGAGTGTTGCTCCAGCACCGCTCCCCAACCTCTTAGACTGGCATCTGTCATCAACATGACCCAGTTGGATATCCAGAAGGGACGGCGCCTGCACAATTGTTGGTCCTGGAGCCACCAGAGCAGTGACAGACGAACCTCCGGAGTCAATGAGATCATGTGATACCTGATCCGGTGAGGCAGGCCGTCCCACTTGGCTAGAATTAGCCTCTGGAGCAGGCGAGAATGGAAATGAGCATACTCCACCATGTCGAATGCTGAGACCATGAGGCCCAGCACCTGCATTGCCGAATGTATCGACACTTGCGGACGAGAAAGGAAGCAACGAATCCTGTCCTGAAGCTTCAGGACTTTCTCCTGAGACAAGAACAACCTCTGGTTGTGAGTGTCCAATAGCGCTCCCAGGTGCACCATGTTCTGAGCAGGGACCAGGGAGGATTTCTTCCAGTTGATGAGCCACCCGTGGGCTTGTAGAAACCGGACCGTCATATCCAGATGATGTAGGTGAAGTTCTGGGGAATTTGCCAGGATTAACATGTCGTCCAGATACAGCAGTATCCTGACCCCTTGACGGAGGAGTACCACCGTCATCACCGCCATGACTTTGGTGAAGACTCGCGGAGCCGTAGTTAAACCAAAAGGTAACGCCCGAAACTGGTAATGGAGGTTGCCAATTGCAAACCTCAGGTGTTGCTGATGTGACGCTGCTATAGGAACATGCAGGTAAGCATCCTGTATATCCAGGGAGACCATGTAGTCCCCAGGTTCCAAGGCCAGAACTATAGAGTGAAGGGTTTCCATACGGAACTTGGAAATCTTCACAAACCTGTTCAATTCCTTGAGGTTGAGAATGGGCCGGGAGGACCCATTCGGTTTCGGGACTAGAAACAGCGGAGAATAGTACCCCTGGCCCCTCTGCGCAAGAGGCACCTGTACTACGACTCCTGTATCCAGGAGGGTCTGTACCACCGAATGTAGAGTGTTTGCCTTTGTCTGGTCCGGCAAAATCGATAAGGGGGTCGGTTTTTGAAGGGTATGGCGTAACCTCGAGTAACGACTTCCCGTACCCAGGCATCTGAAGTGGTCTTCAACCATTCCTGGGCATACCCTAGAAGCCGGCCCCCCCACCCTGGGATCCCCGTCATGCGCTTTCAGACAACCCTCCACACGTTTATCCGTAGGCTCTTTGAGAGACGTGACGGTAGTGACAGGTAGAGCTGAGGAAACCACCATCCTAGCCACATGTGAGTCTACTGGAGGAGGCGTTTCCCAATTTTTAGACAGCTCTGGCGCGAGGGGATTAGCGAACCAGATCTTCTTTTGAGGCACAAACTTCTTACCCAGGTTTTCCCAGGGTTCCTGACTTATATCCACTAGGTGGTCAGAGTGAGGTAAAACTTGTTTAACCACCTTCTGACGCTTGAACCTATCTGGTTTCTTAGGAGGGACGGATGGCTCGGGATCATCCGTAATCTGCAAAATCAACTTAATAGCCTCCAAAAGATCAGGAACATCCACATGTGAACTACCCTCCCCATCAGCAGTATCTGTGTCAGAATCTGTGGGGTCAGTGTAAGTGCCGTCTTCATCAGACGAGGTGTCGGTGACAGCAGTGGATTGTGAGGAGATAAGAGCTCGCTTAGAGGACCCCTTGGGCTTGGGCGAGCGAGGGTCAGACTTTTTAGTAGTCAGGGACTGGTTCAACATCTTCAATTGAGCAGATAAATCGTCCGCCCACGGCGGGTTAGCTGCAGGGACCACATACGGTTGTACCGGCATAGGGGGTCCTATAGGGTGTGTTAGTTTATTAACTAGTGTATGTAGAAGCGTGGAAAAAGCGGCCCACGGTGGGTCATTATGTGCCTCCGTTGCCACGGGTGTAGTACTGGTGACCGGCCGTCAGCTTACAGACGCCGGGATCCCGGCGGGGAGGGGCGAGTGCAGCAAGCCCCTTGCGGGCTCGCTGCGCTCGCCACGCTGCGCTCGCCACGCTGCGGGCTCGGTGGCGACCTGCGGTCGCCACGGGTTCTATTCCCACTCTATGGGTGTCGTGGACACCCACGAGTGGAAATAGTCCCTGTTGGTCGGCATGCCGACCATCGGGATAGTGAGCCGTCGGGCTCGTGGAGGAGGTCATGTGACTGTCGGTCAGCTGACCGGCGGTCACATGAATACCACCCGTTGCCACAGTCCCACTGGGGGGCAAGGAGCCCCCAGAACCATAGCCCACAGCTGCTATATTCTCCTCATAGGGATCTGTGGCTTCAGCAACACCGGCAGTGTGTTCAGCCCCAGAACAGTTACCCTCAGAAGCAGACATGATATAACTTGCAGTATCAGGTAACACAGTACAATTGGCAGCAGCATAATACCTCTTACCCAAACCCCTGCACAGTGTAGTCAGCACTAGCAGAGATAAAGGAGAGATATGGTGACTAAAATCACAGAGAAAAATACTTTATTAAAGTATATCTTTGTGAAAATCCTATATAAATATAAAATCTGACGCACCAAGCCCCCTCAGGTTATAGAATATAGGGATAGCAAGTTGAGTGAAAGACACGAAATGGACACCACTCAGCTAGCTAATGCGCACACACATAGATAGTCAGTTTGTACAATGCAGAGGTAATGACTAACAATAATGCACTGGACTAGCATATATATATATATATATATATATATATATATATATATATATATATATATATAATATAGTCTTAATGTGGCAGTAGGCGGCACTCTCAGGACTACAATAATAGCAACAACGGAAGAGACAAGCAAACTACTCCATAGATCTTTAGATCAACGTTTCGATTTATCAGAAAACCGTCATCAGGATCATATGAGCGCCGCTGGGGAGAGCTGGAGATGCAGCAGTGAATGTCTTCTGACATTTACACACCGCTGCTGCCCTTGTAGTCTTCACTTTTTCTTCAAAAAAAGCTCTTAGGGCTGCCTGGAGCAGCCCCTCTGTTATGTGCCTGCTTACTGCAGCACCAACTTCAAAACTGAGCTCCTGTGCAGGGAGGTGGGGTTATAGAGGAGGCGGCACTGTGCATTCTGGGAACAGTCAAAGGTTTTCAGCCTGTTGGTGCCTCGGATCAAGATCCTACTCTACACCCCAATGTCTATCCTTGTGGAACCCAGTGTACCCCGCAGCAGAAAAACATTTTCTAGGTTGAATATTTTATTCATTGGGAGAATGAATGCTGCTGTAGCCTTTTACTTCAACTCCTTACTTAGCTAATAGATACTACCTGCAAATATTACACACACTGAAATGTGTCCTTGAGTAAAACAAGGACATTTTCTTAGTACTGTAAAAAGTTACAAGTGTCATTCCTTCAATATGTTGTACACACATTCTTCAACAGTGTTAGAAATTATCGTTTTGCTCAAACTAGAACATGTTCCTAAAAATTAAAATAAAATGTGGATTATGTTGCTATTGATATAAATTGAGTTTAAAAGGAGCTTTTATTCAAAATACAACTTTTTTTTTATTTTTTTTCATGTTAAAGTGGCTCATCTTGCACAAGACTAAACAGATCTTATACTGGAATATTTTTTTTTTAATAGGTCTATATGCAAATTTTATTTTAAAATGTTAATCCTTGCTCTCGTTGATAGACGCCATCTTATGTGTTGTAGGTTAGAATGTGTTAATGGCGCTTCAGAAATTCAAGATTACTTTTAAATGTTATGGTGATTTCTCTTATTGTAGTTCCGTGCCTTAGCCCCAATGTATTACAGAGGATCTACCGCAGCTATCATAGTTTATGACATCACGAAAGAGGTGAGATGTAATTTTTTTCTGTTTTTGTATTCTACCTGCCAGGTTGATTTCCATGGGGTATATTCAATTAAATTCGGATCCGTTCTGACATGCATTTGTCGGAATGGATCCAACAAGCCCTATTCAATGAGTGTCCAAATCCGACTGTTCCCAGTGTCCCTTCTGTGCTGCTGCTGTCAGCAGCTCCTGATGTGCGAGATCACAGGGAGCTGCTGGAGGGAGCCGCACTCAGCCCTGTGTCGGCCGGGGAGCGCGGACTCTGGCCGGGAGAACGCAGCCTGGAGAGAGGTACCTGCTGCCCCTATAGCCCTCCGCCCCGCTCCCCCATCTCATTTCCTCAATCTGACTTTTTTTAAAGTCGGATTGAGATTGTCAGATAAGGGGGAAAAAGCTGTAGAATTTGGCCCCATTTCCGACAGTAGCACGCGGACCGGCGGCTATTCCGCCGATCCATGTGCTTTCCAACAAGTTGAAATGCCCAACTTGCTGGAAAAAAATGGGATATATTGAATATGCTGGAACCCCTTCTAACCTTAAAAAGTTGAAAACTGACGTCTTTCCGTCAAGACGTTAGTGTCGACTGTAATTGAATATATCCCCATGTCTCTACCTATCTGCTCCAGGTTTTTTTTTGGTCTGATACTTGCTAAACCTTATTTATTCATTCACTCTTGTGTGGGTGACTATAGATGCAATACAAAGAAGTAGAAATCACAAAATGAATTGATAACATGCTATTTTTCACCTCAGAGTAAAAACATGTAAGCTGATTAAAATGTTTGTATAGTAACTTTAAGCAAAACTTCTATATAGCTTGTGCCACGTACAATGGTATGATAATGTGTTTGTGTAAGAAATTTATTTTTATTGGATTGTGTAAAAATAAAATTGTTTGGAAAAAAACAAAAAAAAACAAAGCTTGTGCAAACCTGACCTCAGTGATTGTAAACTGGTATGTAAAAAATTTTTTTGCTACATTATCTGCAGGATACCTTTTCAACGCTAAAAAACTGGGTGAAAGAGCTGAGTCAGCATGGACCTCCCAACATTGTGGTGGCTATAGCCGGAAACAAATGTGACCTAAATGATGTCAGGTACCTCAGTCACACCTGGATTGATAGAGAAACAATTGTCTGTTTATTTTAGTAGTACTGAGTGTAAATCAAGTGCTCAACTTACATTATGTGTTTCCAGATTTCTGTTATTAGTTTCATGCAAACTGGGGATGATGGGGATACAAATTCCCAAAACACCCATTGGGGATGATTGGATGCAAGTTCCCAAAATACCCGTTACCTATTGTGGTAATAAGATACTGCACTAAAGCATATAGGCCTCCTTCAAGCTAACAATTGGAGACTGTATTAAGGGCTATTGTGTGATGTAATGAATTGGTATCGGGAGGACCTATACAAATCATGTTAGTAAGTGTAACTGTATGTACTCTTGTTATGATTTTCTTTGTTCCCCAAGGAAACATTTTATGAGCACTCGTACCATGGAAATAGTTGGTGTTGCCCTTTGCAATCAACCAAATGCTTAGATATGTTTTTGAAGTTGCACTACAGCAATGAAAGCTGCTGATTGGTTTTTATGTGCTATACCACCCTATCCCCTCTTGCACCAGTTCTCATAAGTTTTCCTCGAGCAGCAAGTAAGGTAGCTGAGGCTCTCACAATACTATTGAATTACAAGGATGACTGTAGGATAGTAAATTAAACAGTCAGGTCAAAAATGTCATAATGGAAAATGAAGTTGATTTCTAATGGCAAATAAATTGTATACATTACATTGGGAACAGATTTAAAGTTGATGTTACATAGCTATACTTTGAATTTCGTTTTCAGCATTTGTAGAAGCAAATACAGGTTGAGTATCCCATATCCAAATATCCGAAATACGGAATATTCCGAAATACGGACTTTTTTGAGCGAGAGTGAGATAGTGAAACTTTTGTTTTCTGATGGCTCAATGTACACAAACTTTGTTTAATACACACAGTTATTAAAAATATTGTATTAAATGACCTTCAGACTGTGTATATAAGGTGTATATGAAACATAAATGAATTGTGTGAATGTAGACACACTTTGTTTAATGCACAAAATTATAAAAAATATTGGCTAAAATTACCTTCAGGCTGTGTGTATATGGTGCATATAAAACATAAATGCATTCTGTGCTTAGATTTAGGTCCCATTGCCATGATATCTCATTATGGTATGCAATTATTCCAAAATACGGAAAAATCCGATATCCAAAATACCTCTGGTCCCAAGCATTTTGGATAAGGGATACTCAACCTGTAATCTATTTGCATAATAGGCAGTGTTGTCCTTAGTTTGTGATCTGTGAACATAACAGATTTCTAAATACTTTTTAGAGAGGTGCTAGAAGCAGATGCCAAGGACTATGCTGACTCCATCAATGCTGTATTTGTGGAGACCAGTGCCAAGAACGCCATCAACATTAATGAGCTATTCCTAGAAATTAGTAAGTATTAAAATGTGTGCACCAAATAGAGAAAAAGAGAGTTCTGTATTGTAGTGCACTATTGAGACCATTCATATATTATAGTGTATTTCACTAAATGTTAAGTTAATAAATCTTTGATAGTGTATATTATATTATAGGATTCTCTATGAAAGGCGAAATATAGTAAAATTAACTAAACAATATATTTGTTTAGGAGTTTGTTTCAAAAATCTGTTTACTGCAGATGCTAGTTCATGATATGATATGTAATGTATCTAGTAATAATTATTTATCTAACATCCTAGTGGATGCTGGGGACTCCGTAAGGACCATGGGGATAGACTGGCTCCGCAGGAGACATGGGCACTTTAAGAAAGAATTTAGGTTCTGGTGTACACTGGCTCCTCCCTCTATGCCCCTCCTCCAGACCTCAGTTTGATACTGTGCCCAGACGAGCTGGGTGCTTTTCAGTGAGCTCTCCTGAGTTCGCTGAGAGAAAGTATTTTGTTAGGTTTTTTATTTTCAGGGAGCTCTGCTGGCAACAGACTCCCTGCATCGTGGGACAGAGGGGAGAGAAGCAGCCCTACTCTCTGAAGCTAGGTCCTGCTTCTTAGGCTACTGGACACCATTAGCTCCAGAGGGATCGTACGCAGGATCTCACCCTCGCCGTCCGATCCCAGAGCCGCGCCGCCGTCCCCCTCGCAGAGCCGGAAGACAGAAGCCGGGTGAGTATGAGAAGCAAGAAGACTTCAAATCGGCGGCAGAAGTTCTCCGTTCTTCACTGAGGTAACGCACAGCACTGCAGCTGTGTGCCATTGCTCCCACACACCTCACATACTCTGGTCACTGTAAGGGTGCAGGGCGCAGGGGGGGGCGCCCTGGGCAGCATTTGGAACCTCTTTTTGGCAAAAGTAAACATATATACAGTTGGGCACTGTATATATGTATGAGCCCCCGCCAAGAAAATGCATATTTAAGCGGGACAGAAGCCCGCCGTCGAGGGGGCGGGGCTTCTTCCTCAGCATTCACCAGCGCCATTTTTTCTCCACAGCTCCGCTGAGAGGAAGCTCCCCATGCTCTCCCCTGCAGATTCACGGTAGAAGAGGGTAAAAAGAGAGGGGGGCCACATAAATTAGGCGCAAAAACACAATATAAACAGCAGCTACTGGGTTAACATTAAGTTACTGTGTTATTCCTGGGTTATATAGCGCTGGGGTGTGTGCTGGCATACTCTCTCTCTGTCTCTCCAAAGGGCCTTGTGGGGGAACTGTCTTCAGAAAGGGCATTTCCTGTGTGTGTGGTGTGTCTGTACGCTTGTGTCGACATGTCTGATGAGGAAGGCTATGTGGAAGCAGAGCGGGAGCAAATGAATGTGGTGTCTCCGCCGACGGCGCCGACACCTGATTGGATGGATATGTGGAAGGTTTTAAATGATAATGTTAATTCCTTACATAAAAGGTTAGAAAAAGCTGAAGCTTCAGGACAGTCAGGGTCCCAACCCATGCCTGATCCTATGTCGCAGAGGCCGACAGGGTCTCAAAAGCGCCCACTATCCCAAATTGTTGACACGGATACTGACATGGATTCTGACTCCAGTGTCGATTACGATGATGCAAAATTACAGCCAAAATTGGCTAAATCCATCCGTTATATGATTATAGCAATTAAGGATGTGTTGCACATCACAGAGGAAACGTACATATGTATGGGGAATTGAAGCCACAGGTAACCTTTCCCCCCTCACTCGAGCTAAATGAGTTATGTGAAAAGGCTTGGGAATCTCCATATAAAAAACTGCAGATTTCCAAAAGGATTCTTATGGCGTATCCTTTCCCGCCAACAGACGGGTTACGCTGGGAATCCTCCTCTAGGGTGGACAAAGCTTTAACACTCTTATCCAAGAAGGTAGCCCTGCCGTCACAGGATACGGCTACCCTCAATGATGCTGCGGATAGAAAACAGGAGGGTACCCTGAAGTCCATTTATACACATTCAGGTACCTTACTGAGGCCGGCGATCGCGTCGGCCTGGGTGTGTAGTGCTGTAGCAGCGTGGACGGACACCCTGTCTGAGGAACTTGATACCTTAGACAAGGATACTATATTATTGACCCTGGGGCATATTAAAGACGCTGTCCTATATATGAGAGATGCTCAAAGAGACATTAGTCTACTGGGTTCTAGAATAAATGCTATGTCGATTTCTACCAGAAGGGTCCTGTGGACTCGGCAATGGACGGGTGATGCCGACTCAAAAAGGCATATGGAGGTTTTACCTTACAAGGGTGAGGAATTGTTTGGGGAGGGTTTCTCGGACCTGGTCTCCACAGCTACTGCTGGAAAGTCAAATTTTTTGCCATATATTTCCTCACAGCCTAAGAAAGCACCGTATTATCAAATGCAGTCCTTTCGATCTCAGAAAAACAAGAAAGTCCGAGGTGCGTCCTTTCTTGCCAGAGGCAGGGGCAGAGGAAAGAAGCTGCACAACACAGCTAGTTCCCAAGAACAGAAGTCCTCCCCGGCCTCTACAAAATCCACCGCATGACGCTGGGGCTCCACAGGCGGAGCTAGGCCCGGTGGGGGCGCGTCTTCGAAATTTCAGCCACAAGTGGGTTCACTCCCAGTTGGATCCCTGGGCAATAGATATTGTGTCTCAGGGATACAAGCTGGAATTCGAAGAGATGCCCCCTCACCGATACCTCAAATCGGCCCTGCCAGCTTCCCCCCACGAGAGGGAAATAGTGTTAACTGCAATTCACAAATTGTATCTTCAACAGGTGGTGGTGAAGGTTCCCATCCTTCAACAAGGAAGGGGTTATTATTCGACCATGTTTGTAGTCCCGAAACCGGACGGTTCGGTCAGACCCATATTGAATTTAAAATCCCTGAACATGTACCTGAAAAGGTTCCAGTTCAAGATGGAATCGCTGAGAGCGGTCATCGCAAGCCTGGAAGGGGGGGATTTTATGGTGTCTCTGGACATAAAGGATGCATACCTGCATGTCCCCATTGATCCACCTCATCAGGCGTACCTCAGATTTGTGGTACAGGATTGTCATTACCAATTTCAGACGTTGCCGTTTGGTCTCTCCACGGCACCGAGAATATTTACCAAGATAATGCCGGAAATGATGGTACTCCTGCGGAAGCAAGGAGTCACAATTATCCCATACTTGGACGATCTCCTCATAAAAGCGAGATCAATAGAGCAGTTGCTGTTCAGCGTAGCACTTTCTCTGAATGTGTTACGGCAACACGGCTGGATTCTAAATATTCCAAAGTCGCAGTTGGTTCCTACGACTCGTCTGCCTTTCCTGGGCATGATTCTAGACACAGACCAGAAAAGGGTTTGTCTCCTGATTGAGAAAGCTCAGGAACTCATGACACTGGTCAGGAACCTATTAAAACCAAAACAGGTGTCTGTGCATCACTGCACTTGAGTCCTGGGAAAGATGGTGGATCTGCTCAGAATATATATGCATCAGGGATAGTGTTATTATAACTAGGTAATCTACACTCATTTGCATTTTGGATCTGCTCAGAATATATATGCATCAGGGATAGTGTTATTATAACTAGGTAATCTACACTCATTTGCATTTTGGATCTGCTCAGAATATATATGCATCAGGGATAGTGTTATTATAACTAGGTAATCTACACTGTCAATGTGTATATTATAAGCTATATTGTATTCTAGGATGAAACTTTATTGCAGCTTTGAAATAGTTGGTAACTGCTATCTTAGTGTTTGTTTTTAGTTGAGTTTTATGGCATGCTCTGTAAACGGGGGTGGGATGTTAGGCCTTGATTGCAATTACTAGAGACACATGGATACTTACCATTCATAAGGATAGATGCCTGGCTGAACAACAGCCAGCTGAACAGGGCTTTATTAGAAGGGCTTATTTAAAAGGGTTATGAAAATATTACAATATAGACTTACCCAGGACTTACCAGGACGAAAACAGACGGAAACAACCCACCGACAAAACAGAAAACATCGTCCCTTCCTTTCATTCCCAATCATCTGTGTATTTCAGCGTATGTAAATATTTTACCAACTAAAATCCTCATGACCCCTAAGAACAAAATGCAACCAATTTGGTAGACAACTATATACTTTGTGATTTACATGCGATTGTACATACCTGTTTGTCACTTTGCTCTATAATGCACAGTTAACATACAGCAGAACAACACCAGTAAATAGGCACCTGAACTTTTAACTTGAACAGGTAAAACCTTACACTCTCAGCCTAAAAAACACTGGCTTCATCTCAAACTAACTATGTTCCACAAATTGATTTTCTGCATTGCTCTTCATGGAGTATTCATAAAGGCCATTGCATCATTCTGTCTCCCAGCAACTCAGCCCTCTGTACATGTTGCCCCCTCAATTCTACACTCCCCTCTTATTAGCACTCATGAGCTTTTTACTTCCCTATACTCATTGACAATAACATCTACAACCTCTCACCATAAAAAACTTTCACAAACCTCTGACACCCACATTTATCTCTCTCTTCTGCTTCTGATAGCTGGTGACATTTCACCAAATCCAGGACCCAGCCACTTGCATCACTCGCATTCACCTGATTCACAGCAACATAGAAATCTAGCTAACCTCATAAACATCACATGTCTTCCATCACCCCCCAGATCACTAAAATGTGCCTTATGGAATGCACGCTCTGTTTGTAACAAATTAACATCTATCCATGACCTCTTCATATCTAACAACATCAATCTGCTGGCTATAACAGAAACCTGGCTCACACAATCTGACACAGCCTCCCCTGCAGCACTGGCACATGGTGGTCTCCACTTTACACACACCTCCAGACCCGATAACCATAAAGGAGGAGGAGTTGGACTTTTACTTTCCCAATCTTTTGCATATACTGTTCTACCACAGGTTCCATCACTCACATTTACATCATTTGAAGTACATTCCATTAGGGTTTACTCTCCTTTCTCTCTGCGTGTTGCAGCTATCTACCGCCCACCTGGGCATCCAAAACAATTTTTGGAAGATTTTTCTGCCTGGCTCCCTCACTTTCTATCCTCTGACATCTCCACCATTATCATGGGTGATTTCAATATTGCTATTGATTGTCCAAAATCTGCTGCGCATGCCTCCAAACTACTCTCTCTAACCTCCTCTCTTGGCCTCTCCCAATGGACTGACTCCTCTACTCATCAGGCAGGCCACTGCCTTGATCTAGTATTCACCAAACTATGCTCCATCTCTGAACTCACTAACACTCCTTTCCCCCTATCAGATCACAACCTTATCACCTGCATGCTTTCCTCTGTTAATTCAAACCCTGTGTTGCGGAAGTTCTCCAATCTTCCTCAAACTCGCAGAAATATTAACACAATTAATCTTCAAGAACTTTCCACTTCACTCCAACAACTGCTTTCACCTATTTCTGCATTCACCTCTCCTGAGATGGCTGTATCACACCTTAATAAGACTCTAGAACTAGCCCTTGATGAAGTGGCTCCAGCTACCCATCACACTCCACGTAGGCCTAGATGTCAACCATGGCACTCCAAATCAACAAGACAACTACAAAAACTCACACGAAAACTTGAACGTCAGTGGCGTAAATCTCGTATTTCAAGTGACTTCCTCACATATAAGACAGTCTACCATTCTTATAAAAATGCCCTGGACACTGCCAAACAAACATATTTCCAAACTCTTATCTCTGCTCAAGCCTCTAACCCCAAACGACTCTTTAATACATTTAAATCACTTCTGAATCCTCCCGCACCTACCCCACCAGCCACTATCAAGGCACAGGATCTTGCTTCCTACTTCAAGGAGAAGATTGATAAGATCCGAGATGAAATGGTATGCTCTTCGGCAGCCAGTGACCTGCTCCGTTCTGTACCTGAACCATCTGGCACTCTTTCTTCATTTGATCCCACAAATGAAGATGAAGTATCATCACTCTTCTCATCCTGCTTCTCTACTACCTCTCCTCTTGATCCTTTACCCTCACAAATAAGTAAAGCTCTGTCTCTGGTGCTCATCCCTACCTTAACTAACATCTGTAATCTCTCTCTCTCTACTGGTATTTTTCCTTCACTTTTCAAGCATGCAGTGATTACTCCCATTTAAAAAAAACAAAATTCTGACCCTAATTCTCTCTCAAACTACCGCCCTATCTCTCAGCTCCCTTGTCTCTCTAAGCTACTTGAGAGACTTGCCTACACTCGACTCACACACTTTCTTAACTCATACACTTTGTTGGACCCACTTCAGTCAGGCTTCCGTTCCCAACATTCCACAGAGACGGCACTGACTAAAGTGGTTAATGATTTGGTCACTACGAAGTCTAAAGGCCACTACTCACTACTTATTCTTCTAGATCTATCTGCTGCATTTGACACTGTAGACCACTCTCTTCTCATACAGACACTACAATCCCTAGGTCTTAAAGACACAGCCCTTTCTTGGTTCCTATCGTACCTATCTAATCGCTCCTTCAGTGTTCGCTTCTCTGAATCTACCTCCTCTTCGCTACCTCTTTCAGTTGGAGTACCGCAAGGCTCAGTCTTGGGTCCTCTGCTTTTCTCTATCTATACCTCATCTCTTGGTAAACTAATCAGCTCTTTTGGTTTTCAGTATCATCTGTACGCAGATGATACTCAAATCTACCTATCCTCCCCTGACTTGTCCCTATCTGTACTGGACCGTGTCACTGAATGCCTTTCTGCCATCTCATCCTGGATGACATCTCGCCACCTCAAACTTAATATTTCAAAGACAGAGTTAATTATATTTCCACCGGCCAATAGTAGGTACCAACCTGATATCTCTATCACTGTTGAAAACTCGACTATCTACCCTACCCCACAAGCTCGCTGCCTAGGTGTCATCCTTGATTCTGATCTGTCCTTTGTTCCCCACATTCAATCTGTCTCAAGATCATGTTACATGCATCTAAAAAACATATCCAAAATACGACCATACCTTACACAAGACACTGCTAAAACTCTAATCCACGCTCTCATTATCTCCCGCATTGATTATTGCAATAGTCTCCTAACTGGTCTTCCCAAAACAAGACTCTCACCACTACAATCCATTCTGAATGCAGCGGCGAGGCTTATCTTCCTCGCTAGACGTTCATCGTCTGCAGATCCACTCTCAGTCCCTCCATTGGTTACCTGTACTCTACCGCATTCAATATAAAATACTTTTACTCACACACAAGGCCATTAACCAAACTACACCAACGTACATCACTTCGCTTATCACAAAATATCTCCCAACCCGACCTCTTCGCTCTTCACAAGATCTGCGTCTCTCATCCACACTCATTACTCGCTCCCACTCACGACTGCAGGACTTTCATCGGGCTGCACCCACCCTGTGGAATGCCCTACCACGCACAATAAGACTCTCCTCTAGTCTCCAAACCTTCAAGCGTTCCCTCAAAACTCACCTCTTTAGGCAAGCGTATCAAATTCCTGAACCGCCCACATAACTTTCATAAACCTTCCTATCAAATTACATCCACTCTTTACAGTCCACACATATCCTCACATGTCTTCTCATTCTATGCAATAGATAGCACCTTTCCTTGTGTACATATGCCTATTTCCCTATAGATTGTAAGCTTACGAGCAGGGCCTTCCTACCTCTGACTGTTATCACCCAGTTTGTTATTGTTATTTCAAATTGTAAAGCGCAACGGAATTTGCTGCGCTATATAAGAAACTGTTAATAAATAAATAAATAATCATACGAGGCCATTCCCTTCGGCAAGTTCCATGCGAGGACCTTTCAATGGGACTTGCTGGACAAGTGGTCCGGATCACATCTTCAGATGCATCGGTTAATCACCCTATCCCCCAGGGCCAGGGTGTCGCTCCTGTGGTGGCTGCAGAGTGCTCACCTTCTCGAGGGCCGCAGATTCTGCATTCAGGATTGGGTCCTGGTGACCACGGATGCAAGCCTCCGAGGTTGGGGCGCAGTCGCACAGGGAAGAAATTTCCAAGGTCTGTGGTCAAGTCAGGAGACTTGCCTTCACATCAACATCCTGGAACTAAGGGCCATATACAACGCCCTACGTCAAGCGGAGACCCTGCTTCGCGACCAACCGGTTCTGATTCAGTCAGACAACATCACTGCAGTGGCTCATGTAAAGCGCCAAGGCGGCACAAGGAGCAGGGTGGCGATGGCGGAAGCCACCAGAATTCTTCGCTGGGCGGAAATTCACGTAAGCGCACTGTCAGCAGTGTTCATCCCGGGAGTGGACAACTGGGAAGCAGACTTCCTCAGCAGACGCGACTTCCACCCGGGAGAGTGGGGACTTCATCAGGAAGTCTTCGCACAGATTACAAGTCGGTGGGAACTGCCACAGGAGGACATGATGGCATCCCGCCTCAACAAAAAGCTACAGAGGTATTGCGCCAGGTCAAGAGACCCTCAGGCGGTAGCTGTGGACGCCCTGGTGACACCGTGGGTGTTCCAGTCGGTCTATGTGTTTCCTCCTCTTCCTCTCATACCCAAGGTGCTGAGGATAATAAGAAAAAGAGGAGTGAGAACAATACTCATTGTTCCAGATTGGCCACGAAGGACTTGGTATCCAGATCTGCAAGAAATGCTCACAGAGGACCCGTGGCCTCTTCCTCTAAGACAGGACCTGTTGCAACAGGGGCCCTGTCTGTTCCAAGACTTACCGCGGCTGTGTTTGACGGCATGGCGGTTGAACGCCGGATCCTAGCAGAGAAAGGCATTCCGGATGAGGTCATTCCTACGCTGATAAAGGCTAGGAAGGACGTGACCGCTCAACATTATCACCGTATATGATGAAAATATGTTTCTTGGTGTGAGGCCAGAAATGCTCCTACGGAGGAATTCCAGCTAGGCCGTTTCCTTCACTTCCTACAGTCCGGAGTGAATTTGGGCCTAAAATTTGGTTCCATTAAGGTCCAGATTTCGTCCCTATCCATTTTCTTTCAAAAAGAGCTGGCTTCTCTACCTGAAGTTCAGACGTTTGTAAAGGGAGTGCTGCATATTCAGCCTCCTTTTGTGCCTCCAGTGGCACCTTGGGATCTTAACGTTGTGTTAGATTTCCTGAAATCCCACTGGTTTGAACCACTTAAAACGGTGGAGTAGAAATATCTCACCTGAAAGGTGGTCATGCTATTAGCCTTGGCTTCGGCTAGGCGTGTGTCAGAGTTGGCGGCTTTGTCACATAAAAGCCCTTATCTGGTTTTCCATGTGGATAGAGCAGAATTGCGAACCCGTCCACAATTTCTGCCGAAAGTGGTTTCATCTTTTCATATAAACCAACCTATTGTGGTGCCTGTGGCTACTCGTGACTTGGAGGATTCCGAGTTGCTTGATGTGGTCAGGGCTTTGAAGGTTTATGTAGCCAGAACGGCTAGGGTCAGGAAAACAGAGTCGTTGTTTATCCTGTATGCATCCAACAAGCTGGGTGCTCCTGCTTCAAAGCAAACTATTGCTCGCTGGATCTCTAACACGTTTCAGCAGGCTCACTTTGCGGCGGGATTGCCGCTGCCAAAATCAGTTAAGGCCCATTCCACTAGAAAGGTGGGCTCTTCTTGGGCGGCTGCCCGAGGGGTCTCGGCATTACAACTTTGCCGAGCGGCTACTTGGTCAGGTTCAAACACTTTTTTGCAAAGTTCTACAAGTTTGATACCCTGGCTGAGGAGGACCTTGTATTTGCTCAATCGGTGCTGCAGATTCATCCGCACTCTCCCGCCCGTTTGGGAGCTTTGGTATAATCCCCATGGTCCTTACGAAGTCCCCAGCATCCACTAGGACGTTAGAGAAAATAAGATTTTACTTACCGGTAAATCTATTTCTCGTAGTCCGTAGTGGATGCTGGGCGCCCGTCCCAAGTGCGGACTTCTTCTGCAATGCTTGTATATAGTTATTGCTTCAATAAGGGTTATGTTATGGTTGCATCAGGGGTTGACCTGATGTTCTGTTATTTTGTAATACTGTTGACTGGTTGTTATAAACTCATGTT